>NC_137683.1:7831626-8416626 GCF_963989245.1 Nansenia antarctica | reverse complement strand
GGCTCCATCGGTGCTCTGGGCGATGGGGTTGCGATGGAGCGTGAAACCGTTCTTCTTGACGTAGACGTTCCGTGAGCAGTCGTGGGAACTCAGAGCGTGCTGGTAGGACTTCAGCTGCAAGGAGAAGAAAGCATGATGATGTCATGAAGATGTCATGACGATGTCATGATGATGTCATTATGATGTATCTGCAGGGCAGGGCAGACTCCTATCCAGCTCATTGATTGATCTTGACTAAGATGCATCTCTTAGGGCCAGTTTCACAGACAAGGCTTAAGGTCAGGTCCAGGATTAAATCACACTTGCACTGGAAAATCTCCATCGAGGATGCTTTTTAGTCTAGGATTAGTGTTAATCTGCGTCCATAAAACCAGCCCATTCAATAACAAATTGACCTTAAGGCTAGGCTTATATATAAGAACAGAATAACATTGACAACCTGAAATCATTTCTATTCTCATTGGTAGAATGTATCCTAAGTAAACAACATAGCATGGGGTTCATATGTCATGGAGCATTGTGTTTGACAGGACACTTGGGGCTGGTTTCACAGACAAGGCTTAAGCCTAGTAGTCCTGGACTAAATCACACTTTCAATGTCAAATCTCCATTGAAGATGCTTTTTAGTCCAGGATTAGGCTTAAGCCTTGTCTGTGAAACCGGCCCATAGTAGTGGATATCGCCAATAGTGTTACATAACCAATGTGCCATGCCCTTGTCTCAGAAAACAGCACGCACAAACCATCATGCATGCATTTAAAGTCAGTGAACACTGCAGACTGATTCTAGGCACCCAGCAAGCAAACACAAATCCTTAGATCTCTAGCTACCTTTCCCTTGTATTAGATCTCTAGCTCCTACCTTTCCCTTGTATTAGATCTCTAGCTCTCCTACCTTTCCCTTGTATTAGATCTCTAGCTCCTACCTTTCCCTTGTATTAGATCTCTAGCTACCCTACCTTTCCCTTGTAGGTGGGCAGATTTTCCCTTACCTTTCCCTTGTAGGTGGGCAGATGTTCCCTTACCTTTCCCTTGTAGGTGGGAAGATTGCAGAGGATGTCGGAGCGCAGTGCCTCCTCGCTGAGGGACCGGGCGCTCAGGCTGCGCCACACCTCGCTGTTCTCGTCCGCCAGACAGTTGTTCCAGTGCCAGCAGACCAGAGAGCAGCGCATCAGGTCATACAGGTCCAGATAGGAGAACAGATGCTCCAGAACCCGGCCGGGGAGCCTGGCTGGGCCAGGGGAGACATGGGAGGACCCAGAGCCATGGGAGGACCCTGATCCGGCTGACCCTGACCCGGCCGGGCTGAGGCTGTGAGCGGCTGAGCCGAGGCAGGAGGACGCACCCCCCCTGGCCGCTCCCGACATAGAGTCTAGATGTGTGCAAACAGCCCGATCAAGAGTGTCAGCTTCAGCATCGGTTCCGATCTAAAATGAATTAAAAACGAAACATTTCCAAATAACTAAATCGGGACTAAATCACGGCGGTGATGTTGTTATTCGATGAACCCTGCCCGGGTTGGTAGAAAGGAAGCTACAGTGAAATGGGAGTGGATGGTCCCGGAAATGCTTGTCGGCGAAATCGTGAATGTGAATTAAATATTTAGTGTATTTTTTTTTTCTTACAATTTTGAATAATAGATAGATTATGCGCAAACAATTCACACAATATTGATCTGAAAATTATAATATTTCTTGGATGGTCCCGGAAATGCTTGTCGGCGAAATCGTGAATGTGAATTAAATATTTCGTGTATTTTTTTTTCTTACAATTTTGAATAATAGATGGATTATGCTCAAACAATTCACACAATATTGATGTGAAAATTATAATATTTCAAATTATTTGTAGAAACCTAGGACCCTAGGTCGGTCTGGTACGGCCCGTTGTTGCTGATCTGCCGCCTGCGGCCCTCTACCATCATGTGATATTTATACGCTGATATCAATGGTACAAGTTGTTTCATTCAGCTACTGTATTTTCGGTTAATATTCTTCTAGTTTTAAAATTACGTGACAAATGCTAATAAAATCGCAGCTGGTAAATGGTATAGAAATGTTTTTAAATGTGTTGTTGTACGGCGACCTTGAGTGCCATGAAAGGCGCCTTATAAAATAAATTTATTATTATTATTATTATTATTATTAAATGGACTGCACTTATATAGCGGCGGTCTGGCGACCTTGTGATCATTAGACGGCAGCTACCTCCTGCGCTACAGCCTCCTCTATATAAATAACATTATATAGGCTATATGACATCCACTTTTCGACCAATTATTTATCAAGTTGAGGACTTAATAATAATTAATGAAGGACTTAATAATCATGATGACATCCTAGACCCCCATTGACCTCTTTAATATTAAATAATGTTGTCCAACGTGATACAATAAAGTAATCAATAAGAATCTATTGTATGTACAGTATGTGCTCAGTTATATTATTATCTCTCCATGATCAATGTATGGGGATTTTGTTATCATTGACAATCTTGTACGTATGCTGCGTCAAAGATGTGATGCCTATAGAGAGACCTGTTGCTCCTTAGGCTTTTTATCCAATCTCAGGAACATCTCCCCAGAGGAACTGTGCAAGGCCTGCCTCAAACTGTACAGAAGTACAGCACAGACCTGCAGGAAGAACTGGGTGATTGTAGCATTCTGTAAAAAAAATATGAGAAGTCACCTCTCGCCTAGAAACCTGATGACCGCAATATAAGAAAGAGAGCTCCAAAGGGCCTTCCCAACGTTGACATTGGAGCCCAATCTGGCAACACTGCAGAAAGATGCTACGAAAGTCCCGCAAAACAATTGTTATTTCTCGGCGTGACAAATGTGAGATGTGGCGTGTGAGAGTGTCAACTGGTTGATATGCGTGTGTCTCACGTACTACTGTATATGGATCGCAAGTGCCCATCTTTGTTTTTCTTCTTTTGAGAGGTGATCTAAATAATCGTTGCTTGAAACAGGTGGAAGGTCAATGCTGCAGTTCTACGGACAGGTCAATGCTGCAGTTCTACGGAGTTTCCACTATGTTTTGCCCGCCAGGGCTCTGCGCCAGTCACGTGACTGAAAACTATGAATTACCAACTTTCATAACTCTGGACCGAAGAAAAAAACAGCGCCTTCACCCATCCCTAACCTAAATATAAACATTGTATCAACACAGCATGCCTTACAGTTTATGCAATACACAGTAAAACACACTCCAAATGAATTAGATGGACTTTATTAGAAACACACGAGTCAATCCAACCATACAAAATTCTTGAGTGCTGTCCCGGGTATGTGGAAATAACCATTTCTATAGCACACACCAAGTCAGTGGTCACTAACCCTGGCCATTGACAGCTAAAGGGTGTACGTTGTGTTCAATGCTGGGCATGAACAAAAGGCTGTACACTCATTAGCTTTCTAAGACCAGGGTTGGTAACTACTACCTTAACAAATGAACAAAAAAAACAGCTTGGGGTGTGGTAGCTCTCACAGCAGTCCCAGCTTGTACTCCATCATGATGTGGGGCTCTCCCATCATCTCACTCTGGGATGGATCTGCAAGGAGACAACATGACCATGAGTTCTCTTTCTCAACAGACACATAATGCTGGTGGTTTTCTCATCAGTCACATTATGTGGCTTTATTATGCAAGTGGCTCGATTGAGGAGCAAGGTGCTGATTCAGACGTTGTCTGCTGTGCAAGTATGAAAACTATGGTAAAGACTGTAGTAGTGTAACAATCACCATTGAGGATGTCCTCAAAGCCGATGCTTTCGTCGTTCCCTCTGAGTGTGTCCAGGGCCAGGTGTGAGCTCTGCAAGAATGGCAGGCGCTGGATCTGAGATGAGGAGAGGGAGAGAAGAAAAAAGTAGAAGACAGAAAGAAACCACATGAATTAATTAAATAATTGTGTTCTTACTGTATGTATGTATGTATGTGTGTGTGTGTGTGTGTGTATGTGTGTATGTGTGTGTGTATACCTGCATGGCAGCCCTGTACTCCATCTGTAGTTTAAGGGGAGCATGGAGGCCTTGGATGTTTCTGAGGGTGGAGAAATTCATCTTGTCCTGGTTCAGCTGGAACTGCATAGTGAAAAGAAAGAAAACGCTCAACACTGGGTAATAGCATCAGGCAGGAAGAGTTTAAGTTGTGTCAAATGGCTCTCCTCGTCTCCTTTCCACGACAAATCATCTGGAAACACTGGATAGGTGAAGAAATAATAAAATGTAAGCAGAATCATCACGCTCACATTCTTTTCTGACAGCTCCAACTGGTGGCTGGGGAGCAGTTCATTCTTCACACTGCTGAACCTGTGTGTGCGAGAAGAAGAGAGGGAGAGAGAGGGAGGTCAATCTTGCACATTTTGTAAAAGCAGATACTGTTATAACTGCAACACAGTCTGATACAATGTGGCCAGATGGAAGATGATGAGCTAACGAGAGGTCTCTTAACTATCTCACCCGGTTCTGAGCGTATCCTGAACGCCATAAGTCCCGGCTTGTGGGCATAAGCCTGTCACCGGTACACTGTCCTTCAGCTGCGAGCGGAGTCCACGGGTATTCTGGTTTATTGGGAAAACGCCAGATTACAACACATTAGATTACAACACATTACGTGAGTTTAGAATGATAAGGTTCTATCTCCGTTTAGGGTAGTTCAGAGATATTGAGCGTCAAAGTTTTTACATTCCATTATGTTTTGTGAGATGGAACCTTTGTATTTTATTAATTACTCACTCAAAAATGTCAACATTTTTAAAATAACACCACACAGGCATTAATAAACACCTAATGGATCAGATTATGTAAAAAACTACATTTTGACAAAAAGGGAGATAGAACCTTATAATTCTAACGTCACGACATTATCTGAGCCCAGGTACCAACCATCCTAGCCACCTAGCGTTAGCTCACTGACGAGACTAGAGTGACTAATCACATTTGCGAAAATCATCAGTGTAAGCAAGTGTTTCGAAGCCATAAGCTCTTGTTTGGCATGTTTGTCGTACATCATCGTATATTCAGTCCAAAAGATAATGAATAGGAGCCAGAATTCATTGTTACATTGGAAATTGGATCGCAAGCTAGCTGACTTACCATTGTCGTGATGCTTGTAGTTTTTTTTTTCTGTAACATCCGGTCCGGGCTCGTTTATGTGACGTACCTTCCGGATCAGATCAGACAGAGAAGCTAGCTATAGTCGTCAGTCGAGATTCGACACTCATAGCATTTCTTGTCTTTCTTTTGCTGTTTATGAGAAACATAATTCTCATTAGAATATATGTATATTATATAGCATATAATACATTTATCATATAACACCAATAGTTGCTATATCTACCAACTCTGATCAAGTGTAATACAGAACGGGGGTATAGCTCAGTGGTAGAGCATTTGACTGCAGATCAAGAGGTCCCCGGTTCAAATCCGGGTGCCCCCTCATTTTGCTCAGAATCCAATCAAAACATCTTTAGTTCACGTGATGGATGTTCTGTCTACTGTGCAGGGTGCCACATTTTCTATCTATCTGTGGTGGCTGGCACTAATAAACTCTGCAACACACCTCTGCATAGCCCAATCAGCAAATAAGAGTGTAACTGACTCAAAAAGTATTTTTTAGAGTAGCCATACTTACTTTGTTAACCGTAAAAATAAATAAAAAATAAAGTATTAACTGCAAAATTTTCAATACTTTTTCTATTTCACTTTTTATTGGACTTTGGACATTCTATTTTGTAATGTCTTTGTGTCAGTCATCTCTGGATTAAAATGGCTCCCGGTAACTCAGTCTGACAGTCAGTCAGTTGGTCCAGTCTTTTTGTATTATGATGGCTGGTTTGTGGTAGCCAGGTTCCAGTCGGATATGTTGGCCGTGGAGTGTTCTGACTTGGTGAGGCTGGAGACCAGGGGGTGGATACAACGGTAGGTGCCCATCTGACTGTCCTCTTGGCCCAGCCCAGAGGACTCACACGGGTACAGCTTGGACAGGACCAACCTCTTATCTACAGCTGGAGGGGGAGAGAGTTTCAAACTCCACCATCAAGGTGGTTGTAGGGAGGAGAAGAAAGACACAGAGAGAAACAGGGGTGTAAGGAAAGAAACAGACAGATGTGGATGGGAATAAGGGGAAGAAAGGATGATGATACAGATGAAAGGGGAGAGATATCTTGTTATGCCCCACTTTGACCAGCAGGATGCAGTATAATCCAATTTAATTGTTTTACGATTGCTAAGTTGCAGTGTTCAATACTGAAGTCACATTGTCAAAACTCTTCATACAGTCAGCGAAACAGAAGTCCATGTGGACCAAACTGTGACTCCTTTTTACATTGCTGCTTTCACACAAAATGCATTCAATGACCACATTCTCAAAAATCCATGAACACTTCTCTCATTCAAACTCCCCCATCTGCAAAACACTATGTATTTGCAACACATTTTTCCAATGTTAACACACTGTGTTCAAAACTGTGAAGAACACATTCAAAACAGAATGATTTGGTGCATTTTTGCAGTGATCATATTTCTATCATATATGACCGAAAGCTTGCAATAAACTATGTTTTTTGCACAGTGTTTGAGTGTGCAGATGCTGTTATTTTGCACTCTATTGATACTCTTCAGTTCCAGAACCTCAGCAAAGTCTGATAACGGATGAGCGGTGGTATTTTCACTATTTGCAGTAAGCAGTAATTGAAATGTCTAGAAAATATTAGCAGAATATATACAATGAAATGAAATAGACTAGATGCATTGTCAGGGAAGACATTAGATGTGACCAGATGCAGACCAGAGGGTGGACCAAAACCCTCAGGAGTGAGAATGTTTTTTTGTGAGTGCTATAGTATTGTAGCCCTGGAATGTTCCACTTTATTTTCCACAAATAAATGTAGTGTACTTTGAAGTAAATACCGTAACTTACTTTCTGCAAAGATACTGAAAAAATTATACACTAAAGGATAGAAGCAAATTGCAGCATTTCCGATTCATTCTTGTTGCCTAATACTTAACAGTTGTACAGTCAACTATTCTGTGATGATTACTATAAATCAAACCATTCTTATAATGAAATATTAATTCTTGTGAAAATCATTCAAACCATGTAATGCTCCCTGTTGTTAGTGTTTTGTAGGTCAGAGGTTATGAATGACTGTGTATGCTTTCTGAGTGAACATTGTTTCGAGTGTATGGTTGAACGAGCTTCTTTTGAGACATATGAAGTGTTTGGCCAACATGCATGTTAGTAATGTAGACTGTATGTAGATGCATGTTAGTAATGCAGACTGTATGAAGAGTTGACAATGTGACTTCAGTTTTGAACACTGTGACTTAGCAATCGTAAAAAAAAAACTGTAAGTTATAGCTGTATGTGATTGTGTGGAATGGAATTCTCTGAAGAACAAGTGAAATCAGACCAAGACAGTAATGAAGTTTACCAATTTGACCGGACTCACTGACCTTTGCAAGAGGAACTACTGGTGCCCACATCCATCCACTCACTCATATACCTGTAAATACCAATGTCAATATCATGCAGCTGTACTACTGTGTAAAGTGCAGATCTAGTATATCATAGCATTGCCTAATATATGGTCCAATATGCTGTACTAGGAAACGTTATGCTGGTAGATTCTATTGGAGACATTATCTAATCTTTTCTTAATTATTTTTATAGATTTTTTAGACATACACATTAGACAATACTCATTACCTATGGGGTGGTCGGGTGAGCTGGTTCATATTAGGCATGTATAGCGGCATGTAGACAGCATTACATGAAAAAAGAAATAAGTAAATATATATATATATATATATATTGTTATATCCTAACTAGGTATGTTGATATAACTAAATATACTTTCTATATAGTAGAGCAAGCAGGAGCTGGAGACCGTGTTACTGTAATGGTGGTAACTTTATTAGTCGACAACGGAAACGGATAACACGTCATACATATATATTAGGCAGTACCCGGATGCCCCACAAGGTGGTAGTATAAGTACATGACAACTCCTCCCCACTTAATGAACAAGTAGGCTCACTATCAAACCCTTGAAATTAACAATCGCTCAGAACTCCAATCACAAAAACAAGATCACTTTGTTAACTAGTTATATTCCATTCATCTTATTCTAAGGGAATGAGTTACGGACTACTCAAACCCTGACATGACCCAGGGGATTATTATGCCCCATTCTTGAGGGTCTGTCACATCCCTACTACAGATCCAGGCGTTTCGGCGGTCGCCGCTCTCTCTGTGACTGGCGATGAGTAGTACGGCCATCCGGCAGAACTACACTGTCTGTATCCGGAACAGGTTTCGGTGTGGAACACGGCGACAGTTCTGTCTCCGATACAGCGGTGAAAGTGGATCCAGAGTCAACAGGCTCCACTGTACCTGGTGTATCCTGGATGAGTGTGCTCTGGATTGGGCTGCCCCGGTTGCTTGGCTCAGCAGCAACCACTGGTGTGTTTAACCCAGGTGTTGCAGACCCCGCGAGAAGCTGGTCGGTGTGTCTCCTCCAGACTAGGTCATCCTTGGTCCGCACTGTATAAGACACCGGCCCGGTCTGTTCCAGGACTGTAGCAGGCGTCCACTTAGCTCGGTTGTTATAGTTACGTGCCAGTACACGGTCACCGGGCCGGAAGGTCCTTTCTTTTGCTCTCTGCTCACGTCTCTTGACCTGAGCCTGTTGTTTCAGGTGCACAGTCTCTTTGGTCTTTGGGGGTTTCAGAAGGTCGAGATTGGTGCGGAGTTGTCTCTTCATGAGAAGTGCTGCCGGCGCGACTTGAGTGGTTGAGTGCGGTATATTTCTGTATGACAGCAGAAACCTATTGAGCCGCTGGTGGAGAGATCCTTGTCCCTGTGAGGCCTTCAGGCCGTTTTTCATGCTCTGAACAAATCTCTCTGCTAATCCATTTGTGGATGGGTGATAGGGGGCAGAGCGGATGTGTTGTACTCCATTTGCCTCCAGGAATCTCTCAAACTCTTGTGAGACGAATTGGGGCCCGTTATCGCTCACCAGCTGTTCTGGAAACCCGAATCGACTGAACATCTCTCCTAGTTTCTCGATGGTTTTCTCTGCTGTGGTCGATCTCATTATCGCCACTTCCGGCCACTTACTGTGGGCATCAACCACCACCAGGAACATCCTCTCCTCCATCGGGCCAGCGAAGTCCACATGAACTCGCTGCCATGGTGCCTCCGGCCAATCCCACGGATGGAGGGGAGCTGGCTGCGGCATGCAGCGCACCTGCTGGCATGACGTACATGTTTTCACCGTCTCCTCGATCTGACCATCCAGTCCAGGCCACCAAAAGTAGCTTCTCGCAAGCTCCTTCATGCGGACGATCCCACTATGTCCTTCATGTAGCTGCAGTAGTAGCCTTTTCCGTAACACAGGCGGAATAATCACCCGGCGTCCCCAGAGGAGACATCCTGCCTGCACAGACAGTTCACTCCTTCTTGTGAGGTAGGGCTTGAGCTCGGGAAGGTCTCCCCTCCTACCGGTGATCAGTACATCCATCAGCGTTGACAATACAGGGTCATTCCGGGTGTGTCTCTTCACTTGAGCTGCTGTGATGGGCGCTTCCTCAACTTGACTGAAGTAGAAAATGCCGGTCCGTGTCGGCTCGGCACGGACCACAGGCAGGGGTAGTCTCGAGAGGCCATCCGCATTGGCGTGCATCTCCGACTTGCGGTATTTGATGTCGTAGTCATGAGCAGACAACAACAAGGCCCATCTTTGCATCCTTCCCGCCGCCAGGGATGGAATGCCGGTGTGGGGCCCGAAGATTGTTGTGAGGGGCTGATGGTCTGTCAGGAGAACAAACTTTCTCCCAAAGAGATAGTGATGAATTTTTTTTACTCCAAACACAATCCCCAGTGCTTCACGTTCTATTTGTGCATAGCCGCTCTCAGCCTTGCTGAGTGTACGGGAGGCGAATGCAATTGGCCGTTCCTCCCCGCTGGGCATGATGTGTGAAACAACTGCTCCCACCCCATATGGGGAGGCATCACACGCCAGTTGTAGGGGCAGTGCGGGGTCAAAATGTGTCAGGGCGTCAGATTCCAGCAGCGCCCGTTTCGTTATCTCAAACGCAGCCTCACATTGTTGAGTCCATACCCAGGCTTGCCCGTGGCACAGCAGCTGATGTAGGGGTCGCAGTAGAGAAGACAGGTTCTGGATAAACTTCCCGTAGTAATTGAGGAGCCCCAGATAAGAGCGGAGTTGACTCACATTTTGAGGTGCTGGTGCTTCCACGATGGCCTTGGTTTTGGATGGAGCCTTGTGCAAGCCCTCCGCGTCAATCACGTGACCCAGATACTCGACGGAAGACTGGAAAAACTCACACTTTGACTTGCGAACTTTTAATCCATATTCTTCCAGTCGCTGCAGAGTGGCCTCCAGGTTCCCCAGATGTTCCTGTTCTGTCCTTCCAGTGATGAGTATGTCATCCAAATAACATTGGACCCCGTCTAAGCCGCTCAGTATCTGCTCCATCGCACGCTGGAAGAGAGCCGGTGCAGACGTAATCCCGAAAGGTAGTCTGCAGTATCGGTACAGGCCCTTGTGAGTGACTATGGTGAGCAGGTCTCTAGATTTCTCGTCGACCTGCATCTGTAAGTAGGCTTGGTTGAGGTCGATTTTGCTGAATCTTTGTCCTCCAGCCAAGCCTGTGAACAGGTCCTCTATGCGAGGGAGTGGATAGTGTTCAGCCTCTAGCACAGGGTTCAGGGTGACTTTAAAATCTCCGCAGATTCTCACCGAAGTATCTTTTTTAATGACTGGTACGATGGGAGTGGCCCACTCACTTCGACTGATGGGCTCCAGCACCCCACTCTTGACCAATGATTCCAGCTCAGCTTCCACTTTTGGCTTTATGGCGTATGGGACTTGTCTCGCTTTCAGGAACTTGGGTCTGCTGTCTGGCTTGATGTTCAGACTGACTATGATGTCCTTCATTTTTCCAAGTTCCTCTTTGAACACCTCCGCATGTTTGTTCAGGATAGCAGTCAGAGGGGATTCCCCTTTGTTCAGCATGTGAACCTTGGGCCAGTCCAGTCGGAGTTCCGCCAGCCACGAACGGCCTAGCAGAGATGACAAGCCGCCCCCCACGACGTACAGTGGTAGGTGTGCGGTTTGCCCATTCACCTGGACTGTGACATGGATGACCCCCTTGGTTGGCACTGACTCGCCGGTGTAGGTTCTCAGTTTGAGTTTCGTTGGTTGTAGTGGCAGATGCGGCAGGGTTTCTTTGTAGACAGCATACGATATAAGAGAGACTGCTGCCCCAGTGTCTATTTCCATACGCACTGGTTTCCCCTCCAGCAGTGGAGTTTCGAAATAACCCCCTGCACCTCCCACTACTGACAGGACATACACAGGTTCCTCGTCTGATGAGCTGCTGAGATTAGCCGTAGCTTGGCTAGGTTGTACACTATGCACAGGCTGTCTCTTTTGGAATCTGTATTTTGACTTATTGTTGTCCAGACTAGGATTTTTAATCAGTCCCTTACTTTTGCATGCCCGTTCAATGTGACCTTTTTTTCCACACTTCCTGCAGTCCACATCCTTACTCCAACACTCAGCAGCCAAATGTCCACTCTTGTCGCATCTGTAACATTTGCTCTGGGTACCTCTGTCCTCTGCGGAGACTCTGTGCAGCTTACCGCTCTCACTGAGCTGATGAGCGTCCTTGGTCGCTAATTCCATGGACACACTCACTTCAATAGCTCTTTCCAGGGTAAGTGCACTTTCAGTTAAGAGGCGTTTCTGGGCAGCCTCACTCCTGAGGCCGCACACGAGCCTGTCCCGTATGGTGTCGTTCAGTACATTGCCAAATTCACAATGCTCTGTCAGCCTTCTAAGGGCAGCCACAAATGTCACTACTGACTCCCCCTCCTCCTGGTTCCTTTTATGGAAGCGAAACCGCTCCGCAATCACCAGGGGCTTTGGTGAAAAGTGCTCTGACAGGGTTTTCACAATAGCAGTATAGTTTTTAGTCCCAGGTTTGTCAGGCTGGACTAGTGCACGGAGCAAATTATATGCTTTAGGTCCCATGACACTCAAAAACGTCGGCACCAACTTCACCCCTTCAATGCCATTTGCTGCTGCAAAGTACTCAAAACGTTCAGTGTAGGAGTTCCACTGCTCCGTACCTTCCTCAAAGGGGCCGATGCTTCCCAATATCCCCGCCATAATAACAGCTGGGATAGGCTGGCTGGTTCAGCTGGCTGCCGCTGTTCGCCGTCAGACATGCGTCGCTTTCACTGCCGGTGCTAGCAATGCTAATGTTGTTAGCATACCTTGGTAGCCTGGCTCCGTCGTAACGTCTCCTAACTCTACTAACTCTACTAAACCGACGAAAACACACGTAAGTCTCGCCGATCCTCGTCGCCACTTGTTATATCCTAACTAGGTATGTTGATATAACTAAATATACTTTCTATATAGTAGAGCAAGCAGGAGCTGGAGACCGTGTTACTGTAATGGTGGTAACTTTATTAGTCGACAACGGAAACGGATAACACGTCATACATATATATTAGGCAGTACCCGGATGCCCCACAAGGTGGTAGTATAAGTACATGACATATATCTAAACGGTAAAAATGGAAAGAGCCAAAACGTGACTCCATCAGCTCCTATACAGCTTAGTATGCCCCTAGGTGTTTCAGTTCATTATTGATAAAAAGAAATAATACGTAATGGTAATATCCCTGAAAGAAAAGTAATGAAATTAACACAAACCAAAAGCATAACCCCAAACAAACAATAAAATAAAATCATAATAGAACAATAAGGTTAAGGAGGAGGGGGGAGGGGGGCATCTAATCATCATCTGGTTGAATGGTGATCTTACTCAGGTGGTCGGCGAAAGGCTTCCAAGTCATGTCAAAGGTTGTATTGGAATTTCTAAGTGAAAATCAAATTTGTTCTAGTTTGATGTGGTTCAGGATCTCTTTGAGCCAGCTATTATGTAAGGGGGGGAGGGTGTGCTTCCATTTAAATAGGATAAGTCTTCTTGCAAGTAGAGTTGTAAAAGCAAGGACGCGTCTCTTTGTGAGCGAAAAAAATGGGTGTTGTAGGCAGTGGGATACCAATTCCAAATAGGGCTGTGGGAGGTTCAGGTTCGAGGTTCCTGCCAAAGACTGTCCCGAGTGTGTCAAATACCTGGCGCCAGAAGTCTGTCAATTTCGGACAAGACCAGAACATGTGGGTGTGGTTAGCAGGTGATTGTTTGCATCTGTTACAAGTCGTGAGCTTAGAATGATAAGGTTCTATCTCCATTTAGGGTAGTTCAGAGATATTGAGCTTCAAAGTTTTTACATTCCATTATGTTCTGTGAGTAAAGAGTCGAACTGAGACCCGGGTGGGTGATTGGGGAAGTGGGGGTATTTAGTTTTAATAAAATGTTTGACCTGGAGGAAACGAAAAAAGTGAGATTGGGGCAGTTCAAACCTGGATGAGAGTTCTGCAAAGTCTGTAAAAATTCCGTCCTTGTAGAGATCTTTGACATTAATTAAGCCTTTGTCACGGCAGATGCGAAAGGTGGGGTCAAAGGAAGAGGGTGGGAATAAATGATTTTCATAGATTGGGGTGGAAGGTTTATCCAGTCCAAAATGTTTTACGAAATTGTAGCCAGATCTTAATCGAATTGGTGACAACTGGGTTTTGGGAGATATTGTGAATCTTGAGAGGAAGTTGTGGACATTATCTCATCTAAATGGGAATCGGCTGCATCAATCTAGAACAAATCTCATCGTCATAGTTACTTGTCAATGTTGAGTGCATTGGTCCACTCCAGTAGCTCATCCACCTCCCACTCTTCAACGAGGTTCGGTCCTAGCTGCTCTATTTCCTTCATCATACCCTGAGCTGACCTATCCACCAGAGCAGCCGCCTGTCTGTTCTCTGTACGAGCGTCCAGACGGCCTTGGTCATACCTGTGGACACCGGCGAGACAACATGTGAGAGGGAAAGACAGGTGAAGATGGAGGAGTAAGAGGATGATAGGGGACAGGTGATAGGGACAGATAGGTATGAGAGGTAGGTTATACCTAGATAAGAAGCGGGAGTGGTAGTTGTCTATTGATACATGTGGGGTGGTGAGGTGAGCAATATACTGCGGAGTAGATGGAGGGACAGGATCTCACTTGCTGTTACAGGTGCACCCATACACAGGGTGAGACAGGAGAAGGAAGGTGGAGGAACACACCTGTACAGTTGTGAAAACTAAAAGAGTGACCACCACCCATAGTTTCTTCACACTCCCTGACTCACATATGTTTCAGCCAGTCAATCTTCCTTCTCTTCTTCCTCATCGCTACGTCCTGCTGGCGCTGGAGTTTACAATGGTGGAACTCCACCTTCTTGCTAGAGGTGTCCAAGGTGATGGTGTCAGTAAAGACTTTACTGTCAGTAAACTGAACCAAGGAATACAGAGAGAGAGAGAGAGAGAGAGAGAGGGAAAAGAGAAATAGCAGGATATGTTCACAATAGTTTGAGTCATGTATACCTATGTCTAGTCAGGCGTCTCTGCTCCCACCCACCTTGCCAGAGAAGACTCTCCAGCCGTTGTTCTCCGTGCGACGGTACCACCCAGAACGATCGCCCGGGACCAGGGGTCTCTTGTTGTGGATCTGCCTGGGGACAGGCCTCTTCTGGCTCGGGTGGGTGTAATCCTTAGGGCTGTTGGAACACATATCCACTATGGGTCGATGGGTGAAGATCTTATAGTAGATGTTGGGGGGAAATGTGGTCTACCGGAGAGAAATAACATGAGTTCATGAGACCCCAATGAAGTGTGGACTTACTACAACTGCACATCTCTAATGACCGTGCCTATAATGGCAAAGGTCCAAATTGTGTGGACGATTAGCCTATGTATTCTATTCTATACATTTCCGAATGTCAATGTTTGGCCTGTTTGGCCCTGTTTAAGCCTTGAATGGCTTGTGATGCAGTTCACATCCAGCCATCTGTACTCATGGAGGTACATGGATGTGAAAGGTCAACTCACCCCGCCCAGTCTGAACCTGATATACACCCCCGCCGCCGCATCCAGGAGCTCTGCCTGGAACAACAACATCACTCACATTATTATTATTATTATTATTATTATTATTATTATTATTCCATTGTTGATTAGAACTTTATTGTATCTTAGTCATTTGCATTAGCATAGCCTGTTTCCCATTGTCTTATTCCCCTTCCCCCAGGGACTACAGATAGAAATGAGCTCTGAGCTATATCTGGAGCAATATATGTATTGTGCATTATCCCTGTCAAATAAACTAATAAACAAACAAACATTGAGCAAGGATGCATCGTTTTTCAGATACGCTATTACTGTACTGTGTGTGTGTGTGTGTGTGCGTGTGTGTGTGCGTGCGTGTGTGTGTGTGTGAATGTTTGTCTGTATGTGTGTGTGTGAGATGGCTGTACCTCTCTGGGGTTGACTGATTTGAGGATGAGGCGTGGGTCTCCCTGGTTGCGGAATCTCACAAGGTTCTTGAAGTATTTGAACACGTGTATGTCCTGTAGATAATATGTTTAATAATAATAATAATACAAATGATGTGGAGGTCAATGTTAAAGGGCAACTCCAGCAGTAGTTTCACTTCCTAACTCTAACCCAGGACGGAAAGGTGGTATTTGGGAAATTCTACTTCCAATCGCTGAGGTCCTCTGGCATTGAACTTTTAACGGTCCCTAGAGCCAGGACCAAGAGACATGGGGAGGCAGCCCTCAGGTTTTATGCCCCCAGCCTCTGGAATACCTTGCCAGAAAACCTAACAATGGCTGAAACTGTGGGAACTTTTAAGCGAGATCTTAAGACATACCTATTTAATCTCGCTTTTTATCGTGTACTTTTAATTATGAACATGTGCTATATAAATAAACATTTACATTCAGGAAACCAATGTCATGGCTCAAAACATTCAATTTTAGGTGACAGTCTGAGTAGGAGATTTTTACATTTTCACCAAAGATATTATTTGGGTACTAAAATCATCATAGAACATCATGGGTAAATGGTTTGCAGCTTGAAAGGTTGCCATAGTACTGGAGTGGGCCTGTAAACAGTGTTCAGCTGTCTGTCAGCTCTATTTTCAGCTGGCACCAAATTCCAAGTCCAAGTGTCGGTGTTGTGTCATATATGTTCCCTTGTCAGATATTGTTTTGTTTTTTTCACTATTAATTGTGGTTTTAAGAGGGTTAGTCGTTAGTATATATGGCAAAAACCTCAGTGCCTCCTCCTCCTCCTCCTCCTCCTCCTCTGACACACTACCTCAGTGTCTCCTCCTCCTCCTCCTCCTCCTCTGACACACTACCTCAGTGTCTCCTCCTCCTCCTCCTCCTCTGACACACTACCTCAGTGTCTCCTCCTCCTCCCCCTCCTCCTCTGACACACTACCTCAGTGTCTCCTCCTCCTCCTCCTCCTCTGACACACTACCTCAGTGTCTCCTCCTCCTCCTCCTCCTCCTCTGACACACTACCTCAGCGCCTCCTCCTCCTCCTCCTCCTCCTCCTCTGACACACTACCTCAGTGTCTCCTCCTCCTCCTCCTCCTCCTCTGACACACTACCTCAGTGCCTCCTCCTCCTCCTCCTCCTCTGACACACTACCTCAGTGTCTCCTCCTCCTCCTCCTCTGACACACTACCTCAGTGTCTCCTCCTCCTCCTCCTCTGACACACTACCTCAGTGTCTCCTCCTCCTCCTCCTCCTCCTCCTCCTCCTCTGACACACTACCTCAGTGTCTCCTCCTCCTCCTCCTCCTCTGACACACTACCTCAGTGTCTCCTCCTCCTCCTCCTCCTCCTCTGACACACTACCTCAGTGTCTCCTCCTCTTCCTCCTCCTCTGACACACTACCTCAGTGTCTCCTCCTCCTCCTCCTCCTCCTCCTCCTCTGACACACTACCTCAGTGTCTCCTCCTCCTCCTCCTCCTCTGACACACTACCTCAGTGTCTCCTCCTCCTCCTCCTCCTCCTCTGACACACTACCTCAGTGTCTCCTCCTCCTCCTCCTCCTCTGACACACTACCTCAGTGTCTCCTCCTCCTCCTCCTCCTCCTCTGACACACTACCTCAGCGCCTCCTCCTCCTCCTCCTCCTCCTCCTCCTCTGACACACTACCTCAGTGTCTCCTCCTCCTCCTCCTCCTCTGACACACTACCTCAGTGTCTCCTCCTCCTCCTCCTCCTCTGACACACTACCTCAGTGCCTCCTCCTCCTCCTCCTCCTCCTCTGACACACTACCTCAGTGCCTCCTCCTCCTCCTCCTCCTCTGACACACTACCTCAGTGTCTCCTCCTCCTCCTCCTCTGACACACTACCTCAGTGTCTCCTCCTCCTCCTCCTCTGACACACTACCTCAGTGCCTCCTCCTCCTCCTCCTCTGACACACTACCTCAGTGTCTCCTCCTCCTCCTCCTCTGACACACTACCTCAGTGTCTCCTCCTCCTCCTCCTCCTCCTCTGACACACTACCTCAGTGTCTCCTCCTCCTCCTCCTCCTCCTCCTCTGACACACTACCTCAGTGTCTCCCCCTCCTCCTCCTCCTCCTCCTCCTCCTCTGACACACTACCTCAGTGTCTCCTCCTCCTCCTCCTCCTCCTCCTCTGACACACTACCTGAGTGTCTCCTCCTCCTCCTCCTCCTCCTCCTCTGACACACTACCTCAGTGTCTCCTCCTCCTCCTCCTCCTCCTCCTCTGACACACTACCTCAGTGTCTCCTCCTCCTCCTCCTCCTCCTCTGACACACTACCTCAGTGCCTCCTCTTCCTCCTCCTCTGACACACTCCTCAGTGCCTCCTCCTCCTCCTCCTCCTCTTCCTCCTCCTCTGACACACAACCTCAGCGCCTCCTCCTCCTCCTCCTCCTCCTCCTCTGACACACTACCTCAGCGCCCATCCTGTCACTATTGCATTCCAAGTGTTTTCATGCATTTAAGAAACATATATAAACATGAATGGTTTAATTGATGTTAATTGATTACATTAATTGATGTTATCACAATTTGTCAATTTATCGAAAATGAAATGCTTTGGAGCACCAACTGCCATAGGTGTAAACCACTATTATTGTTATTTTTACAATAACTTTCATTAGAAAGAAAGAAATATTTCCTTTCGAACCAAAGATATTTTATGTGAAAATATGTAGACAATTATAAAAAACATTTTTTGGGGTGAGCAATTCATTTCAGATTTGACTGTCAGAAAAATGCAACCGTTGGGTAACTAAACACCATTTAATATTTACTATTTAATGAATATTTACCAACATGGTTACCATTTCATAACCATTTAACAAGGTGGTTAAACTGGATGTTTACCCACTACTCTGAAGGCCTATTCTGCCCTCCAATGTCTGCAGGATTGACCTTTTGATTCAGTAGCTGTAAATGAAATGCCTCCAGACTCCCCCAGCAGTGATGGAAAATTATTTAGACCTACCATGTTTATGTGAAGTATTACTTTAAGGTTTGGCTACTTTTCCCCCATCAAATATCACTTGAATGTACTATTTAGCAGCTTTTTAAAAAATCTGATTTGGACAATATATGTGGAAAACTCAGTTGTAGTTTTATATCAAATATGCATCTTTGTTCATGTTTCTTTATGTCATTTTGTGTCTCTGTGTGTGCAGGTGTAGGTCTACTGTCTACTGGGTGACACATACCATATGTCTCCTCCATGTCCTCTGTATGATCCTGGCTGATCTGTGGTAGAGACCCTCCTGCCGTGGCTTCAGACGTGTGTTATTATTCTCCGCAGGTGGGTCTTCCTCTGGGAACGGCCTGGCACTAATGGGGGTGGGGTGCGGTACAATTAATATAATTAATATCATTAATTGGAAGTGATTTACAATAAGTACATTTATCGAAATATTAAGTGAATCAAAGCACACATGCCATCAGCAGTGACAGTGCTAGAGAAAAGAAGAAAACAATATACTATATAGGCCTATATATTTATTTTTATGAATGAGAATTGTGATAACTGAGAACTAATTGGGCTAATGAGTAGAGATATACTAGCTAGCTATATATCAAGCACTTGGAAGCTGCTAACCTTTTCAATTTGTATCGGATCCTGACCTCCATGCTTGTGTGGACGACCAAAACCTTTAAGAAAAACGGTTAATCAAACTACCCTGACTTTATGCAGTGTTAGACAAAATAGCTAATAATAACAATAACAACAATAATAATAACAATAACAATAATAATATATTAGACTTATATAGCGCTTTTCTAGACACTCAAAGACGCTTTACAAACTGAAAAGATCGAGTAGTTATAATAAAAAAGAAACAAAAAATAAATAAAAGGTTGGACCGTCCTCTCTCAACTGGCATTTTTGGAAAAACGTTTAAGTTCGCGTGCATAATGATTCCTGACGGAGCTCTTACTGGACATGAATAATGGCAGTATTGCAGGTTCTCCTACCTGGCTGATGAAATGTCACGTACCTCCGTGTGTCAGAGAGACGCTAACGCAAACATGTTATATAATCAGCTGCCCCTCCATCATGTGTTTTCTTACAAACAGGCAAACGCATCTGGTTACCAAGCAACAGTAGGCATAGCGCGTCATGCTAGATGTCCCCCAGCCTCACCATAGAGCTGAGGCCCTGATACAATACTACTTTCTATATGTCGTGACGTTAGAATTATAAGGTTCTATCTCCATTTTGGCTCAAAATTTAGTTTTTTACATAATCTGATCCATTAGGTGTTTATTAATGCCTGTGTGGTGTCCTTTTTTTAAAATGTTGACATTTTTGAGTTAGTAATTCATAAAATACTAAGGATCCATCTCACAAAACATAATGGAATGTAAAAACTTTGACGCTCAATATCTCTGAACTGCCCTAAACGGAGATAGAACCTTATCATTCTAAACGGAGATAGAACCTTATCATTCTAAGCTCACGATGTATCCTTCCTTCTTTGAAGAAGTCACTGACCTGAGTGCACTGATGGAAGCAAGCTGTTCCTGGCCTTGCCTCCACCAATCAAGTCGTGTCAGTTCAGTTATAAGGACGGAGAGAAGCCGTTAAGTGCTAAATAGTATGGATCTACAGACATAGACATAGTAGTATATGGACCCACAGTAAATACAAATATGATTCAGAATCAAAATCAGAATTGCTTTTATTACGGATACAAAGAGTGACATTCTTGGGTTCAGGTTGAATTAGACTTTGGCATTGCAGCAGAAATACAAAATCAATAATAGAATACGCAGGATATAAACAACAAAATCAATAAAAGACTAAGCAGGATATAAACAACAGTCAACAATAGCTGTATAAACAATAGCGTCAGAGCGTCAATAATATAATAGATGATAGCAGCAGAATGCAATTCAGCATATAAGGTTCTATCTCCATTTTGGGTCAAAATTTAGTTTTTTACATAATCTGATCCATTAGGTGTTTATTAATGCCTGTGTGGTGTTATTTTTAAAATGTTGACCTTTTTGAGTTAGTAATTCATAAAATACAAAGGTTCCATCTCACAAAACATAACGGAATGTAACATCTTTGATGCTCAATATCTCTGAACTGCCCTAAACGGAGATAGAACCTTATAATTCTAAGATCACGAATAGCCTAATGTAGGCTACATTTTAAAGATTAAAAAAATACTTTTTCTAAATTGTATATACTTTCTGTTTGGGTAATTTCAGCAAACAATAACATGTTGTGGTCCTTATCACTTTGGCATACTTTCCATTCATGTTTTAACACAGATCATAGAGAGTCACTCTCTTCATTGGAGGACATGGAGCTGGAGGTAGCGCCCCCAAGTGGACAGTAGCATAAACGCTTGTTACATTGCGTCCATCAATCCTTTATCAGCCTCCAAGCCATAACATGGGTGCAACATTTTAAATCAGCACCTCTTCCTATTTCATTTATCTCGTTGTCATTTTGTCAATTGTGTTTATTGATAAAGTCTATGCTGCTACTATCCGTCCCATATCTGTCCGTTCGTCACAGAAGTCTGTCAGTTCCTATGTCATTTTTTATTAAACTTGGGTGAATGTCTTGCCATAGTTATTTTTTAGGGGTTCCGAGGTGACGCCGATTCATCTCGTGGCATTATTTATTCTAACTTTATTCTGAAGTGAATCAGTTAATTCATGTTGTATTTTTTTTTATTATTTCCTGGAGATTTTACAGGTCTGACCAATACAGTGATTCATAAATAATTCCCAGAGTGCATCGCGGTACCTTAATTTCGGAAAGAAAGAAAGCTTTAAAAGTTACAAAGAAGGCACTATAATCATAACTCCGACGATAATATGGCAGCATATTATATGGGCTATATTATATATGAATTTATAACTGCCACACCGTGAACATGAAGTAGTCGGCTGTTGTACGCTATATATAACCTGTATCACGTGAATGGTTTCGGTTGGTCCGAAAGCAGTGGGGATCACAATTGATTGCTACAGTCAGTTACAGAATTCCTTGTTTCTTCTCTCCCCTCTCCCACTGCTGACCTTGACTAGCCTTTTGCCTACCACACTTTACATTATGTAGCTATTATCACAATATATGACAAGCAAGTCAATAGCATCAATAATACATTATATGCATTATTGACGATGCACGTGTTGAGATGTAGTCCTATTAACACCATAGAGTACCTAGGACTTTAGTGGGTTGCTTAACTAATTAACAGTAAACTACACCCCATGTTATGTTAGGTTTTAATTTTCCAATCTGTCTTTTGAAACTTCGTCCCAAAAATGTAGAATCAAATGAATGAAGGGATTCAGGCACTGTAACAACCAATACTGTTTATAATGTAATGAATCACCTTTTAATTTAGAATGTAGCCTAATAAAAGTGGATAATGTAATAACTTGCCGCTGGATAAAGTCTTATTTTATCACTTGTTATCACTTGTTACACAAAATTGCAGTAATATTACCTCATCCGGGGAGAACATTATTTTTCTTGAATAACATACCAAAATCGTTGTATTTATTCACTTCAATTAATTTTAAGCGTCACATGCACACGAGTGGGGGTGATGGGGTTGGATATGTTATCCTTCTAAAATACATAGACAGAACTCTGCAAGGACCAACAGTTTGTGACTCTCTTTTGTGAATCAACCAAGAGCCTTATATTTTTGGTAAGACAGGTGTTTTAAGATCATGAGACATCTGTAAGTAATATTCTTTAAGAATCAATGGGTATATCGTACATTTGTATATTCAAAAACGGTTTCATTAATTATTTAAAATGTATTTTTGAGTTTTAAAGAAACAATGCATAACACATGCTTTACATCACATTTTGGCTTGAATGTTGACAGTATGGTCCATGATATAATGTTAATCAATGTCTTGTCTCACATGTCATATTTAAAAAAAATACTAAATGTCTTTAGGACTTCTGGACAAAAAAACAAGTTTAACTCTCAAACTCTTTAGCAGTTTTTTTCAATGTGTTTTAAAGGACAGTTTATAATCTATCCAAATCCCTAGGGACTTTGGACTCCTTTAATGGTACAAATAATAATAATAATAATAATAATAATAATAATAATAATAATAATACATTTTATTTATAAAAGCACTTTACATATAAAATCTCAGAGTGCTACAACACAGTAAGATAAAGCAAAAAACATTTTCAATTAAAAGGCAAAAAAAAGGCTCTATTAAAAAGGTGGGTTTTAAGGCCTTGTTTAAAAGCATCCACAGACTGTGGTGCCCTTAGGTGGTCAGGGAGAGCATTCAACAGCCTGGGAGCAGCCGAGCAGAAGGCCCGATCTCCCATGGTGCGGAGCTTGGTCCTGGGGGTCTTGAGGAGGTTGGTGGCAGTAGAACGGAGGGTGCGTGAGGAGGTCTGAGGGGTATGGAGGAGTTCCTTGAGGTAGGGGGGGGGCAGTTCCATGGATGCACTAATACATTTATAAATAAATACAGGATCTAGATCTAGACAAAAACATACATTTAGTTTTGTCCTCATTGAGCACCAGAGTAAGATCAAAGCCTTGCTGATGGTCAGGAACAGCCTGCTGAACTGAGGGGGCACAAGAGTAGACATACATTACAACAGTATCATCAGCATATCATCATCATTCCATCTACTAAAATAGAGAGTCCTATCCTGTACAGGCTGACTGATCCAGATAACCTCTGTAATAAGTAAGTAAGTAAGTAAAGCTTTATTTATATAGCACCTTTCATACAAGAAATGCAGCTCAAAGTGCTTTACAACAGGAATAAGAACATAAAGTGAATATAAAAACACATACAAGCATAGAATGAATATAAAAGCAGGGGAAAACAGTCAAAAGAAAAGGTAAAGATGTACAGACTACTATAGACTTTATCAATGGACTTCTTATATACTTTATTGATAGACTTCTTATAGATTTTATTGACAGACTACTATAGCCTTTATCAATATACTTCTTATAGACTTTATTGATAGACTTCTTATAGATTTTATTGACAGACTACTATAGACTTTATCTATAGACTTCTTATAGACTTTATTGATAGACTTCTTATAGATTTAAGAGGGCATGATCAACCTTATCAAAAGCCTCAGAGAGGACAATACAGTACAGTGCTACACAATGCTGTTCCTTTTCCAGAGAGAACACAATGTCATTTATTACTATGGAAACAGCAGAGATGGTCCTATGGCATTATCTAAAGTATTTAAAATGCAATGTATTGATCAAAAGGACTGCATCTGAACATTTATCAGGGACTCCATTATTTACTTATTTTTAAATAAGAAAGCCTTGAGAAAGGACTCACTGAAGTCGCTGGTTAGTAATGCTCATTGTAGTCATCTTTGAAAGTGATATATTTGGTTTGATTCACTCAATTTCATATCTTACCTTGGTGAGATTAACATGGTGTGATTCAGCCAAGAAAATATGGAAGAAATTGACAGGGTCTGTAAAAGCCCTCTATTACGGTAATGGTCAATGATCAGTAACAAAAACTGATCAAGTATCACTTTGTAGCACTATCCCATGCACTGTTGTCTGTCCTGTGTTGTCCTGTTTTTGTATTTGTTTTTGTATTCATGCAAACACGTGAAAAAAAGGATAAACGCACTTACTGTAACGTCAAAGCAAATTCCTTTATGTGTATGCATAATGGCAATAAACGTTATCTGAATCTGAATCTGAAGTAATCCTTGAGATAATCCAACAGGGTTTTTCTATGTTTTTATCAGATCCATGGTGTGTGTACGTGCATGCATGTTTGTGTCGGTGAGACAACGATTTTGGCAAGTTATTCCATTTTTTAATCCAAAATGTTGTACACAGATGTTGTAATAAAGTTACTACATTTTCCATTTAACAAGTTCATTACATTATCTGGCAAGTTATTACAGTATCCTGTTTTATTCCATTATAGATGCAAAGGTTATTATCCAGTGTTACGTCTGGACATTTAATTTGCTGTTCTTTCCTACTTATTTACTTACTTTCATCAACTGAGAGACTAATGCCATACATTGGTTATCTTTCACAATCATAATCATTAGCTTTCCATTTTAATCAGTGGATCCTTCTATCAATCTCCTCATCATATTACCATACCATTCATCACGTCGAGTAACGGATCAAACCAACAGGAATAACTGGTCCGAGAACAATGATCTTAAGCAAAATACTTTATTTATATACTGTACAACAAAAATGATGACATGGGAAAGTAATAATAGGTGGTTTACAATTTCAAGGTATCAAAATGCATACATAAGCTAGTTAAGCTAGTTATACATAAGCTAGACTCAATAGGTTGCAGGAAAAAGCTTGAAAATAATGATAAGAAACAACATTGCTTCAGTTCTAAGAGCATACCAGGAAATGGCTGAGCTCTTGAAGCCTGCTGAACTGAGGGGGCACAGTTAATTTTTCACAGTTCACAGTTCATCAAATTACATTAGGAAATGTAATTACTTTCAAAATAATTATTTGGGACATCCAGACAGCAATGTCAATTAATTTATTCAATGTCTTATGATGAAGAATGCCTCTCCGTTTAAGCCACAGCTGGGATGAAGTACTGGAGGGACACATCTTCATGCAGTAGAATCAAATGAATAATCCTTTTATGGACAATATCTGTGGAAAGAAATGTTGATGACTGATGTGTGTGATCACAGTCGACTTTGATAAGTTAAGATAAGATTCAACTTTATTGTCATTGAACAGAGACAACCAAATGTAGTTTGTGCGCACGTCTCCCCAGGGAGAACAGAGCTCTGGGTCAGCCATCTTTGGTGCCCCTGGAGCAGTTAGGTGTTGAGTGCCTTGCTCAAGGGCACAACAGCAGTGGTAGGCACCTTAGCGAGCAAGCTGAAAACCTTTTCCTTTTGTCTTTCTTAAATGAAGCTCGCGTAAGTTCCGACAGGGCACTTTAAGTCGGACGACGCAAAAGCTGGTTCGCACATATGCAAACACGTCCATCAAATGTCCAAGGGATAAGGCTTAAAAGCAGCCGTGTTGTAACTCTCCCCCAGTAAAACTACCTTTATGTTATTTACGAATGCTAAAATTACTGATCCTGATAGTCTATGTATAACTACAGTAAATGGCTCTGGCGGAGTACAAGTATCTTGTTATCTGGATTGATCATAAACTTCAATTCAAGTATCATATTAATAACCTTGTCAGCAAGCTCCGTCAGAAGGTCGGCTTTTTGGACAGAAACAAATCCTGTTTCCCCTTGTTCCCCCTTATGCCTGTTTGTGTGTTCTCAAAACAGCAAGTGATGTTGCACTTTACCAGAGTATAAGCACACTGTTTTCAAAACCTGTAAGAATAGGCTAACACTTTGTAGCCAGATTTTGGAAACTGTGTGTCGCATTGAAATCAGAGGCTTATTGTCAACGAATTTGATAGAAGAAAAGGGATAGGTATACTCTTGACTCACTGCACATTGCCTTGCTGGGGTTGACCTGCTGGCCCATGAGAAACTGCTGCAGCTTCCTGATGTCCACGCGGGTGTGGGCCATGGTTTCGGGGTCCCTACTCTGAGTACGCCCCTGGGAACCATCGTCACCTGGAGAGGAGGAAACATGCAGTACATCAAGGGATTCTTCAATGTAGAGTAACATTTAGAACTTTGCAGACAGAAACCCGTTTTAAAAAGGTCATGATTCTATATTCTGCACGATAGAGATCCTAGAAATGCTTTGGTTTGAGACAGCTGCAGCAGCAAGTCTCAATAGATGGAGTAGAGGTGATGCTCATACCCCAGGGAGGGTTTCCTAGGTCTTTGAAGTGTGTGGTGACAGATACCAGGTCTGTTTCAATCTTCAGGTTCATCTCACCATTCAGGTTAGCCTCCATTACCTTGGACAAGATAAACAAGACTTTAGACTCAATGCAAACAGCCCATTGAGCAAAATAATTAAATTGTATGTTACTACAATAACATATTGAGAGGTTATGTACCATGAACTTAGGATTTCCAAGAAATGTTTTACTTTACAGCATACCAGGCTTAAAATGAAGGATATAACAATGACAGCATACATGTCGTGGGCATGTGTACAGTAATCTGATATCACAATATGTACTCTTACCAAATGGTTTGAGAGATTCTTCATTCTATCCACAACATTTTTCATAGTCTTCAATGGAGGCAAATAAATGCTTACCTGCGAGACATTACAGTGAAGTTATTTCAGTGAACAAAATGAAACAACTCAACACACTTTTGTTATGCCAGAACAGAAACAGACCAAAGCAAAAACAGACTGGCACCGTGACAACCTTGACTTACATCAAAATCTGGCATGCTTGGTTCTTTGAAGTCGTGCCAGAGTCTTCTGGGTATGACGTCCACAGGGATGTCGTGGGTGACTACCCGACTGACGCTGGACATGGTTGGCTTACAGGGGAAGACAGGAGATGGAAAGTAAAGGAACATATATATTCTTCTATCACGACGACTGCTAATGGCCGCTGGCCTGAACTTGTTTACTTTTCCTGCTACGACTGGTGGATTGATGACTCACTTACTTAGTCAAATGTATTGATTGTAAAGTTGCTTTGGAATAAGTAATAACTAAATGCCAAAAATGAAATGGAAATGTAAAGGAGCAAAGAGATAAAGTTGACCATGAACCAACCATCATATGAAGGGTACTAATTCCAAGTCCACTATAGATACTACTGGACAGTGCTTTTTTCTTTTGTCCAACACACAATGGGCCTGAACGTTAGACTCTTACCAGTTCGGCAGCCAGAGTGAGACAGGGGCAGTGCTTCTTGGTCAGCTTGATCTTCAGACACTTTGCATTCTGGGCCGTTCTCAACGCTCTGGACAGGTTCTCTGGGCTGACCTCCAGGCAGATCTCATTAGCATCAGCAGCCACACCCTCCAACTGATACTCGTCAAAGAAGTTAGCCTGGTGGAGACAAGAGTGAATTATTCGATATTTAGATGACGTTTCTATCTATTACCAAGCAGTGACACGGCATAATATTGTGTAGACTTAAAAGCAGTAGTATTCTTCGTTTCTCTGGGAACATCTATCATGCGGGTAGGTACCTGAGATAATTCACACCACATACTGACCCCTCCGCTGGCTACTTTGCCAGACAGTACAAAGTACAGGTTGTCTGGGGTCAGACGCAGGACACACGTCTTGGTTAGTTTGGAGATGGTATTCACAACACCTGTTGGGGGATAGGAGAAACGAGCGATGAGAGCAGCACCACACAGGTGTGGACAGCGATGACATCCTCAAGCAGGAAGACAGCACAGCATTGACTCAGACCAAAGCCTGCCAAAGGACAAGCTTTGGGTGGCTACATTCTCTAACATGCCACTTCGTGAGCTTAGAATGATAAGGTTCTATCTCCGTTTAGGGTCGTTCAGAGATATTGAGCGTCAAAGTTTTTACATTCCATTATGTTTTGTGAGATGGAACCTTTGTATTTTAGGAATTACTAACTCAAAAAAGTCTACATTTTAAAAATAACACCACACAGGCATTAATAATCACCTAATGGAGAGATTATGTAAAAAAAAAAAATTTTTTGACAAAAATGGAGATAGAACCTTATCATTCTAACATCACGAGTTGTAGCTGACAAACGTGTTTTGTAGCAAGGCGGACGTCGTTTAAATACCTAAAATTGGATGTTCCTCCAGTAGTGTGTAAACATACTAGATAGATAGATGCTCTCTATGAAGCTGATAACTCTGCCAGTTGTGAGACTAAAGTTAAACTAAACACAGAATCACACACTGGCTCTCTACTCACGTGTGAAATGATTAAGGCACCCGACATCAATCATTTTTGCCCGAAACTTCATTTTCCAATGAGACCACAGACTGTCACCGGAGAGCTGAGGTGTTCAGAGAGCTATTCTACTTTTTATTCTGCTGCTATTATTTATTATGCTTTATTTATTCTAACTTCTACTGCTGTTCTTCTTCTTCTCCTCCTTCTTCTTCTTCAGTGGAGTTGTATGTCAGTTGGCATCAAACGCTACTGGTGCATTACCGCCACCTACTGTCCTGGAGTGTGTACAAAAAATTGGGCACTAAATAAACCCCTCAAAATACCAACAGAAGAATATAGGGGATTTTGGCAAATATTTTTGGGCCTCTAGCTACCCACACGTTTAGATGTGTTACTCATTCCACGAATGCATGATCCTTACAAGATGTACCTCGTTGTAAAGGTGACTAATCAGGCTTTCCAACGATATACAATACAATATTAAAGGGGAGGAATAATCAACCAAAAAAGCGTTTCCGAACTTTTTTTGAGGGGTTTATATAAGGATGTAGCAAAATTCTCAGTGATAATAATTCCTGGATTCCCTTCTCTCTCAGCCCAAACTCACTATCTCTCTTCCCCCCCATAGGCACTCAGTCCCAAAGACGACCCCCCCTTTCCAACTCCTCGCTGCATTTGGACATGCCTGCTGCCTTTTCTCTGTCCCACCTCAGGACCCCCTCCGGACCACCACCGTCCATATCAGGCAATAGCCTCTGCCTTATTCAACGGGACCTCGGGAAGTTTGGCTAAAGCATCCACTACCTGCTTCCAATCCGACCCAAGTTCATACTTCTAAAAAATAAACAGCTACATGCACATTAATGAGTACCATGAAATATGCAAATAGGGCTATGTCAGTCATTGATACTCTAAAGTCAGTGTACTTTGAGACAGTGCCATAACAGAGATGTGTAGCACAATTGAGGTTAACCCCTGCGCCCTAATTTGCAGCTTGCGCCTATAGTTTTGTCTTTAATGTATGTTCATTTATTTGCACTTTATTTGCCATTTTTCGAGAAATCCAGAAGATAGCGCTCGAGTCACTCTTCTATTCAACGGAATTCCTCCACCTTTGTGCATGTGAGAAAGGGCTACACATCCGTTATATCATTATGTGCTAGACCATGGCCTATTGCATCAAGTCAACTTAGTTATTTATCTATATTTCTGATCAGGTTTATTGGGTGTCGGTCTCAGTTGTGTAACCATTATATCCCTGCATGTTCACACATGTTTTGTGGAAAAGCTTCTTCTTGCTTCTATACATTTATTTAAATTATTTTATCAATCTTGCTGTGTAGGCTAATTGTGGCTCCTGTTGTTGTTGTTGTTGTTGTTGTTGTTGTTGTTGTTGTTCCTCTTATTATTATCCATTTGTCCCGTTGTTGTTTTTTTATTTTCTATTCAAGTTTATAGATTGTATTATTTCATTCCGATGCTAAATGTTATCTCGGATATTATTATTATTATTATTATTATTATTATTACTACTACTATCATTTAATATGATTGCCTATGTATTTATGGATGGAGAACGATAGTTCACCCCTTACTTACTCTCTCACCCCTCCTTTCTTTATTCTGAGCGATGCAGAAGTCATGTGTGACATGTGCAGCCAAGCTTGCACAAGGACCGGGAGCCGAGGGGATGCGCATCTCAGCTGTTGTTCGGGGCAATAACTGAGGAGGCAGAGCTCACTGCCAAGATAACTGAGGAGGCAGAGCTCACTGCCAAGACCCGAGTTCTGGCGAAGAACATTTGAACGATGCGAGAACTTACGCGGCCGTATTTCCATGGATAATGATGGTTTGCCACATACATTTATCAACGAGCTGAGATTTCATTGAAATCATCCGATTCGTGGGTGGGATCATTATTCTCAACGTGATGGATACAAATGCGTCCGCAGTGTTTAAACTTTTTGTGGTTGGAATTTTGGGTAAGTTTAGCCACATGCGTATGGGCTTTTCAAGAAATTGTCAAATAAGGCTATGAATAAACGATCCTTTTGTCCAGGGTATAGGTCTATTGCACCCGTTTGAAATGATCGCAGTAACTAATACTTTTGAGTAACTGGATGAAATTCCTGATTTACTTGTTATATAAATTCCTGATATACTTGATGTATTTGATGAAAATCCTGCGTGCTGATGTATGAAATAATAGGCATACATTTTTTTTTTAAATGGGATGACAGACACGTCTTAATGATTTGTTTTGGCCTGATCTCATCAAAGATGTCATGTACAAATTGGTCTCAGATTGTCAATGAATGATTAGTTGAATTTCATACACTATCTTGATATTAAATCTCAAATGATATACTGCAACTTTTAGACTATATGCTGAAATATTATACTTGCAGTGCACTTGAAACAATAAGTCAACAAGAATGATGTTGTATTTCGATTGAAAAGGGTTCCAACTGTATTATCAGCCTAATGATAGTGATGAATAAAAGGGATCAATATCATAATCCCAAAGTTCATTTAAATGTTTTGATCATGTACCTCAAACCCTACAGAGAGCAGCTTATATACTTAAGTTGGTTTCATCCTGGGGTGTTGTGTTTTGGTCCTCATCAGCATGTGGTTTAAACACAAACTTCTCAGAGAAACCACGAGACAGATCAACATCATGATGAGATATATATGATATATATGAGAATATGGGTCAGAGAGAGAGAGAGAGAGAGAGAGAGAGAGAGAGAGAGAGAGACTATATAGAGAGACACTAGAGAGAGATACTCACTCAAAATTGTCCAAAGCTCTCCTGAAAACCTGCTCTATAAGCAGCTATGTCCAGTAGAAAATATATAGGCAGATTTACCACTCCAATGGACATTATACATGAATGCGATCTTCAAAAGCAAAGCACACAAGGGTGTATAGTCAAATGTATTTCAGATACATTATGTAATTGCACTAGATCTTCAGTGCAATCAGTATTGTTCCACTGAGTAAGAGTTTGCTTGAATGAGCAGATGATAATAGATGTTATGCAGCATCAACATTCTGAGACCAAGCACAATGCCCGTTGGCTACCTCTTCACAGCTGGACTGAAACCATTGTTGTTGAAACGATGCTGTGCATGGAATGCTCTGAACTCTGAAACTTCTAATAGAATGTAAATGTTTAGCTACAAATCTACATCTGGTTGGTAGATTGATCCGTGGTGATAAAATGTAGTAGAACATGACAAAACTGTTTCTCATGTGAATTCTCTGACCATACGTTTCTTTTAGCTGCTCCATCAACAGCAGCGAAAAGGGGTAAAAAGACGTATTCAGCTTTCAATTACCTTTTTACATTTTCATACACTCAGTGGGTGCTTGAACTTGGCCTCCGTAAAGCCCAGGTCGAAGCCTCAAGCTGAGAAAAGGAGCAGACACTCCCATGTAGGCAAAGTGCCATTGTCATTTGCGCTGCCAATGTTAATGTTAAGTCACAGCAAGAGGGCAGAGTTGCAACAGGGTTTCGTATCAGCTGAGAATAGCATTGATAGTGTGCTAGTGTGCATCAGCCAAGGAGCTGTGGGTTGCATTTCACACCCCTGAGGGTAAGGAGCCCGTCATCTTTTTGAAATAAACCAATTCCTTTACCAATAGAAACAGTATTCTTGTTGCATCTATTATAGTAGTTTGTACGGTAGAATAGTTTTGACCTTTTAACATTGTGCACATGAAATGTGTCACACATATTAGTCACATTTCCTGGTGCCTTCGGCATACATTCAAACCGAGGTGAACCCGGTGTACCATGTTACACACTTTGTGTGGGGCGGCTGTGGCTCAGGAGGTAGAGCCGGTGTCTAATGATCGCAAGGTCAGCGGTTTGATCCCCAGCTCCTCCTGTCCTTGTGTCGAGGTGTCCTTGGGCAAGACACTGAACCCCAAATTGCTCCCAATGAGCAGGCCGGCTCCTTGCATGGTAGCTTGCCGCCATTGGTGTGTGAATGTGAATGAGAGGCCGTTGTAAAGCGCTTTGGAATAAGGTGCTATATAAGTGCAGTCCATTTATTTTGTGTTGAAAGTATTCAGCAGTATTGTTGAACATGTTTTCAGCTAAGCTGAACACTTACAATGGAAAGACATAGGATATGGTCTCTGCTCAATGTAAAAACTCCATTAATGCCTTTCCTCTCTCTCTCTCTCTCTCTCTCTCTCTCTCTCTGTCTCTCTCTTCATCAGTTTCTGTTGTCCACTTCTTCTCTGCCTAGTTCAGTTTTATATACAACAATCATATGGCTGTTTGGCAGTATGCTGTGCTGCATGATAAGGGTCACTAGCAATTAGACAGATTTGCAAATGTCCTGCATGTACACAGTCTCAAGAATAGATAGGTTTAATAAATAGGTTTAATTGGTATTGATGTAACCATGGTTGGTGAGCAGGACGGCAGATCTGGAGTGAACCATGAAGACAGCTGTATGATAAAAAAAAACAACAACATTGCTTTCTCTATTACTGAATCTTCTCTCCATCATCACTTTAGGCAGCAATATTTCCGCAAAACAACTAATTGCTCAGAGAACATAGCCACCAACAGCATACTGCTGCGTCACAGACCATGTCTACATTATTTGTGACTGTCACATTACACAAACGTTATACAGGAAGAGTAAGAGAACCTATGCTATTTCCATATGAAGTTCTTTATAATGAATCTATGTAATTACAATGTAATAGGCTAGTAAAAATAGTATTAAGTAGCAGCTGTAGTTGCCTGTGATCTCATACTATGAGGACAGATATTGATGTTGATCCTCTTGGCAACAACTTGAATTCTCCCAAAACATCTTCTCGCCTGACTCCCACCTCAATACAGCTGCTGGGTTTAAAGCATTGCTATTGTTTTATGTCGTAATGCAACTGTTCGTGTGCCTGGGGCATTTGATGTTTGTCTGATCTTAGAACCTGTGTAAAGCTAGTAATAGACTTCCTTGCTATTCTAGTGAAGATGATTTTTTTGGGTGCCCCACATAATGTCTGGTATTTGGAAAGAACTGAAAGCAGAAGACATTCAGACTTTCTTTCATGAATTAAATTGTTGGCATGATGTTGAGCCAGGGACTATTGGCAAAATGCCTCAGTGACTTTCCATTTGTTCCAGTGTGTTTTCAAAAAAAAATGTCTCACCATTTTGGGCTGACTTTGAAATTCAAAAGCTTTGGTTGAGTGGCCTGGAGGCATCCTCTCCTGTTTATACACCATAATATGGTAAAATATGGTAACATAATAATACCATAATATTATGAACCTCAATGTTCTTTAACTGTAACCAACAGTATACATTCATAATACTGGAGGGTGTGTGAAGTCTCACACTGGAGCTGAACATTCTAACTATCCCATCTTACCACAGAGTATAATGCAATATGATTTTTGTAGTCATGTACAATGTTTCAGAAATTCATGTTCTCTTGTCATAGATCAGCATTCATCTGGCCTTGGCATTCATAGAACGTTTTAAGTTTGTTGTTGAAATCCTTTTGAAAAAGGTTATCAGATCACTTCTTAACTGGACAAACAGAGTTTAGAGGAACGTTATCTTAAATAGACACATACTGTAAAACAAAAATGTATGACTAGGATGTGATGTAACATGAAAAGGTTAAACCTGATTGTATATCAGATTTAGATCCAGACATATACTGTAGGTGAATGCACTGACAGTCCCAAACAGAAGGAATACCCCTCCTCCTAGGGACGACCCCTCATAATATGATTTCATTCAGTGTCGTTCTCTCTCCTCCGACCACTGGGTTTATTTCTGTCTCTCTCCATCACGGCCATCCAAGACAACCCCTTCCTGCTTTTGTTTGCCAAGTGCTGAGATCCTCTCTCTGTCTGCAACATCCGTGTCACTCAGTCCCGTCTTCCGCTCCCTTCCTCGACCAACAACACCCCCCAGTGTCAGAACCCCAGCATCCCATATAGGTCCTTCCAAGTGGACCTTGGGTGGAGGGTGTTTTGTCAATCATGAAATCCACCGCAGCAGCTATGTACAAGGGTGAAGCTGCCCACAGACGTTGGTCTTAGGCCAGTTTGTTTCTCCCTATTAGGTTAAGTTATTAGGATATTGGCAGAGTAAACAGATCCTAGATCCGTGCGTAGAGGGGCAACTTCACCCCGTATGCTATTTTAGCTTTTGTTTTGCTGTTACACAAGTGAAGTTGATGGAACAACCGCTGTTGCACAGCCCATTCTCTCTTGCCTAAATGAAGTCTTTTGAAATGTTCTATCAAGAGGGGTCACACCCATTCTCCCACAGCAAGGGCAACCAAATAAATGAATGAACAGGGCAGATCTGGAACACTTCAGAACCCCTCTAATGGCCTATCATTATTGTACTATTGTACTACTCCATTATTGTGCCATACAAAACTGTGTCATGTGACTTTAGACACAGAAATGTGCAGGACTGAAATGAGTTATCTGATGGACCGATTCTTAACTTGAGACACAAGCAGCAAATAACTTTCAATTTCACATAGATAATGTATTGATATCAAGAAGAGGTTTGGGAAACGTACAGTATATCTTACAAGAGGGTCTATGGATTGTGGATTAGTTCAATACCATTTACCACAATAGACCCTCATTGGCTATCTGGATGACTGCCTTTTTAACCTTCAGAGCATGACCTTGACAGGAAGGGCTTCACTCCAGTAAGTGACAGATGAGCTTCAGATAGTAGCATGACCTTGAGGGACCTTGACCAGTTGAAGTCAGTATCACAACCACATCCTCCCATTGTTTTTTTGTCAACTATTAGAACTTGGGTGAGCCCTTAATGTTGCCTCAATGGTGTGATAATACATTTGTAAAAATTACAGGGGAAGCAATTTAGACAACAGCAATGTAAGCAAGATATTTGAGTTCCCTGTGGTCATTGACTCTACACTGTATTTCTCAAGACAGTCAGTCAGAAATAAATGAAAGTAAGTACCTGTTTTATCATGCATTGTTTACACCTGATCTTCCACTAATGAATACCTGGGTGTCTTGAAGCGGAACTAGCTAGTCATGTTCAGATATAATCCAAACTGTAAGATAATTGTTGTACCTACCTACATATTATTTTGGGATTCACAATATGTCAATATACATTGTGTGTTGTTCAGTAAGTAAGTAACAGTTTGTAAAACGAGTGAGGGTTGCATCTCTGTCTTCTGACATGCAGCCCTACTCTACCTGTGATATCTGCCTGTAACTGGACACATATTGGGTTCATCTAGGCAAGGCAAGGCAAGTTTATATGTAAAGCACATTGAATTGCCCCTGTTGTATGAAATATACAACAGGGGCAATTCAAAGTGCTTTACATACATTATTTAAAAGTACAGCAAGAGGAGCATAAGAAAATAAAAATTACAATGAATAAAAGCAAATATAAGAAGTAAATAGATAAAACATTTAAAAAGACAATAGTTAATGGAAAAAAAGACATTGATAGAAGTGTTTGTGTTTAATCATAACTGGTGCAAAACATGAAGGTTTTTTAGCTTAGATTTAAATATTTTAAGGGTTTGGGCCTGTTTGATTTCTGCAGGGAGTTTGTTCCAGGAGCATGCAGCTGTCTATCCACATGTTACATCTAAAAATATAACATCAAATAAGCCCCTCTTTTGCAACACACTTGAATGATCTCCCCCTAATATCCTCATTGATCCATTGAGGAAATTTGAATTCCCACAGATGATTAAAGTGACCTGACTTCAAGGAGTATTAAAGAGTAAAGAGAATCCTCTACTTGATAAGAGTGCTGCGCTGGCTGCATGTTTGACAAACCACCCACATCTTGCTACCGAAACCAGTACATGTATTCACAGTGTTCCCTTCCATAGTATGAATTTTCTAGGATGTCCATCCCTGACCTACTGTCTTTCTAGTCTGTAATATGTCACCTTCTTATGTGAACTAGCAGCATACATTTCCTTGGAAGGGTTGTCTTCTTTGATCCTCTAATCGTTCTATGATCTCTGTGTTCAATTATCTGTCCCAGATTAGTGAACACAAGCCAATCAATGCGTCTGATATTGTCGATGCTGGGGCTTGAGGAGAAACACATCCTCTACCTTATTTTCAAAGCAATGGAAATGAGGTTAGCATTGTTTAGCTTTTACAGAAACAGGCAAACATTGGACAAATGCAGTGTGGTAAATCATATATGATACAACTTGATTAAATCAGTTTCAGACACATAGACAGAGAACATTACACAGTCAATAAGACTATATGAGCAATGCACCTAACGAGTACAGTCCTACTACAAAGGAAAGTCAGCCAGAGCTGTGCCTGCAAATGAGGTCAGCCATTCTTGATCTAGGACCCATCAAAGCATGGCATCTACTCTGTAGAGGGATGTTCTGTCTGGACTGCTGTCTACTCTCTCTCTATCTCTCTCCCTCTCTCCCTCAGTCCTTTACTGATTACATTGGGGTCAAGCTTTTAGTTAACCTCCAGCAGCCTTGAAGAAATGTGGCTGTGGTAGATTAGAACTATCACATTATGGATGAATTAGTTATTGTTAATTAAGATGTTTCATGCTCCCAAATAGAAGTCTGTCTTTGAGGTTGTGTCCCTGGGTTTATTACTAAGGAGCTATTATGAAGGATATGCAGAGAGACATCCATCACACAAGTATTTTTATAGGGCCAATTGCTACGAAGGTCATGTTCCTTAATTTCGTTGTTTGGTACCTGTACTGTAGCAATGACAATAAAGTCCATTCATTCATTCATTCATTCATTCTCACATGAAAGTCCTAATCGAGACCCGGAGCAAATGGATGAGTTCATTGTTGCATAAATTATTTATCTGATTTGCGTTTGATCTGGTTCTCACAGCCCTTCATGTAAACCAGTGGTTCTCAACCCTCTCCTCGGGGACCCCCAGCCTCTCCACATGTTTGATCTGTTCCACCACCAGCTCACCTGATTCAACTGATCAAGTACAAACCATAATTGCTTTATACTTGATCAGTTGAATCAGGTGTGCTGGTGGTGGAACAGATTAAATATGTGGAGTAGCTGGGGGTCCCAGAGGAGAGGGTTGAGAACCTCTGATGTAAACGAAGTAACATACTCAATCGAAGCAACAGACGTGGTAGTTGATTGGTCAGAAAAAAAGAAAATTGCCCGTTCGTCCCGCTCTTATCAAGATCAACACGCATGCGCTGTTGTTTTCCTATGGACTGCGTCGAGCAGCGTTCTCACCAAAAGCGAAGCGAAGCAAAGTGATGGATGCGTCGTTTCTAACCGAAGCAAAACCACCCTTTTCAAGCGGAGCATCCGATGGGTATTTGCTCCGAGGGTTACTTCCAATGTGCGTTCTCACCGCTCCAAACGATGCAGAGCAAAGCGAACTTAATCCTAAACTCTGTTTCAAGTGAAGCAAATGTTCTAGTGAGAACACACCCTTAACCATCTGATTTGCCAATTAGCTGAGTGCCACCTGGTTATGTAATCCAAGGTGGTAGTGATGGCCATTACAGAATGCAGAGTACAACATCTTATTCACTTGCAACCAAAAAGCTGAACAGCTAGTCTGTTAGATATTCAAGTGTACAATCTCCAATAGAAGAATCCAAGTTGTAATCGTTTCTCACTTATGAAATAATTCCTAATTATATACTAATTTAAAATTATATTTTGTGTACCTACACATCGTAAGACTTCAGGAGGAAAAAGTCCGAGATCCAGCCCCTGCTCATCGACGGAGAGAGCGTGGAGAGAGTCTCAACCCTCCGATTCCTGGGGATGCACATGCGGGATGACCTGACCTGGAAGGACAACACAAAAGCCACCATCAAGAAGGCACAACAGCGGCTATACATCCTGAGAGTCCTCAGGAAGGAACACAGCAAGCAGGAGATACTGGTGACCTTCTACCGCGGCGCAGTGGAGAGCATCCTCACCTACGGCATCTGCAACTGGTTCTCCAGCTGCACAACCGCGGAGAGAAATGCGCTACAGAGAGTCGTGAGAACAGCACAGAAGATCACCGGCGCCCCCCTCCCCTCTCTGGAAGAGCTGTACAACACACGCTGTCTCAGGAAGGCCTCCAAGATCTCCAGGGACCCAACCCACCCTGGGTACGAACACTTTACCCGGCTGCCCTCGAAAAGGCGGTTCAGGACCTTGGCCGCAAGGACAAACAGACTGAAGAACAGCTTCTACCACAGGGCCGTCCAGGCCCTGAACACAGCAAAGACCTAGGTTCTGGGCCCTGGACAGTCTGGACGGATTGATGGCAGCTGCTGGACTGAAAAAAATCAGGTGTAGTGCTGAGGCACAAATATGTACATTTCAAGCCTGCAAACTGCGACACTTTAAATAAATGTGCAATAACACTATTGTGCAATATGACAACCCTAGTCGTCTATCTGTACAGTATAGTATAGTGGATATTGTACATAGCCTTTATTTATGTAAACCAGCTCCTTCCCTTCTTGTGATTTTTTAAAAAGTTTTTTTTTTTTCCTTTCCTAACACCAGGGGAGCCACCCCTCCTAAATTTCGTTGTTTGGTACCTGTACTGTAGCTATGACAAATAAAGACCATTCATTCATTCATTCATTCATTCATTCATCCATTCATTCAAGGCCATTGTATTATTTATAATAATGGACTAATGCGTAATAAAAATAAATGAAGCATAATTAGCCTGTTGAGTAGTGTTGCTACTTATATAGACTTTGCTCATGCAGGCTGTTTCCAAATTAGTGTACATAGCCTTTATTTATGTAAACCAGCTCCTTCCCTTCTTGTGATTTTTTAAAAAGTTTTTTTTTTTTTCCTTTCCTAACACCAGGGGAGCCACCCCTCCTAAATTTCGTTGTTTGGTACCTGTACTGTAGCTATGACAAATAAAGACCATTCATTCATTCATTCATTCATCCATTCATTCAAGGCCATTGTATTATTTATAATAATGGACTAATGCGTAATAAAAATAAATGAAGCATAATTAGCCTGTTGAGTAGTGTTGCTACTTATATAGACTTTGCTCATGCAGGCTGTTTCCAAATTAGGTGGTTGCTAAGGGGCAACTCATTAGCCTGCTTCTGTCCTACGAATTGAAAACACCTTTTTTGGAGCCTAACATAAATCAAACACGACTTTTTCCAGGCTAGTGAATTTCATGGTTTATAGAGTAAATTGTGGTATGAAAATAGAAACAAGACTAACTTACTTGAGTCTTATCAACGTTGGGTTTGAATTTCTCCACTGTTTAATTTGGCCCTTCTCTGGCTCAATGTTTTTGCAAAACTTAAACATATTACTCAAATGACACCTCGTTAGTCAACCAGTGTGTGACTTAAGCTCTCCGCTTTGATGTTTCCTATAAACATGGGAGGAACGAGGCAGCACAGAGAACTCAGGCAACCGAAGCAACAGCAGCATCAAACCACAATAGAGGACACATTCACCTCAGACATGCATTGTAAAGTCATCATAAAGTTTAGATTTGTAAAGTCTGCTGCTTTTCCCCATACTAAGGACAGCCTTCCACCACTGTACATACTGTAGTATCCAACATGACATTCAGAGCTGCTTTGAACTTGATGGTTGGCATCCAGAATTGGATCTGTCTCTGGATAAGATATGCACCTCAATGACTTTAATTGCATTGCAGGAAACTCAGTGGCCTGTTATCATCTTACCCTGGTAGGTTTATCAGAAGATTTCATTTTGGAAATATTCTGTGCTCAGGTCATGAAATGGTTGTGCTTAGAGTTTCCGCTAAAATCTAATTCTCTTGATCGTTCTATGACATTAAGTGTGTGGTAGAAGGGATATGAAACCCCTCTGGCCTGGGATCTGTGATGAACATTAGTAGTGCTGGGGATTTAGTGGGTGGGACTGATTTGTAAAAACATTCACTGTGTCCACTGTGATGACCCTGCATTCACGTCACTAGCTCCCCGCCACTGTTTGAACTTATCACACTTAGCGATCGCATGCCCCTCTGCTTTGAACAAGTCTATATCCTGCGGCAGGAAAACGCTAAATTTAGCATGGTGGCTCAACAACAGTTATCCCCCAGGCGAGCTTGAACTGTATGGCATGGTTTCAAACTGAGCAGTGTGGTTTATAAGTCTAGTACTTATGCCGATAGCTTTTGGATAGATGTGATGTTCCTCTAATAGGCCTAGTGCACTCACTACATCAAGTTTGAAATATGTCCTCCGCATATGGAAGACAGGTGTCTTTCTCACAGAGTTGAGCAGTTTCATTCCCCGCTGGTCCCTGAAACCTGGCTCTCTAACTGAGACGGGCAGTGGTAGAGAGAAACACTGCACTGCAGAACACTGTTAGCTAACCATCTCCTCAGAACGAATCATCCTCTCATTCTCTCCCCTGGGATTCTAGCAGCAACTTGCTTGATGAACAGGATATTGGTATTTCTTCCCCTTTTCAATGAACAGAATTTGAAAGGAGTATTGCGCCATCTGGTCATAAAGGCAATATTACAATATCCACAACGGTCGTGTTTTAATCATGTTTCACTGAGATTGTTGTCATGCCCGTTTCTAACTGTGTTTCCTGTCTCTGTTTGATTTTGTCATTTACAGTGAACACTTGGATGATGAGGGGCTTGTCAGGTAAGCTTGTTTAACTAACTCCTTCTTTTCATAAACAGAAGCACTGGCCATTTATGTGGCATGTCTGTTAGACCTCACATTTGAAACGCTGAACATACAGTAATCTCATCTCAAAACATTGGTTTTCTAAACGGACTCTCATAACTCTCTCCCAGACCAAAGTTACAATTACAGTTAAAAACAGTTAGTAACAGTTAAAGCCACAAAAACACTGTTTGAATTATACTGTTGATACCAAGAGCCATTCTGCTGCTAATGTGGTACTATTTCTATCCACCAGCCACAGATACCTTCAATGTTGAGTCTATACCACAAAGGTCTCGTGTTAATATGTGTAACGAGACCTACCTGCTGTGGGAAATGGAGATATGTGGGGAGGGCTTCAAGAGGGAGATGGCCCATGTGGATCCTCAGAACTGGTGCAACTTAACACACTTCATCAGGTAAAGACTCACCTCTCCTCTCCCTTCCAACCTCATCAATAAAAGCAAGTGAGTCATAAAGAACCACTGTGGAGCATGTTTAGAGTGTAAAAATGGTGCCTATGAACCACTATGCTCCATTCTCTCTGGCAATGTGTGCATGTATGCTCATGTGTCTGTGCGTGCGTGTGTGTGTGTGTGTGTGTGTGTGTGTGTGTGTGTGTGTGTGTGTGTGTGTGTGTTGTGGCTGCTGGCACAGAGCAGCACATCTGAATTCTTTTGGCAGATACAGGTATTTGTGTGCTTGTCATTGTCTGCCCCACTGTCCAACTGTCCCAGGGCCAGTGGATGGCATATGTGACTGCTGGCTGACCCCAGCCACCCGACCTTAACCCCACCAGACGCTGCGTGTTTTCTCTGTTAATGCTCTGTCATCTTAAGGCTCTGTCATCTTCCGTTGTTGTCCGTTTTGAGGTCTTTCTGCCTAAATGAAATGCGTTTCCAATTGGAATTAAATCGGAAGATTGACTTGTCTCGGGCCAGTCAAGAGCTTTCCACTTTTGGCTCTGAAAAAGTCCCTAATTGCTAAGGCAATACGTTTCGTGTCAATGTCCTGCTGTATGATGAAACGCTGTCCAATTAGTTGCTTGTACTTGAGCAGACAAGTGTGTGTCTGTCGTTAGCAGTCACATCATCATTGAAGCCAGTTCCAGTGGATGCCCAAGCCATAATTCACCATAATTCACAGAGGAGGTTGTATGCAGTGCCATTGTGTTACTGAATGATTAAGCTCCAACCAATGGATTTGGAGGCATTTACTTGTACTCCAGCAGACAAGATGTTTCTGTACACGTCAGAATACATTCTTCTGCTGCTGTCAGCAGTCACATCATACATTCAGAGCTAGCCATCTATTTTGGCAACTACGGTATACATGCCCAAACCGTAGCCCTCCCCCCCCCCCCTCCACCATGTTTCACAGATGAGGTGGCATGCTGTAAATCTCGGGCAGGTAATTTCTTCTCCAAACATACCTCTTGTAATCACCCTGGTACATTTGTCTTGTCTGTTTACAAGACCATGTCCACCTCCGCAGGCTTTTTAGGTAGCAAACTATAACCTGAACATAGTGTTTTAGGATAACTAGTGGTTTGCACCTCGCAGTGAAGCATCGGTAGTTTAGCTAACTAGCAAATTATTCATAAACACCTATGATCTCAAATTTAAAGAATTGGTGGACTTCAAAATGGCACAAGTAATGTATAAAGTAAAAAATAAGATGCTTCCAGACTGTATCCAGAGACTATTTCAAGTTAGACAGAGTAATTATGAACTCAGAGGAATATGTATGTTTATGAAAACAAAGATTAGAACAAATGCAAAACAAAGATGTATAACAGTTAAAGGAGTTTATTTTGAGTTTAATTTATGGAATACTTTTGAAAAGGAAATGAAAATGTGTAGTACACTAAAAGGATTTAAAAAATTACTTAAAAATAAGATGATTAACAAGTATAAAACAGAGGTTTAAATATAGTTTTTGTTTTGGTATTTTTTGAACTTTTTGTTGACATGCGTAAGTGAAATGTTGTTTATAAAAGTGTTTTGATTATGCATTCATGGGGGGACATGCATACATGTAACAAGGGTAGGCGCAATAAGCCACGCCTTCAGCCTACACCTTTTTGGTCCTGGTGTTATAAATTGTGACTGTGTACATTTTTTAATATCTGTATTGCGAATTGTATAGGGGACCAAAAATAAACATTCTCAATCAATCAAAGCTAGTGACGTATTCTGCGGATTGTAGTCTCTGACACATTCATGCCTACTTCCTGGAGAATGGGATAGTTTATTTTATTTGTTTTATTATGATAAGCATTCTTCAGTCATCCACTGTAGAAGTCTGACTTCGCCCACCTGTTTGCGATTGCTGAGCTCACCTTTCTTTCTTTCTTTCTTTCATTATTTTTTGTTTGTCACAAACTGTTGATTTTGGTATATGGTTTTGGCTATGTTTCTGATTATTCAACCTCATAATGGCTTCCTTGACTTTCAATGTTACTAAACATTGACAGCTCTTTTATGCCTGCACAAATGATGTCATGGAACACACCTGATTGAAGCCAATACTTTTGGTGCCCTGAAATAAGAGGACTGTGTATAAATGGTGAAACCAATCTGAAAAAAAGAAAACATTGCATTAAAGCTGATATCTGTACTTTAACCCCATAGTAATTGATTGATTTCAAATCCAAACTGAATAGAGCTAAAAGACACAATGGTTATGAAAAGCACTGTAGATAGCTGAAGATGCTAAAGACCTTAATATGCTAAAGGAGGAAGTAGCTAGATTGTAACAGATAATATAAGGACTGAAGGCTTGACGTATATACACCCTCATCAACTTCACTTTTCTCAACCATCCAAATAGTTTTCAAGTCACTTTGATTTACATCATACACATTGTACAAAACTAATATGTTTTTTCTTCTGTTGTCCTCGGTAGATTACTTCTCCATGGGGAGTCCATTTGTGAAGATAAGCAAGTCCTGTTATAGCCTTTTCCCCACCAGCTATTTATTGTTTTATTTATACAGGATATAAGGAAAACATACAGTGTCCCAGAACTGCGTCTCCCAGGGAGACGGGCAGGGTTTCATGAGACATAGTAGGATCATCTGTAATAACCAGGAGGCACACATCTATTTCATTCATCTGGGGCACAACCACTACTGTACTGTACTTTCATGTTGAGAAATACAACAAAACACATTTGCAGAATATCAAGAGTTGCAGAAGAGTATCGAGCTGAACACTTTTTTTTTAATCTCTCCCCCTTTATTAGCATAGGCGACATATCCACATGTACAGTATTTGAAGAGAAATTCACATTTAAATGTACATGTTTACATGTTATTCATGAGACCTCATAGACATATCCCCAGAGAAAATCTGTGAGACTTGAGAGAGGGACAACGTTGACCTAATCAGTGGTCCCCATGTAGGTTCTGAGCTGCGAGAAATTGATTGGATGCACTTCTGTCAGATAATGCAAGAATGATAAGGTTCTATCTCCGTTTAGGGCAGTTCAGAGATATTGAGCGTCAACGTTTTTACATTCCATTATGTTTTGTGAGACGGAACCTTTGTATTTTATGAATTACTAACTCAAAAATGTCAACATTTTAAAAACAACACCACACAGGCATTAATAAACACCTAATGGATCAGATTATGTAAAAAACTCAATTTTGACAAAAATGGAGATAGAACCTTATAATTCTAACGTCATGATTAGCTTCTATAGTACTGGCAGTTTCCATACTATAAGCTGCTTTTCGATAGTGATGCGAGTGCGTGGCAAGGCTTACTAGTGGCCAGCAGTTGAATTGCCTACTATGGACTCAAATCTCAGTGGCTTTGTGCTATCACCAACTGATCATTAATCAAAGTCAGCCAATGTTGATACCAGTGATACATTTACTACAATGCTGGTATTAAGGGCTGTTTTTGTTCAGTAGGAGGCATTGAACTTGTTTGCTTTCCTTATAAATCAAAGACTATTGCATCTAAGAAGACTTCAAATGCATACTGCTGCTGCTGGAACAATTATTCTGGATTGCTCTTCCAGGTTTCACTCTTCAAAAGTCTCAACAGCTTCTCCTTTATCTGTAACACAGCAGTACCGTATTTTCTCTATAACAAATTACTTCTAAAAACCCCAGTTCACCCAACTAGAACCTTCATTTAAAAGTAACTATATATGCATCAGACAATATACGTTTTTAATAGAATGTATTAGACCATGTTATGATCCATGAGCTTTTACTGGTTTTAAACAGAAAAAAACATTGCACAAAATGACCATAGATTCTTATTTCATTACTTTTCTGTCTCTTTGGTCAAAAGCTGGTACTATATTATATTTCGTACAGTTTTCTTTCAGCGTTGACTCGCAGAATAACAACTCCAGATTTAGCAGGACATCTATAGAGCCTAGAATAGCCATCCTTATCTCAGCGATCAGGTGGCTCCAGCCCATATGGAGACGCAATCTATATATATACATACACTTAACAGGGACTCATTTGATTTGCAGCACTTAAGCCGAGATCATTGAAACAATGATGGCCATCGCCTGACGTCAAACCACAGCCCTTGCAAATGAGGGCATTGGAGTAAAAGCTAAGCCAAAGTCAAACACAGAGGTAGCCAAACCACTTTGTTCTCGACTAGTTCTTGTTAATGGTGTAGATCAGATCTGTCAAGCTAATCAAGCCTCTACAATGGCCTGGTCCCACGTCATCCAGAGTGCTATTCAACTCCTAACCAATGTACTGTACCTAACCTGGGAAGTGCAGAACATTTGTGTTAAAATGGAAGAAATAAAGTGTGCTTGTTGTGCATGTTCTAATAGGTTGCTCTTAGTGACATGATGGGGCCCAGGGCCACTTGCTTCAACACAGAAATGGACCCTTATGAGGTGTTTCTGTGTGCAGCTTTAAGCCAATGAGGTGCACTTGATGTTTTAATCAAACACTCAATCCAAAGAGGTGTACTGATGAAATGACCCAATCAGAGCACACGGTTTATACTGTAATTAGTTCACTTGCTATCTGGCTGCTTCAACAACTTCCACAGATACATTAGACTTAATTTTAATTAATTTTGCCATTTAGCAGACGCTTTTAATCCAAAGCGATTTACAATTACGAATTACAGGGACATTCCCCCTGGAGTAACTGAGGGCTAAGTGCCTTACTCAAGGGCACACTAGTGGTGTGGTTTCAGGCGGGATTTGAACTCACAACCTTCCGATCACAAGTCCAACTCACTATCCACTAGACCACCACTACCCCTATGAGTGTCTAACCCTAGACACTCAAAAACGCTTTACAAACTGAAAAGATTGAGTAGTAATAAAAAAGAAACAATATAAGTAAAAGAAAGTATAATTAAGGTAGTGCAGGGGACACATGGGGAGGGGGAAAGGGGGAGAGGGTTAACTGGTGAAGGCGACCTTGAAGAGATGGGTTTTGAGGGCCTGTTTAAATGTTGGGAGGGTGTTGGCCTGTCTGATGTGGTTGGAGAGGGCGTTCCAGAGGGACGGGGCTGCGGCTGAAAAGGCCCTATCACCCCAGGTCCGGAGCTCGGTCCTGGTGGTCTTGAGGGTGGTTTGGTCTTCAGACCTGAGGCAACGGGAGGGGGTGTGGAGGGGGAAGAGGTCGGCAAGGTAGGAGGGGGCCAGATTGTTGATGGCTTTGTAAGTGGTGAGTAGGATTTTGAATTGGATCCTGTATTTGACCAGGAGCCAGTGTAGATTTTGGAGGACAGGGGTGATGTGGTCATGGCGGTGAGTGGAGGTGAGCAGACAGGCAGCAGAGTTCTGGACGTATTGGAGTTTGTTTAGGATGTTATTAGGTAAACCGTAGGATGCTGTTGCAATAGTCGAGTCGGGAAGGCCGTGGCGGCGGAGGACCTGTCCAAGGGGAAGGATGTACAGGCTGAAGAGGAGGGGGCCTAGCACTGAACCCTGGGGGACACCGTGGGCGACTGGAGCAGCGGAGGATATACAGTTTATTGAGATGTATTGATGTCTGTCTGAGAGATAGGAGTTAAACCAGGAGAGGGTGGTGCCGGTTATGCCAATGGAGTGTTGAAGACGGGTGAGGAGGATGGAATGGTTGATGGTGTCAAAGGCGGCACTGAGGTCGAGGAGGATGAGGATGGTGAGGTGGCCAGAGTCAGCAGAGAGGAGTATGTCATTGGTGATTTTTAGTAGTGCTGTTTCAGTGCTGAGTTTGGAACGGATTGGAATGGTTCATACAGGTTATTGGAGTCAAGGTGGGATTTGAGTTGGGCAGCAACAACTTTCTTGAGGATTTTGGACAGGAAGGTGAGATTGGAAATGGACCGGTAGTTGTTGGGGGTGTCAGGGGCTAGACCGGGTTTTTTAAGTATGGGGGTAGTAGCAGCGAGCTTGAGGGCAGGAGGGACAAAGCCGGTGAACGGGGAGGAGTTAATTATGTTTGTGATGAGTGGGGTGAGTGTGGGGAGACAGGCCTTGACTAGGGAGGAGGGAATGGGGTCCAAGGCGCAGGTTGAGGACTTCATGCTGGTGACTGTGGAGGATAGGTCAGAATCAGTGATTGGACTGAAATATGTAAGAGGATGCCTTTGGGGGCGTGGGGGGTTGGAATGGAATCAGGGAGGTTGGTGGGAGAGGCAGCAGTCAACTGGTGTATGGTGTCGATTTTGGTTTGAAAGAATCTTAGAATAATAGGTTGCATTTGCTGGTGGTGAATGAGTTAGAGATAGTGTCCATGGGCTGGAGAAGTTTGTTGATGGTGGAGAAGAGTGTTTTGGGGTTGTTACGGCCAGAATCGATGATGGAGGAATAGTGGGAGGAGCGTGCACTGTTGAGGGCTACTTTATATTGTTGTCGATGAAGTTTGTAGGCATCCAAATGGACAATGAGACCAGTTATTTTGTGTCGGCGTTCAAGTTGACGGCCTTTGCCTTTGAGATGGTGGAGTTGGTCGGTGTACCAGGGTGCAGAGTGAGTGAAGGAGACAGGTTTGCTTTTGGTGGGAGCAACCTGATCAAGGCAGGAGGGAAGTGCAACGTTGTAGGTGTTGACCAGTTCAGTGGGGGCATACTCAGAGATGGAGTCAGCCAGGGAGGAGAGAAGGAGGAGAGGTTAATGGACTTGAGGTTCCGGAATGTTATGATGCGTTTCTGTTTGACATTACAAGACAATGCACCAATTTAACAATACAAAAATACAGCAACAATACATCATTTGGACCACTCAGAGAGTTTTGAGACAATACTATAAAATGGTAAATGGACTGACGTATATCGCGCCTTATTCCAAAGCGCTTTACAACGGCCTCTCATTCACCCATTCACACACACATTCCCACACCAATGGCAGCAAGCTACCATGCAAGGCGCCGGCCCGCTCATTGGGAGCAATTTGGGGTTCAGTGTTTTGCCCAAGAACACCTCCTTTACATAGTTTTTACCAGATAAAATTTCACACACTTTATTATGACACACATATTTTACCCTGTTGATCTCAGGCTTTGAACAAATCTGTATATTGATGTAAATATGACATATGATCACACCAACCACCAGTCTTTCATATTATAAGTGATGCTAAATTCTTGATGGTTATAAGCCTCATACTCATACGTAAATATTTTCATATTTTAAGGAATTTGGGGGAATATACAGAAATATAAATTCCTGTTACTCATTGTAGACGCATCCTTGATGATTATATCATTGGAGCACTTTGAGCTGCAACTTTGAGCTTTGAGCTTTGCAGGAAATTACAAATAAAAAGTTATTATTATTATCCAAAGCAGCAGTGTGTAAAGTAGCCGCTAAGCCTCTAAAGCTGACATGATCCCCTGACATAGTGAACACACTCTGAGATACATGATTCTCGTTCTAATCCGCGACCTCAGTTTACCCTGTCCACACTCTCTCTGACTGACAGATGACTTCATAGCGTTAACGTGTTCATGTGTCCCTGTGCTCCCGTCTGTCCCTAGGGAATACCATCTCTTCTCGGAGTGCACGGAGACCAACGCGGAGCGGATCAACTGCTACTGGCCGAACCCCCTGGTGGAGAGCTACATCATCCGCATACACAAGCACTTCTTCTCCAACTGCACCCTGGACCACGTCATCTGGGTGGACCCTCCGGATGAGACGCTCACCGTCCTGATCCTCATCCCCGTCTTCCTCACCCTGGCCATGATCGCCCTGGTGGTCTGGTGCAGCAAGCGCAGCGATATCCTCGCCTAGAACCCCCCCCCCCCCCCCCGCCCCGCCCGCCCCATTCTAAAGCCAAGTTGCTGTCCAACACTAGAGACCATGAACCCTGTTAGCGAGGGAGGAAAGAATCATCCTTGTAGGCCTACTGAGAGAGCCTACTGTATCACTGTGTTTGTTCATCATTTCATTTTCAACATTGCAGGATAGGGTGGAACGAAAGGACCAAATAAGCCATAAGGCCTTTGAAGCTGAAGCCTTTTTGTCTGGATTGGAACTGGGGACCTATATGACTGGATTGGGACTGCAGTACAGGACATTTGGGGATTTTCAGTGCTTTGTGTGAAATAGGACAGTCAGAGGCCCCAGGGACTGCCTCAATATCATAATAACTTATCAGACACGTTCTAAGTCCTTGGATATATACTCACAGAGAAGGATCCTCAATGGATGAACAGTAAATGTTGATAAATTGACACCGAAAATGTACAATCCTTTTCTCCACCAGTGCCATCTACTGTAAAAAAAACACACCCAAAAAAACAGCCCTCATATCTCACCTGTTTCACCCACCATGCTTTCTCCATGGCGATGTGTCCCGGAGCCATCGCACAACGTTACGCTTCCTCATGTGTCCGTGTGTGTACCCTAGACTAGAGCACTTCCTGTACTCTGTTCCCACAGTCAAACTGTTGTCCACACCCCCCCCCCCCGCCCCCAACCCCCCACAAGTGTTTGCCTTCATTTCTCCTCATGTCTCTGGGTTGATGCTGAGATGCCCCAGAAGTTGTCATCACTGATTGAACTGCTTATGTGGTGAAACCTCAGCAGGAACCCTGTTGACGCTAATTGTGATTTAAATCCTCAGTTTAACTGTTCCAGGGAGGTGCGGGGGGGAGAAGGAGTAATACATCACTGTCAAGATAAGCCGCCCACACTAATTGTGAGATGATATCTGGGGGTGCCAGGAGTTCTACCTTTGGTATTATGGAACTGTTGAATTATTTACTGTACTGCTATTTAATGTTTTAATTAAATGACTTAGAATTAGTCCGTGCACTGACTGTTAATCATATTGTCAGAGCTGCAAAATAGTTTACCCCTCCCCCTGTCAAGATCGTCATCATCTTCTTCACCTGTTCTCCTGATCCATTTAACTTCTTCAAGACTGATTCAACACTTCAACAGTCTCAGAGCGACATGTTTATGTCTGCAAAGCTGCACTGATCTATGAAGACATTGTGTCTTCTCATGGTGGTTTAGAATTCAGAACTAAACCTCAATCATGCTGTTGAATTCACAATACACAAGGCCATATGAAAATGTTAGAAGTGATGACAGATTAGATTCTGCTGTGTTAAAAAGAGAAGACAAAAGATAAGCATTCTCTTATCATGTAATTCAACAATCATTGTGAATGTATGAAAAAGATGTTGATTGACATTGCTGCTAAGCTCCAATCCTCCAGACGGGAGAGAATGAAATCTATACAATGAAAACTAAATATTTGGTATTATCGTTTAGGAGAAACATAGCAAACAAGACAACAGGAATTATTTATATGAGGAGAAACAGCCCGGCATTGTAAGAGGGTTCAAAATGCAAACAAAAGACAATAGTTCATTCTGAGGAGACGTCTTGCCTTATGCCCTCAAGGATGACTTCTCAGTGCGTCCGCAGCTAAAAGTCTCACTGCAGGAAGGATATAAAATCCTTTCCCAGAGCAGGCGAAGAATTAAAGGAAGTGGGCTGGCTAGGATTTTTACCAAAAGAGGTACAGGAACTACGAAGAGTGCCATACTTCCACATACATGCATTGTTATGCCTGGCCAACGGCACTGCTTCAGCTCAGAAAGCTTTGCCTGTCTCTCGCCCGCCCACCCCAGAGACTCCCACCCTTACCACCCGCCCCGCCCCCACCCCTCATAGTCCTTGTTTACAATACGCTGGATATTAATTGCCACACAGGCTACTACTCTCAAATATCAAGGTTGTATTGGTGTACACTGTGCGTTCCAATATATGTGCCTTGGGGAGTGTGCATCTTGTGTGTGTGTAAGTGTGTGTGTGTGTGTGTGTGTGTGTGTATGTGTGTGTGTGTGTGTGTGTGTGTGTGTGTATGTGTGTAACATGCCTCTATTCCCACAGACTTCACAATGTTTTAGAGTCCTTCAACAGTAATGCACAACAGTAAGGCCCTGCGTCTGGTCCCTTACCCTGACCACTGAAACTCTCTCTCTCCCCTTTCCCACAGTAATGTGCTCCCTTGCACATGACCCAAACAGGACATCCCCTCCAGGCCTCCTCCTCTATCCTTTGCCAGCAAACTGCTGGACTGTAGTATTTCATCTGTCACTGATAAGAGCTTCATACACAAAACATGACTTTCAAAACTACAAATCATCCTCTCAGACACACTAGTCAGTCCAAAGGGAGTCTCCACAGTCCATTTAATTATGAAACTCATGAGTTGGACCCCATTTTTTGATGTGTGTGTGTGTGTGTGTGTGTGTGTGTGTGTGTGTGTGTGTGTGTGTGTGTGTGTTATTACCCCAGCCATTTGGCAGCTGGTCTTTTCAGGATTTTGCAATGACTTGCATCATTTTATTATTGCGTTTCTACTGGCTTTGTCAATTGAGTTTTCCCAGCAGGTTTCTAAAGTAAATGTATTTATTTTTAACCATAGACAGAGAGTGAAAAGTCGAAACATTTGTGTAATATAATGTTTACTCCCCATGGGCAGGGGCGTGTACAGAACATTTCAAGTGTGGTGGCAAGGATGGGATGAATAGTGGGGTGACTAATGATAGTGTTCAATTATCCATTTGGAAATGGAAAAAGATGAAATTGCAGGCCTATAGGTAGCAAAACTTTCCAAGGTTTTGGATAGATATTTTTTTTAAATTAATATTTCAGTGAATCATGGGATGAAGGGCGCCCATAGTCATTGATTCAACACACTGTCAGAACAAGGCAAACACCTTTATGATTATTATTGTTAGGTAATTAAACAAATTCAGGTTTGTTACAGCAACAAAACAAAAAAAACGACTAATATAATTGATCAGATCTGAGGTGGCCAAGCTCTTTTCTGGGGGCCACCCCTGTAGCCCCTCCCCTGCCCATTTTAGTTAATATGTTCTAGCATAGCAGTATTGTAGCAATCAATTGATTGATTGTAAAATTCCCCCCACACATGTTTAATATCAAGGTTTGGCACATACGTCATTCATGGGAATTGTAGTGAGAGTAAACTACTGTAACACTGTTTCAAAAAGGATCCTAGTAGTTACTTATCGTAAGAGAAACAAGAAATTCCACGCAGCTAACATGGTATTTTTACAACTTCATGTGAAAGTGTTTCTGACTGTGGATCTGTGATTTTATTTTGGGTGTTCCATCCTGCTGTTCCAAGTACAAAAGGGAGCAGATTCAAAGGAGCATCATCTAAAAGCAGCACGCCCTCGGGCCCTATCTTCCTGTTTACTCAGAGCATCCAACCATGCATGACAGGAGCGGCTTTTTTCACACTAAAGCTAAACCCTTGCTAATTCTAATCAAGAGGTTAACAAGGCCAGTTTCCACCAGCATGACACTTAGAAGATTATGTCTGATCAAACTAAACTTCCACTGGATTTCATATATTTTATGTTGAGGGCGAAAGCTGGAGAAGCTATTATTCACTGTCAGCTCAGCTGTCACGGGTGGGTCAATTGGTGTGTTCTCTTGACGATACACAGAACAGGCAAAGTGGTATTTGATAGTCTATCTTGTTTGAGGCTAGTTAGTCAGAGAAAGTGACATGTTTAGTTCCAAAACATGGAGTTTAGAAACATTCAGAATTCCTTTTTTAGTGAGTTGGATTGTTGATAGTTAATAGGACATCCTGTGACATCATCTAGTCCTGTACTTTTCCTCTTCCTCGTATGCTGTCATTGAACTGGTTTCTTGTTGTCCCATAATGCCACTTTCTTCCCTGGAGGATAGGCGCCTGAACAGTCTCTGCCCGGTGCGTGCACTACGCATGTACATGAACACAACTGAGGCATTCAGGATGTGATCAACCGTTTGTGTGTTTCGCCAACCCCGCACAGGGTAGGGCACTTTCCAAACAGTGCCTTTCCTACTGGATCGTGGAAGCTATTGAAGAAGCCTTTGGGAGTCTGGACGCATTCCACGTCTTGGGCTTTGTTCGAGGGCGTCTCTGTTTCAAGATTTGTGCTGCAGCCAGTTGGGCTTCCCCTCACACTATGAGATTCTACTACCTTTCCCGTTTTTCCCATATTTGTCAGCGTCTTTGAGCGTCGGAAAAGCGCTATATAAATGTAATTAATTATTATTATTACTGAGGCATTTCGAAGACAGCATCTCAGCCAACTTTGGACCCGGAAACACGTCACGACTTAACAACCGAATAGTGAGATCTCATCTTTTACCAGACTGGTCCAACATTTGACCCAGCGGTTTGTGAGAGAGCCCCCCTGTGCAGTATTCATTCAGTGCTGTGCTCCCCTGTCCTGAATTATGGGAGCGATATGGCGTGAAACCACAGAGGATCAGGTCAGAGCTCCTGTGAATCCACAGACACCTGTAGGGCACAGAGGCTGAATATTCCACTAATCCACAGAATATTCTGCTCTTCCTCAGCTCATTGGGGGTAAACTCTTTTTAAAACACTTTGGATTTGAGTCGGAGGCTTTAGCTTTGATTTGATTTATTGTGGAATTAAATAGACAGTTTCCAAGGGATAAAAAACATGATAAAGCGCAAGTGCTTATTTCCATCATGGTCCCTGATTGAGGACAGGACAGACAGTTACCATAAAACAAATTTACAGAACATGATAAAAACCTATAAAAACTATGATAAATACCTATGACGTGTTTCTACTCTCTCATTTCACTGGCTAGCCAGTTCTTTGTTGCACGTTTAAAGCTTACCTCTCCCTCTAAGCTTTTTAGGGCCACTGGAAGCTTGTTCCATTCTGAAGCTGCTGTAATTAAAAATGTATTAGTACCCATTGCTGTTCGGAATTTAGGTAAAATAAAGTCTGTATTCCCTCTTCTGGTTGCATAGTTGTGCCTGTCACTGAACCGGCTAAAGTAGTCAGCCAATGACGCTTGAGATTCTATTCTTTCATAACGACAACGTTTTCCTTGCATATCAGGCAGATAGCATTCCTATTGAACTCCACAAAAGATACTGCGATGTCCATCTTTCTTGAAACAGTCTATGTTCATCATCCACTTTTACACATCTTTGTTGTTCGCTGTCAAACATCGAATTTTGAGACAGTTTGAGACCCCTGCTTTACAGCCTATCACTACTTCAACTAAAGCTGTAAGTGTTGGTCTTCTGAATGTAAGGTCCCTGTCAAACAAGTTAATTATCTGCCACGATCTGAGACAGGGTCTGTCAGCAGTAAGTTAGCTTCATTCTTTTCGTGATAACAATAACTCAAATGTGAGAATGCTCCATCCTTTCTCACTCTGAGACAGATGGATAAACTAATGCTGCAGTGGAGAAAAGAACAACAAATGATAATACAAAAGGACGCCATCGCGACGACTCTCCACTCCACTCTATCCCACCTGGAGAGGGGAAACAGCTACGCGAGACTGCTCTTTGTGGACTTCAGCTCTGCCTTCAACACCATCCTTCCAGACAGGCTAGTGACCAAACTACTAGACCTGGGACTATCACACTCTATATGTGCATGGATCAAGGACTTCCTGTCTGACCGCCCCCAGAGGGTGCGGGTGGGCTCCCACACCTCCACAGCCCTCAGACTCAGCACTGGGTCCCCCCAGGGCTGCGTGCTAAGCCCCATCCTCTACAATCTCTACACCTACGACTTCACCCCCGTCCACCCCAGCAACTCCATCGTAAAGTTTGCAGACGACACCACCGTGGTGGGCTGCATCTCGGGGGGGGACGAGGCGGCGTACAGGGATGAGGTGGAGCAGCTGGGCAAGCTGTGCAAGGTTAACAACCTGCTGCTGAACCAGTCAAAGACCCAGGAAATCATCGTGGACTTCAGGAGGAAAAAATCTGAGGTCCAGCCCCTGCTCGTCGATGGAGGGAGCGTGGAGAGAGTCTCAACCCTCCGATTCCTGGGGGTGCACATACAGGATGACCTGTCCTGGAAGATCAACACAGCAGCCATCATCAAGAAGGCACAACAGCGGCTCTACTTCCTGAGAGTCCTCAGGAAAGACCACATCGGACAGGAGATGCTGGTGACCTTCTACCGCTGCGCAGTGGAGAGCATCCTCACCTACTGCATCTGCGTGTGGTTCTCCAGCTGCACAGCCGCAGAGAGGAATGCGCTACAGAGAGTCGTGAGATCGGCCCAGAAGATCACCGGCGCCCCCCTCCCCTCTCTGGAAGAGCTGTACACCACACGCTGCCTCAGGAAGGCCTCCAAGATCTCCAGAGACCCATCCCACCCTGGGTACGAACACTTTGCTCGGCTGCCCTCGGACAGGCGGTTCAGGACCATGTTCGCAAGGACAAACAGACTGAAGCTCAGCTTCTACCCCAGGGCCATTCAGGCCCTGAACACAGCAAAGACCTAGGTTCTAGGCCCTGGACAATCTAGACAATTTGATGGCAGCTACTAGATTGAAATCAAGTGCAACACTGAAACACAACTGTGAACATTTCAAACCTGCAAACTGCGACACTTTAAATGAATGTGCAATAACACTATGTGCAATATGACAACCCTCGGGTACATAAGGTTCAGAGATAGGAAATGTTAGAATAGGTATAGCATAGCATAGAGTACAGCACAGTGTTTTATTTGTATAGTATAGTATAGTGGATAGTTTATTTATGTAAACCAGCTCTTTTCCCTTCTTGTTTTAGTTTTTTTTTTTCCTAGCACCAGGGGAGCCCCCCCCTCCCAAATTTCGTTGTTTGGTACCTGTACTACCGTATATCAATGACAATAAAGACCATTCATTCATTCATTCATTCAAAAGGAAGACTGGAACAGAGGAGAAACGTTGATACTTTTTGATTACATATTGCCTAGTTTTTCAGGATATGGGAACTACGATATTGGTATTGGTACACAGTCACATTCTGTGCCAGAAATAACATTGCATGCAATTAGTGCCTGACATGGCTTGATTCAGACTGACAGACTTCTCTCTGGAGACACACATGCAGGCCTGCGGGCCTGGATGTGCTCATTTCATTCTATTGGTCCATTGGGCTGTTTCTGTTTCTTCATGTGTCTCCTAAGCAGCCCTGTGTCATACTGTCACCTTGCTTTCTCACTAGTTCCACTGTCTTCCAGATTCTTACACTCTTGCATTTATGCTCTACCTTTGTTCTACCTCGACCTACACACAATCCAACACACTTCCACAATCCAACACACTGGCTGATATGGTACTATTTAGTCAACCTGGTCTCACACGGAAGCCGTCAGTATTCGACGTCTGTCGTTCGTCTCCAAACGTCGAATTCCGACGAGAAAACGAGCTCTGAAAGCGCAGGGGTGCGCGTGATATGTGCGTCTGTCGGGCTGCACGCCACATTTTGAGATACAAGCGCTTCAACGTTCATTCATTTGGAACTGCGAGAATGAGTAACATTTGCCCGATTGCACTTGCATTAATAAAGCGTTAATATATTTATTCTTTAAACAAACAAATCTGGGGGAGTGGTCGGAGTTAACGAGATATTGTTCCAATCCATTACCTGGCCATTCAAATTTGCATTGCCTAGCGTGTAGGCCCGTGAGAAATTGAGAGCATATAAATCACTAGATGCCTACAACTACGCAATCTGTGGTCATGTACAGTACATCAAATACCATGACATAGATTCTAAATAAGAACAATATTCCATTTGCTTACAGATTCCAGGGTGGTGTTATTTGCCGATGTCCGTGTGAGTCGTCCGCGAATACATGCGTCTTCCTCTTTGCTGGATTATTTGTTCATTTGCTTTAATGAAATGACAATAATTAAACCAGTCCTGAGCAGGGCGAACGCAGGTGTAAACATTAGAACAGTCTATCTATTTCCTCTTCCGGTGCAAACTAATTGCTCTCCTTTCCTCAACGCAACACCCCCCCCCCCCCCCCCCCCGTGACCTCCACCAATCACAGGAATGCATTTGCACACAACACAGCTCACAGTAGCAGTGCTAACATTGAATTTCTGAGCATTAATTGCAACATTAATGAACATATTATTACACGGTTGCTACAATACTTTACCTGATATAAAATGGGCGGCACATGCACAAGCATTTTTTTTTATCTTGTCCTCAGTCCAGTTGACGCCGCCTGTTGCTCTGAAATGGTCTGATCCTGATGGAATTCGGTAGAACTTGAGTCCGATAGTCGTGGAATATCGATTCTGACAACCGAACACGCAACAATCAGACATTTCTTCATGCTAGTAGCCGTTGTAAGCTATTTTAAGCGTACCTAACTCTATGGAGGGTGGATCGTGCCACATTTAAATGCAATACACACATCGGAATGCAATACACGTGTAACACTAAATGCAATGCAAAAATACGGCATATTTGTGCCAAAATAAAATCAATGTGTATTACATTTGAGCGCAGCGTATTACATTTGGTCATGAGTGTATTCCATTCGAGTGTCGGTGGAAGAGTTTGAAGCAGCGGAGACAGGGTTGCCAGATGGGCTGTTTTTTGTGGATTTAGCTGTTTTTAGACTGGTTAGGCTCGAAATTGTCAATCCCATCTGGCAACCCTGAGCGGAGAGTCTACAGATAGTATGTTTACAGATATCGCACTGCTGGAGATGCACTCTACACGTTCTTAAAAGAAATAAAGCTTTATTGTACTTAAAACAATATTTCGTATGTGTTTTTTGAGAGTTCTTTAGATCAAATTATATACATCATGTCAGCTGTGTGCCAATCAATCAGGGGGGTGGCACCTGGGGTGGCCAATCAGATTTCAGGGGTGGCACGTGCTACCCCAGGCCACCCCCTGGACACGCCCCTGGCTGCACTTGCATTAATTAGTTAGGCCACATCATTAGTTAGGCCACATCATTTTGAGATACAACCAACGGAGAACAGATTTTAATAGGCCACATTTTGAGATACAACCAACGGAGAACAGATTTTAATAGGCCACATTTTGAGATACAACCAACGGAGAACAGATTTGAATAACAACAGCAGAAACAATTGTCATCTTCACTGTTTTATTCGCTGTCAATAGGCCTATCAAACTAGGCTATTTTACAACCCGACGGCAGTGCGCTTCAACGTTCATTCATTTGGAACTGCGAGAATGAGTAACGTTAGCCCGATTGCACTTGCATTAATTATAGGCTACATTTTGAGACCGGTCGGATCTATTCATACAACAAGGGACACAGCACTTTCCCGTTTTCCCCATATTGTCAGGGTATTTGAGCCTCGGAAAAGCGCTATATAAATATAATTTATTTATCAAAGTGGGTGTGGCTTAGACAGTTAGGGGGAGTGGCTTGTATCAAAGTGGGTGTGGCCTGTCGGTGGGGCCGAGCCGAGTCGGAAAATATCTGAACCGTTTCTGTGGCACCTACGGTTGCGACGCTAAAGTCCTTTAACCTTTAATGTCACACTAGACTAGGCCCAAAAGCCTGAATTAAAGTGCTGGGGTACGTTTGGGCCCAGGGAACGGGCTGCGAAAGAGTCACACTCACCAAACTTGACACACTCCTTCCCCTTCATGGGACATTGTACCATGTCAACTTTCACCCTCCTAGGCCATTCACTAGAGGCCTTCATAGGTCTGTGCCCTTTGACTGAAAGGTGCTCCTGCTGGGGTACGTTTGGGCCCAGGGAACGGGCTGCGAAAGAGTCACACTCACCAAACTCTACACACTCCTTCCCCTTCATGGGACATTGTACCATGTCAACTTTCACCCTCCTAGGCCATTCCCTAGAGGCCCTGCACGCGACAAAGTGGAAAACTGTAGGGAGCTCTAGTGCTTGATTGGAAGTGCCGTTTGTAAAAAGACATCTTCTCACACGTACAGGCACACAACAAGTACAACATGTTGCATTTTCATGCCATTAGGCAACTTGCTTCCTAGCATAGCAGGTCCCTGCTAATATATAGCAGTCGCGTGCAGGGCCTCTAGGGAATGGCCTAGGAGGGTGAAAGTTGACATGGTACAATGTCCCATGAAGGGGAAAGAGTGTGTCAAGTTTGGTGAGTGTGACTCTTTCGCAGCCCGTTCCCTGGGCCCAAACGTACCCCAGCACTTTAATTCAGGCTTTTGGGCCTAGTCTAGTGTGACATTAAAGGTTAAAGGACTTTAGCGTCGCAACCGTAGGTGCCACAGACACGGTTCAGATATTTTCCGACTCGGCCCCACCGACAGGCCACACCCACTTTGATACAAGCCACTCCCCCTAACTGTCTAAGCCACACCCACTTTGATAAATAAATTATATTCATATAGCGCTTTTCCGAGGCTCAAATACCCTGACAATATGGGGAAAACGGGAAAGTGCTGTGTCCCTTGTTGTATGAATAGATCCGACCGGTCTCAAAATGTAGCCTATAATTAATGCAAGTGCAATCGGGCTAACGTTACTAATTCTCGCAGTTCCAAATGAATGAACGTTGAAGCGCACTGCCGTCGGGTTGTAAAATAGCCTAGTTTGATAGGCCTATTGACAGCGAATAAAACAGTGAAGATGACAATTGTTTCTGCTGTTGTTATTCAAATCTGTTCTCCGTTGGTTGTATCTCAAAATGTGGCCTATTAAAATCTGTTCTCCGTTGGTTGTATCTCAAAATGTGGCCTATTAAAATCTGTTCTCCGTTGGTTGTATCTCAAAATGATGTGGCCTAACTAATGATGTGGCCTAACTAATTAATGCAAGTGCAGCCAGGGGCGTGTCCAGGGGGTGGCCTGGGGTAGCACGTGCCACCCCTGAAATCTGATTGGCCACACCAGGTGCCACCCCCCTGATTGATTGGCACACAGCTGACATGATGTATATAATTTGATCTAAAGAACTCTCAAAAAACACATACGAAATATTGTTTTAAGTACAATAAAGCTTTATTTCTTTTAAGAACGTGTAGAGTGCATCTCCAGCAGTGCGATATCTGTAAACATACTATCTGTAGACTCTCCGCTCAGGGTTGCCAGATGGGATTGACAATTTCGAGCCTAACCAGTCTAAAAACAGCTAAATCCACAAAAAACAGCCCATCTGGCAACCCTGTCTCCGCTGCTTCAAACTCTTCCACCGACACTCGAATGGAATACACTCATGACCAAATGTAATACACTGCGCTCAAATGTAATACACATTGATTTTATTTTGGCACAAATATGCCGTATTTTTGCATTGCATTTAGTGTTACACGTGTATTGCATTCCGATGTGTGTATTGCATTCCGATGTGTGTATTGCATTTAAATGTGGCACGATCCACCCTCCATAGAGTTAGGTACGCTTAAAATAGCTTACAACGGCTACTAGCATAAAGAAATGTCTGATTGTTGCGTGTTCGGTTGTCAGAATCGATATTCCACGACTATCGGACTCAAGTTCTACCGAATTCCATCAGGATCAGACCATTTCAGAGCAACAGGCGGCGTCAACTGGACTGAGGACAAGATAAAAAAAAAATGCTTGTGCATGTGCCGCCCATTTTATATCAGGTAAAGTATTGTAGCAACCGTGTAATAATATGTTCATTAATGTCGCAATTAATGCTCAGAAATTCAATGTTAGCACTGTTACTGTGAGCTGTGTTGTGTGCAAATGCATTCCTGTGATTGGTGGAGGTCACGGGGGGGGGGGGGGGGGGGGTGTTGCGTTGAGGAAAGGAGAGCAATTAGTTTGCACCGGAAGAGGAAATAGATACTGTTCTAATGTTTACACCTGCGTTCGCCCTGCTCAGGACTGGTTTAATTATTGTCATTTCATTAAAGCAAATGAACAAATAATCCAGCAAAGAGGAAGACGCATGTATTCGCGGACGACTCACACGGACATCGGCAAATAACACCACCCTGGAATCTGTAAGCAAATGGAATATTGTTCTTATTTAGAATCTGTCATGGTATTTGATGTACTGTACATGACCACAGATTGCGTAGTTGTAGGCATCTAGTGATTTATATGCTCTCAATTTCTCACGGGCCTACACGCTAGGCAATGCAAACTTGAATGGCCAGGTAATGGATTGGAACAATATCTCGTTAACTCCGACCACTCCCCCAGATTTGTTTGTTTAAAGAATAAATATATTAACGCTTTATTAATGCAAGTGCAATCGGGCAAATGTTACTCATTCTCGCAGTTCCAAATGAATGAACGTTGAAGCGCTTGTATCTCAAAATGTGGCGTGCAGCCCGACAGGCGCACATATCACGCGCACCCCTGCGCTTTCAGAGCTCGTTTTCTCGTCGGAATTCGACGTTTGGAGACGAACGACAGACGTCGAATACTGACGGCTTCCGTGTGAGACCAGGTTGATTTAGTAGACTTAAGATGTTACGCAACACATGACACCATAATATCTGAAATATTCTCATATATTTAAGCTCCATACCAATTTCATGAATGTGTTTATTTTGTTTCCAATATATTTCTCGTAACCAAGGGCACAACCATGGGTTCATTGTTAATTACTAAACAGTGCCTGGCCCAATGATCAAACCCTCCTTGCCTGACACAGTGCAGCCTTTAAATCACTGAACCTGGACAGGACAGCTAGCATAGTGAACCTGGACAGGACAGCTAGCATAGTGAACCTGGACAGGACAGCTAGCATAGTGAAACTGGATAGGACAGCTAGCATAGTGAAACTGGACAGGACAGCTAGCATAGTGAAACTGGACAGGACAGCTAGCATAGTGAAACTGGACAGGACAGCTAGCATAGTGAAACTGGACAGGACAGCTAGCATAGTGAAACTGGACAGGACAGCTAGCATAGTGAAACTGGACAGGACAGCTAGCATAGTGAAACTGGACAGGACAGCTAGCATAGTGAAACTGGACAGGACAGCTAGCATAGTGAAACTGGACAGGACAGCTAGCATAGTGACAGATTTATCAAGCTGTTCACCAGTGCCCTTTTACCTGGCACACCTATCTAAATCTGATCGATGCCTTCTTTATCACTATTCTTTTCAGTTGGATTCTAGATTGTTCTTTTTGCTATTGTCTTCAGTAATACATATAATTTTTTTTCTCTCCAGAATTTAGGTTTTCTCCTTTCAGCAGCCGCAGCACTCTCAGAGAGGAAACTGTAGTGTCCGAAAGAAACATTCTTTAGTAATGATTAATTAATTAATGATTAATTCAGGATCTAATTTCTTGATCGCTACAGATTTATCACGGCCATTTAGCACAATTATAAAACGTTAAAAACGGCATACTGGGCCTAACCACATTACCACAAGTGTGCTGAGGGGATGGCTGGTATGGCAAATGCCACACTCAGGATCATCAGGTTCTACACTCAGGATCATCAGGATCAACAGCCCAGACACTCACCTCAGTCACCCCAGACACTCACCTCAGTCAACCCAGACACTCACCTGCTCCCATCTGGAAGATGCTATCACTACTTCAACTAAAGCTGTACGTTTTGGTCTTCTGAATGTAAGGTCCCTGTCAAACAAGTTAATTATCTGCCACGATCTGTGACAGGGTCTGTCAGCTGTAAGTTAGCTTCATTCTTTTTGTGATAACAATAACTCAAATGTGAGAATGCTCCATCCTTTCTCACTCTGAGACAGATGGATAAACTAATGCTGCAGTGGAGAAAAGAACAACAAACGATAATACAAAAGGAAGACTGGAACAGAGGAGAAACGTTGATACTTTTTGATTACATATTGCCTAGTTTCTCAGGATATGGGAACTACGATATTGGTATTGGTACACAGTCACATTCTGTGCCAGAAATAACATTGCATGCAATGTCAACCCAGACACTCACCTGCTCCAATCTGGAAGATGCTATCGGGGCTCATAGACTGTGACAACTTCTATCCAGTTAAGATAATGATCAGCTATCCTGTTGACTCTCCTATACACACACACACCAACATGCTGCTATGTGAAACAGTTCGGTGAAAATGTCCACATGTCGGCAATTCTCAAGTCGCGCAAATGAGAAAAAAGTTTTGTTTTTTTTACAATTATTTTATTTCATATTACGAGTGTTTAAGACCCCACTCGATATAACAAGCAACAGTTTAAGGATCACTAAATGCTTATAATTTGTGAATTGGATTCACTGTATTGTCTGCCGCAGGCTACTGGGTTAGTGATACATGGCTTGTAAACAAACTTGCGTTTTAGGACGTGTTCAAAAGCAAGGACTGTGATCATCTTATTATGTGTAGATGTGTTTTTAGCAGGTTGGTGTTCTATCACCATGTTGTGATGTGCTAAACAAGCAGTTAGATGTTCATAGCGATGCTCTTAGCTATTAGTTACTAGCAGCTGTTTTGCATGTGTTGTGATTCAGGGCGAGTTTCTCCCATTCTGTTTGAGGTATACCAACATTCAAATAAGCATATTGTCTTCAGCTATTTTTAATGTATGACATATCATTTGAATGCATACAATCTGCACTTCCATAATCTGTAAAAAACAGAAAAATTACCTTGAGGACTCTTTCACCACAGACCCTGTCTCAGATCGTGGCAGATAATTAACTTGTTTGACAGGGACCTTACATTCAGAAGACCAACACTTACAGCTTTAGTTGAAGTAGTGATAGGCTGTAAAGCAGGGGTCTCAAACTGTCTCAAAATTCGATGTTTGACAGCGAACAACAAAGATGTGTAAAAGTGGATGATGAACATAGACTGTTTCAAGAAAGATGGACATCGCAGTATCTTTTGTGGAGTTCAATAGGAATGCTATCTGCCTGATATGCAAGGAAAACGTTGTCGTTATGAAAGAATATAATCTCAAGCGTCATTACTCAACTAAGCACAGAGAACAGTATGAGAAGTACCATGGAGACGAGAGGGGAAAACGAGCCACGCACCTACAGAGAGGGCTAACATATCAATGTTTTTTTCCAGAAAGCCATGAAGGATGCTAATACTGCAGTTGAAACAAGTAATGTGGTGAGTGAGTTCATCGCAAAAGCAGGAAAGCCATTCACAAAGGACAGTTTCTGAAGGATTGCATTTTGAAATCTGGTCAGCTCATCACAGCTGCTTTTGAAAGTGTGAAAGCCTTCTCCACAAAACTGAGACTGTGAAAAACTCATCCTTCTGCAAGGAGGTGTGGAGGATGGCACAACATTCAGGTGATATATATGTCTCTGCTATTGGAAACCTACTGCAGGAATTTAATCAGCTTTTCGACTTCAAGGCACGCCGTGACACTTTCCAGCTGTTTGCAGACCCCTTCTCAGCTGATGGGGAGGGTGTCCCAAGTGTGATGCAATTGGAACTTATTGACTTGCAGTGCAACAGTGACCTAAAAACTAAATCCAGGGAGGCACAGGGAAGAGCAGACATGACTGGACAATTTCTGAGAGAATTACCCCCATCCTTCCCAGAGCTGTCCAAGATTTTGCTTTTCTTTTGCTTTTTGGAAGCACATAGCTGTTTGAGAAAGATTTCTCCACCCCAACTTTAATAAATGCAAGTACAGATCCAGGCTTAGTGATTCCCATCTCGAAGGCATACTCCATCATGGCAAATGTGGCTCAGCTGTATGAGCAGAAGCTCTGCCAGGTGTCTCGCAAGAAATAGCTAAATAATAAAGTAAAGCGGGGTACACACATAAGGATTTTCAAAATCTTAACCAAAATCTTATCTGAGACAGACCCCACACATGAAGATACTAAATCTTGGATTGAACAGCCTTGATCGTATTGTGTGTGGTGTGCGCCGATTTTCCTATTTCAGCACCCCACAGACATAAAGATTTTCGTTACGACAGACTCCAGACTCTAGAGTCTCGTTCCCCAAGCCAGAAATCTTGCGTGAACCCATCCTTTTAATATTGACTTTAAATGTTTCCATTGCCTACAAAATAATTAAATTAAGATTATATAATGATTAAAGCACTTTGAGCCGCAACGTTTGCAGGAAAAGCGCTATACAAATAAAGTTATTATTATTATTATTATTATTATTATTATCCAACGTAGTACCCTGACTGACCTGTACGAGACAACCATGTGCGACAGGGCAAATAAAGTGCCGAATAACGAAAAGAAGAAGTCAGCTCGCTTCTTGATTGGTTACATTCCATCCACGTTATAGTTGGACTCGCGAGCAGGGTTGCCAGATGGAACTGACATTTTCCACCCTAACCACAGTCTAAAACCGCTAATTCCACCAAACAATCTGGCAACCCTATGATTTCTGGTCGTAAGTATTGAACACATTTGACATTTACGATTGCCGGCCACGCCCATTTTCCGAGCAGGTTGTCGGGAGAGATAATTGACTCTTGAGAGTAATTGAGAGTTAATTGACTCTTAACACACCTCACACCACAGGATTTTGTTATAGGAAAATGTTAAGAGCCATCTGATAATCGGGCGTTTTCTGTCGTTTTCAGCCATCCGAAAATCAGCCAGAAAATCCTTATGTGTGTACCCCGCTTAAGGAAAGAAGATTTGCGCTAATGCGGGGTACACACATAAGGAGTTTTTGGCCGGTTTTGGCCCGATTTTCGGATGTCTGAAAACGACAGAAAACGCCCGGTTATCAGATGGATCTTAACATTTTCCTATAACAGAATCCTGTGGTGTGAGGTGTGTTAAGAGTCACTTCTCTTCAATTGTGCAATCAACTCTCCCGGCAACCTGCTCGGAAAATGGGCGTGGCCGGCAATCGTAAATGTGAAATGCGTTAAATACTTCCGACCAGAAACCATAGGGTTGCCAGATTGTTTGGTGAAATTAGCGATTTTAGACTGTGGTTAGGGTGGAAAATGTCATTCCCATCTGGCAACCCAGATGCACCAATCAGAGAGCGCCCCCACCCCTCCTCCCCCCGCTTCTTCCTTTTTTATTTTTTGTGTGTATTCTACTTAAAACGGATCCCGCAAACTCAAAGGGAGTAAAGGATTGAACAGAATCAGCATAGGTTTTATTTCAATAAAAGCATTTTTAAAGTAATTTTAAGGAGCACCATATTCACAGTGATGGAACCCTGCTCGCCAATCAAGAAGCGTGGGGAACGAGACTAGAGAGTTTGGAGTCTGTCGTAACGAACATCTTTATGTCTGTGGGGTGCTGAAATGGGGAAATTGGCGCACACCACACACAACACGATCAAGGCTGTTCAAATCCAAGATTTTGTTTCTTCATGTGTGGGGTCTGTCTCAGATAAGATTTCTGTTAAGATTTTGAAATTCCTTATGTGTGTACCCCGCTTAACTGTTAAAAACGAATGTTACATGTATAGAAACTGCTGTTCTTTGCCATATGTATGTATGTATATATATACAGTTAGGTCCATATATATTTGGACACAGACAGAATTTGGGTTATTTTAGCTGTTTACCAAAACATCTTCAAGTTACAGTCATATAATGAATATGGCCTTAAAGTGCAGACTCTCAGCGTTAGGGTAAGGGTATTCACATCCAAATCGAAGGAAGGGTTTAGGAATTACAGCTCTTTAATATGTAGCTCCCTCTTTTTCAAGGGACCAAAAGTAATTGGACAATTGACTCAAAAGCTGTTTCATGGGGCAGTGTGGGCTATTCCTTCATTATTTCTTTATCAATTAAGCAGGTAAAAGGTCTGAGTTGATTCCAAGTGTGGCATTTGCATTTGGAAGCTGTTGCTGTATACGCACAACATGCAGTCAATAGTTAATGGAAAAAAGACATTGATAGAAGTGTTTGTGTTTAATCATAACTGGTGCAAAACATGAAGGTTTTTAGCTTAGATTTAAATATTTTAAGGGTTTGGGCCTGTTTGATTTCTTCAGGGAGTTTGTTCCAGGAGCATGCAGCAGCGTGACTGAAAGCTGCTGCACCGTGTTTTGTTTTTACTCTTGGAATTATTCGCTGATTTGTCTCAGCTGACCTTAGGGACCTTGCGGGAATATAGGGTGGGAGGAGATCTGATATGTATTTTGGTCCAAGACCATTTTGTGATTTGTATGTAATTAGGAGGATTTTGAATTCAATTCTCTGAGAGACTGGTAGCCAGTGCAGGGATCTCAGGATTGGTGTAATGTGTTCAAATGTCTTTGTTTTTGTTAAGACCCTAGCAGCGGCGTTTTGGATGAGCTGCAATTTACGAACAGCTCCTTTAGATAGGCCTGTTAGTAGACCATTACAATAATCAAGTCTACTCGAAACAAATGCATGGATGAGTTTTTCAAGGTCTTGCTTGGACATGAAACCTCTCATTCTTGTTATGTTTTTCAGGTGATAGTAGAGGCTGATTTATTTATCGAGTTTATGTGGCTGTTGAAGTTTAGATTGGAGTCTAGAATTACACCAATATTTCTGACCTGTTTTTTAGTGTGAAGAGAGAGAGAATCAAGTTTTGCACTGACTTTCGATCTTTTGTCAGGTGCACCGAATACAATTATCTCTGTTTTGTCCTTGTTTAGTTGTTTTGTGTCATCCAGGCGTTTATTTGCTCAATGCAATTACAGAGATTGTCAATGGGACTATAGTCGTTCGGTGAGAGGGCTATGTAGATTTGAGTGTCATCCGCATAGTTGTGGTAGGCAATTTTGTTCTTTTTTATGATGTGTCCCAATGGAAGCATGTAGAGATTGAATAGAAGGGGGCCAAGGATTGACCCTTGGGGAACCCGACATGTCATTTTAATTTGGTCAGATACAAAGTTGCCAATGGAGACATAGTAGCTTCTGTCCTGTAGGTAGGATCTAAACCAGTTTAGGGCAGTGCCTGAAAGTCCTACCCAGGTTTTTTGTCTATCTATTAGAATGTCATGGTCTACACCAGGGGTCGGCAACCTATGGCACGCGTGCCAGCAGTGGCACGCGACAGCTTAAACAGTGGCACGCAAGCAATTGCGAGAAAAGTGCGAGAATGTTTTTTTTTTTTTTTTTATGTTTATGTTGGCCGCGTTCGTAAATTCGCGCACACTGGGTTCAACATCACAATGGGACCAAGTCATTTGATTGGACTAGAGGCAGTCTCAGGGACGCTCCGGCGCTCTCAGGGCGAATTTACGAATGCAGCCCCAGTCCAGGAGTGGCCAACCCGGCTCTTTGCCTGTCTCTGTGCGGCTCTTTAATCCATTCATTAAAAGTGCGTGGCTCGCTCTCTGTGTCTCAATAATAGGCGTCGTTTTGGTATGGCAATTCATGGCACTCGCCATACCTGGCTTAACATTTTAAAAAATCTGAAACACGTTTAGTCATGTTGGTGATTTTATCCACTCCACACAACGGTAACTCAAAACCTCCCGGCTCCATCTCACCCCACCAGCCAAGCGCTGTAGTGGAGCGCAGGGTTGCCAGACGGGATTTGACAATTTCCAGCCCAACCAGTCTAAAAGCTGCCAAATTCACCCGTCCAGTGTGACCAAAAGTAGGCCTATCTGGCAACACTGGAGCGGGACATCGGTTCCTCAATAAACAAGCCATGAGTAACGTTCATGTTAAAACCTTGTCCACGATTCTCGTTCATTCAGGTGGGTTAAACAAACTGTATAAATGCCATTTACATACTGTTGGTTCAAATGTAACATAGTAATGAACAAGTTCATGTCATGTTTTGTCAGTACAAACATGTTCTAATGTTATTTTAGTGAGTTCGCTAGTTAGCGAACATTAAAGATTACAAGAGCTAGTTTACGTATGTCAACAATGTCTCTATTCTCAATAATTTCAGTAATAATTGTACCAAATTGGGGCCAGTAACACTTACTTGTGTGTGAGTACGTTATATGTGTGTGCAAGCATGTTTTTGATATTATCAATCGTCTCACTTTTACTAGTTGAGCTGGTAAAACAAATATACCAGGAGAAAAAAGGAAAATGGACATAAAGACCTCTTTTGGTCAAAGGGCAGCAGAGACAAGTACAGGGACACAGGTGAGGTCTAAACAGGTGACAGGGACACAGGTGAGGTCTAAACAGGTGACAGGGACACAGGTGAGGTCTAAACAGGTGACAGGGACACAGGTGAGGTCTAAACAGGTGACAGGGACAGGGACACAGGTGAGGTCTAAACAGGTGACAGGGACAGGGACACAGGTGAGCTCTAAACAGGTGACAGGGACACAGGTGAGGTCTAATCTAGCGTTTTAACAGTGCAGTTAATTTAGAGTTGAGAATAGCTAAATCTGTAATGTTTGGTTTCTAAGGAGATTGAACCAGTCTGCCTGCTAGGAAAGATGTAGGCTACTACCTGCATACCTGTTGTCTCCTTTATTCATTTCCTTAATGTCACATAAGTAAATTGTATAGAAACAACTCATCAAAATTGACTATTGCACAACTGTTTTTAAAAAAAAATCCACCGAGGGGGGGAACATTTTTTTGCAGATCTGTTGGTCTGTTTGGTTTGGTTTGATGTCGAGTCATAATTTATGTTGATATTGTGGTTGGCACACTGACTAACAAGAAAATTTAAAAATGGCACTTCATATCAAAAAGGTTGCCTACCCCTGGTCTACACTGTGTCAAAGGCAGCACTAAGATCTAGTAGTACCAAAACTGAGATTTTTCCGGAGTCTGTGTTTACACGAATGTCATGAAGGACCTTAATAAGGGCCGTTTCAGTGCTATGTAGGGGGCGAAAGCCTGATTGAAAGTCATCAAAGAGATCATTTAGGGTCAAATAATTGCTAAGTTGTTCGTGGGCAACCATTTCAATAATTTTTCCTGTACAGGGAAGGTTTGATATGGGTCTGTAGTTGTTTAGTACAAATGGGTCTAGGCCGTTCTTTTTTAGTAGAGGCTTAATAACTGCAGTTTTCAGGGCTTCAGGGAAGATTCCTGATGAAAGGGAGGTGTTAATTATTTGTATTAGTTCGCCTGCCATGCAGCTAAATATGTTTTTTAAAAAGCTTGTTGGCAGGACATCAAGGGCACAGGTGGATGGTTTAAGACGTGACATGATTTTATCTAGGGTCTTGTAATCAATGGTGTTAAATTGTGACATGGTTGTTATGTCCGCCCTATTTGGGGTTGTTAATGGGGACATGTTTTTCATGCCTGACACAGAAGACCTAATGCCTTGTCTAATGGTTTCTATTTTATTGTTAAAAAAGGATGCAAGCTCATTGAATGAATGAATGAATGAATGAATGGTCTTTATTGTCATTGATATAGTACAGGTACCAAACAACGACATTTGGGAGGGGGGGGCTCCCCTGGTGCTAGGAAAAAAAAAACTAAAAACAAGAAGGGAAAAGAGCTGGTTTACATAAATAAAGGCTATGTACACTATCCACTATACTATACTATACAAATAAAACACTGTGCTGTACTCTATGCTATGCTATACCTATTCTAACATTTCCTATTCTCTGAACCTTATGTACCCTAGGGTTGTCATATTGCACATAGTGTTATTGCACATTCATTTAAAGTGTCGCAGTTTGCAGGTTTGAAATGTACACAGTTGTGTTTCAGTATTACACTTGATTTCAATCTAGTAGCTGCCATCAATTTGTCTAGATTGTCCAGGGCCTAGAACCTAGGTCTTTGCTGTGTTCAGGGCCTGAATGGCCCTAGGGTAGAAGCTGAGCTTCAGTCTGTTTGTCCTTGCGAACATGGTCCTGAACCGCCTGTTCGAGGGCAGCCGAGCAAAGTGTTCGTACCCAGGGTGGGATGGGTCTCTGGAGATCTTGGAGGCCTTCCTGAGGCAGCGTGTGTTGTACAGCTCTTCCAGAGAGGGGAGGGGGGCGCCGAATATCTTCTGGGCCGATCTCACGACTCTCTGTAGCGCATTCCTCTCTGCGGCTGTGCAGCTGGAGAACCACACGCAGATGCAGTAGGTGAGGATGCTCTCCACTGCGCAGCGGTAGAAGGTCTCCAGCATCTCCTGTCCGATGTGGTCTTTCCTGAGGACTCTCAGGAAGTAGAGCCGCTGTTGTGCCTTCTTGATGATGGCTGCTGTGTTGATCTTCCAGGACAGGTCATCCTGTATGTGCACCCCCAGGAATCGGAGGGTTGAGACTCTCTCTCCATCGACGAGCAGGGGCTGGACCTCAGATTTTTTCCTCCTGAAGTCCACGATGATTTCCTGGGTCTTTGACTGGTTCAGCAGCAGGTTGTTAACCTTGCACAGCTTGCTCAGCTGCTCTACCTCATCCCTGTACGCCGCCTCGTCCCCCCCCGAGATGCAGCCCACCACGGTGGTGTCGTCTGCAAACTTTACGATGGTGGGGTTGCTGGGGTGGACGGGGGTGAAGTCGTAGGTGTAGAGGTTGTAGAGGATGGGGCTTAGCACGCAGCCCTGGGGGGACCCAGTGCTGAGTCTGAGGGCTGTGGAGGTGTGGGAGCCCACCCGCACCCTCTGGGGGCGGTCAGACAGGAAGTCCTTGATCCATGCACATATAGAGTGTGATAGTCCCAGGTCTAGTAGTTTTGTCACTAGCCTGTCTGGAAGGATGGTGTTGAAGGCAGAGCTGAAGTCCACAAAGAGCAGTCTCGCGTAGCTGTTTCCCCTCTCCAGGTGGGATAGAGTGGAGTGGAGAGTCGTCGCGATTAGGGGTGGGCAAACGATCAAATTTTTTTGTTCGATAATCGTAACGAATTAACGATCAATTATCGATTAATCAATAAGGTTGTTTTTCATTAAAAAAAAAAAAAAACTAGGGCAGAAATAACAAACATGTTTTCCTTGGGGAAAAAACTTTATTTGTGTTGCTATTGCAGAATTGCACAATGCACACATTCATTCATTCACATTAACTAGACACTACAGTCAGATAACAATCCTCTTAAACAAGGCAGTGAGTAGCCTAAATTGTTTAACTTAAAAACACATTTTACATTATAAATAAAAATATAGAAAATAAGTAACTCACCATAGGAGCAGTAAAAAAACTGTTACTCACAAATAGGAGGATGACTGAAAACGTTAGTGTCCTTAAGAGCGTCCAACTTAACTTACATTTAAACTCCAGCGAGAGACTGTAGGCGGCAGGCCTACTGGTTCTTGTTCAAAAAGATGATCATGTTAACATGTTCAGGGGTGAGAGACGAACGCAATCTGGTGACAGTTAGGCCAGCCGCAGAAAACACTCGCTCCGAAGGCACCGAGGTTGCGGGGATGCAGAGGTAGGTCCGCGCTAATTTGGCCAACGAGGAAACCTTCTTTCGTTTAATTTCCACCAGTCAGTTGGGTCGCAGTTCAGGCCCGCAGAAGGCTCCCTCAGAAAGGTGCAAACTTCGGTTTCGAGGTGGTATTTCATCGGGGTCGTCGTCGTATTATATTTATAGGTCACTGCGCAGTGTTTGCAATGAACGAGGTCGCCTTTCAGATCAAAATGCTCCCACACCAAGCTTCGTTTTGCTCGCTTCGCCATTTTCCAAGCAGTGTGTGTTTTACCGCACAGCTGATTAATCAATTGAACATGCAAGGTGCCTTTCAGGAAGTAGTGGAGATCGCGCACCTATTACTGGAGGTCAGGTTACACTAACGTACGGGAACTTCCGTCATGCCGTACTGCGTTGTGAAATTCAATGCGAAGGCAAATGCAAAGTTCATTTCTCACACATAACGTGGACAAACTAATTTCCATTATTATTATTATTATTATAAAAAAATAAAATAAAAAAAACGATTATCGAGCAAAATATTTTGTGATCGACCAAGACCTTATCGATCAATTAATCGATCATCGATCATCGATGCCCACCTCTAGTCGTGATGGCGTCCTCTGTGGACCTGTGGGCTCTGTAGGCGAACTGGTATGGATCCAGGTTGCATTTACTAGTTGAGTGAAATTCCTGAGCAATGGGTGTTGGGGGATTTGTTAGTCTGTCAACAGTTCTGAAAAGGATGCGGGCATTATTGATGTTATTGTTTATGATCTTAGAGAAAAATGATTGCCTGGCTTCTTATTTCTAAGTTATAGTTTTGAAGATTCTCTTTATAGATATCATAGTGGACTTGAAATTTAGTTTTTCTCCATCTGCGCTCTGCTTTACGACATTTGGGTCTTTAGGGATGGGGCAGTTCTCCAGGGAGCTTTTTGCTTACCAGAGATGCATTTGGATCTAATGGGTGCAATATCATCAATGGTTTTTGTGATTTTTAAGTTGAAATCGTGTAGAAGGTCATTTACTGAGGTTGGAATAGAAGTTTGGGGGGGGGGGGGGGGGGCTAGGGAAAAGGCCTGTGTGAACAGTGCACTGGTCTTTTCATTGATATATCGTTTGGAAATAGTTTTAGACATAGTTTGAATAACAGGAAAGATAGATACGTCAAAGAATATGCAACAGTGGTCAGACAGGGCAATGTCAGTTACAACAACATTTGAAATATCTAGGCCTTTGGTGATGATAAGGTCCAGCGTGTGACCTCGATTATGAGTAGGGAGGTTCACATGTTGTTGAAGTTCAAAAACATCTAACAGAACAGAGAGTTCTTTGGCTTTGTTGTCCTCTGAGTTATCTACATGAGGCCTGGGAAATCTTGGCGTGACTCTGATGTTCTTATCTCGGGCCTTGGGAGTCATGCCAGCTCGCTGCTCCGCGGGCCGGCGTCTCAGACTCCTATCTCGGCTCTGTTTAGTCATGCAAGCCCATGGCTCGGGCCTACCTGTTGCTAATGATGCTAACGGTGCTAACGAGGACTTCAGTTGGCTGCTTTTCAGTAGTTTCGGGGGATAATTAATCTGTCCAGTGAATTTTGCAGCTGTCACCTGCCTCGTTAGCTTTGGGAAGTGTGAATTTTGATTGAAATCCTCTTCAAAGGCTTGCGTGGGTGGAGAACCATTAGCGTCGCGACTCTCGAGTGCGGAGAGTCGCCCCTGGAGAGTATATTCCAATAAGTCTACTGTCTTTGAAAGATCCACACAACTTTGACAGATAGCAGGCATGGCGGAATAAAAGCTATATTAAAAAATTGTTAAAACTATTAAAAAAGAAGCAATAAAAAAGCAGGAAAGCAGTGGTATGAGAGGAGCGAGGGAGAAACACGTCTAATCTACTCAGAAGCAGGAAGCAAAAAGGTCTGGACGTCCATGGAAGACAAGAGTAGTGGATGATCACAGGATCCTTTACATGGTAAAGAAAAACCCCTTCACAACATCCAGCCAAGTGAAGAACAGTCTCCAGGAGGTAGGCATATCATTATCCATGTGTACCATAAAAGAAAGACTTCACACAAGCAAATACAGAGGGTTCACCACAAGGTGCAAGCCATTCATAAGCCTCAAGAATAGAAAGGCCAGATTACACTTTGACAAAAAAACATCTAAAAAAGCCAGCCCTGTTCTGGAACAGCATTCTTTGGACAGATGAAACTAAGATCAACCTGTACCAGAAGGATGGGAAGAAAAAAGTATGGAGAAGGCTTGGAACGGCTCATGATCCGACGCTTACCACATCATCTGTATAAAAACCTGGAGGCAGTGTGATGACATGGACATGCATGGCTTCCAATGGCACTGGGTCACTAGTGTTTATTGATGATGTGACAGAAGACAGAAGCAGACAGATGAATTCTGAAGTGTTTAGGGATATTCTGTCTGCTCAGATTCAGACAAATTCAGCAAAGTTGATTGGATGGTGCTTCACAATACAGATGGACAATCACCCAAAACATACTGCGTAAGCAACCCAGGACCTTTTTAAGGCAAAGAAGTGGAATATTCTGCAATGGCCAGAGTCAATCACCTGATCTCAACCCAATCAAGCATGCATTTCACTTGCTGAAGACAAAACTAAAGGCAGAAAGACCCACGAACAAACAACAACTGAAGACTGCTGCAGTAAAGGCAAAGCATCACAAAGGAGGAAACCCAGTATTTGGTGATGTCTATGGGTTCCAGACTTCAGGCAGTCATTGCCTGCAAAGGATTCTCGACAAAGTATTCAAAATGAACATTTTATTTATGATCATGTTAATTTGTCCAATTACTTTTGAGCTCCTGAAAATAGGGGACTGTGTATAAAAATGGCAATTCCTAAACGTTTCATACAATATTTTTGTTCAACCCCTTGAATTAAAGCTGAAAGTCTACACTTCAATTACATCTCGATTGTTTCGTTTCAAATCCATTGTGGTGGCATACAGAGCCAAAATTATGGAAATTGTGTCACTGTCCAAATACTTCCGGACCTAACTGTATATGCGTACATATTATACACCTTGATGAAATTAAACTACCTTTACTTCTGCATAATGATGGTTTTACCCCACTTTTGCTCAACACATTTCACATGAATTTGTGCATCAAAATACCTTTTGTTTCTTACTTTTTTGTTTGTCACACTACAGGACATTATGTCACACCAATGGACACCATAAAAAAAGTTTTGTATGAAAAGTAATTTAATGACTTATTCTGTAGTCTTAACTCTCTGAAGTCAAAGTAAACCTATTCTGAACATCAGAACCAACACTGCCATAAAAATAGGTCCAATAAATAAAAAAAACACCATGACATAACACATCACAACACAGGATGAGCACATATCAATATACTTTTGTATAGTTTTGTCAATAACAATGGATAGGGATTAAAACTCTTCAAGAACAATTCATTGTTTAATAAAATTCATTCACAGCTGTAATCAAAACCTGTGCAGTGACCATACACATTAACAGTGGTCACTTAGTAAGAAAACTAAAGAGACAAGAAACATTTTAGCAAAAAGTTTAAAACCCTCCACATTCAATTTATAACCTGCAGTGTTTGAGACATTGTGTTCCAGCATTTTTTCAATTCAGTCTCATTGAATAGTAGCCAGTCATGTTTGGTGAGCTGCGCAGCATCCTGCTGGGGCTCTGGCTCTGAGATGGTATTAACAATTTGGTCTTTGCTGTAGAAAATGCAGTCTGGTTTAGGAGGCCACGTGAATATGTTCTCTCTTCATGTTGAACCATGCAGTTCACTTCAATATTATCAGCATGTAGTTTGGTGACCTGGCCAATGAATGACTTATTGTCATATTTGACTGACAAATCTTCCCACAGTGTACTCTTCAGCGTTGTCTTCATTATCACTGGGACTATCAAGGCAGGTCTCCTGGGTCTCCTGGACACTTTCGTCCTGATGGTGGTTGATGAGGCTGTGCATTGGAAGTATGGTTGACACTCAATTTAAGATTCAAGATTCAAGATTGCTTTATTGTCTGTCACACAGTGACAGAAATTCTCCTTTGACAGGCAGAAGTGCAGTTCAAGAATACAGTTTCCACATTAAAAACACACATAGGTCACATACATACAATAAAAACAGACAGACATAGCAGTGTTTATCAAATGTAGTGCCTATTTAAAAAGTCCAGTCATTTAAAAATAATAGTAAAAAACAGTATTATGGTTTAAAAAGCTAAAATGTTTGGTTTAAAAAGAAAAACAATGTGCTTCCTATTTTAAAATGTTCAGGGTGGTGGTTGCAGTTGGGATTAATTATTTTTTGTATGTGTTTTTCCAGGCCAGTGGAATTCTGTAACGGCGGCCTGATGGAAGTGGCTGAAATGATTGGTGGAGGGGTTGAGAGGTGTGTAAAGCACCCACACCTCTCTGGGTCGCTGCAGTGGCAGCTGACATCCCTGTAGTGAATCTCGCCTGGAGAGAAGGTATCTGATGGGTACAAAGAGTCCCAGGGACTTGTGGAACTGATGGTGGCACATTTCATAAAAAACATGAATGTCATCTATCCATTCGAATCGGTTGTGCTCCACTTCTCTGTTGATCAGTTCATACAAGTCTTTACCCCCACAGCCATCCGCTTCACTGCTCCCCCAACTCCATCAGGGACCATGCACCATCTCTGAGTAGTTCCAAGTTATGCGCTTGAGCCCCCAAGTATAGGGTACCCAGGAGATAACAGTTAGCCCTATTTCGATATTGCGTGACAGCACCATCACTCAAGATATGAAGAGTTTCAATTTTGTGGGCAGAGTTTTCCATCATATTATTAACTGCAGGTTTGATATGGGCCCACACAGCACGTTCATTGTGGCAAAGGGAGTCTGAGCATTTTGAGGTGATTCGTGTAATGATATTGCTTACCAGGTATAACGCCTTGCACATCTGGACACCAGGGTGCACAGTTTAGTAAATTAAGTTGAATAGATTACTCTTGGTTAAGGAGGAAGACTTGTTGATTAAAGATCAATATTGTTCAGCATTCAATGGAGTAAGCAGTCAATTCTTTACAATTCACATGAGAAATGTTATGGAAACAGGTTGATTCGAATAAACTTTATGTGAATCACCTCTAATTCGCACAAAGGTTTGTACGCTCGCTTGAGGTGGTTTTTGCCTTATGCGAATCCGAGGTGACTCACATAAAGTTTAATGGAAACAGGTCATTTGAATAAACTCTGACGTAGCGAACATTCAACTCACGTGACTCAGCTGTTTCTGCTGTCTGCGTCTTCCTGGGTATTCCCTTACGGGTGATGAAAACATGTCTGCTAAACATGTCTGAGATAGCAAACAGCAAATAAATACCACAATATACCAGGACTTAAGAAACGAGATGCTCAACAAAGGATTTGAGAAACCCTGGCCCATTTTGCGCAATAAATGGAAGAGTCTGAAGCAGCGGAGAGTCTACAGAATCAGAATCAGAATCAGAATCAGAAGACTTTATTGCCATGACATGTAAACATGTTAGGAATTTGGTTTGGGACAATGGAGCACGGTTTACAGCAGGACAGGTGCAAGACAGGACAAGACAGTGCAAACCAACATCAAAGTGCAAGAGCCATAATTAATATAAATATAAAGTGCAGAGATCAAGTGTTCAAGTGTTCATGTCCAGACAGTCCAAAGCTCTCTGGGTGGGGGTGGAGGGAGGGTAGATAGATAGGGGTCAGGTCAAGGGGGGGGGGGGTCAGGAGCCGGATGGCTGTGGGGAAAAAGCTGTGTGTATGTCGGGCCTTCACAGTTTTTAGGGACCGCACCCTCCTGCCTGAGGGGAGCGGGGCGAAGAGACCGTGTCCTGGGTGTGCGGGGTCAGCCATGATCTTCCTGGCCCTCCCCAAAGCCCTACTTTTAAACAGGGCCTCAAGGGGGGGCAAAGGGCAGCCAATCACACTCTCCGCCGAGCGTATCACCCGCTGCAGCTTGGCCTTATCCTTGGCCGCTGCAGCGGGGAACCAGATGATGATGGCGGAGGTGACGATGGACTCAATGATGGCCGTGTAGAAGTTCACCAGCGTGGTCTTTGGAAGGTGGAATTTCCTGAGCTGCCTCAGGAAAAACAGTCTCTTCTGGGCCTTTTTTGTGAGGGCGTCGATGTTACAGACGTCAGTGACGGTGCTGAGCTGTGCAGCACGTAATAAATACGTATTCTACCACTGTTCCTCTGTGTCGACCTCCCTCTGTGCCTAGAGACCCTTACACACACACACACACACACACACACATACACATACACACACACACTCTGTCTGTCTCCATGGCCTCGTTCACACGGCAGTGAAATGTGACCCAAATCCGACGTTTTTGCCGACATGCGACTCAGGTCTGATTTATGCATGACCGCGTGAACAGCGCAAGTCACATGAAATCGGACTTTTTAAAATCCGACCTGGGTCGCGTTCAGAGGTGGTATTATATCGGATACATATCTGATATTTAGCAACGCGCCCGCCGTCTGAACTGTCATGTCGTGTTTAATGCAACTTTTACGTCACTCTAGAGCAGCGGTTCCCAAACTTTTTCAATCAGGCCCCCCTTGGGTAATTGGAAATATTTTCGAGCCCCCCCTAACCCGGTCCCCACCTAGATTGATATAATTAATTGTATAAAGTTGTACAAACATTACATTTTCTCTTCTAATAATAACAAGACACATATATCCAACTATAGTTTTATATTTTATTATGGGTTGAAAAGGAACATAAGTGCTTGGCAAATGATCCTGTGCCACTGAAATATTCAACATATCAACATTAACTAATTTCTACTGCATCACTATTCTTACTCTACACATTCCTATCACAATTACGATCAATGACTTGTGTGTGCTTGCTTTGCCTTGCAAATCTTCTCAAAGCGGGGTTGTTGTTTTGAGACTGCCACTCTCAGTTCATTCTCAATGTTCAACTTCGACCTGTATTTGCTTTTGATAGCAGCAACAGCAGAAAAGCCTATCTCACACAGGTACGATGTTGCAAAAGGCAGCAGTATTCCCACAGTTTTTTTTATTTTTATTATTTTTTTATTTCTGCGCCCCCCCTGCAGTACCCCCGCACCCCACTAGGGGGGCGCGCCCCACAGTTTGGGAAACGCTGCTCTAGAGCAACAGAGAGACAATCATCACAATTCTGCGCCGGTTCCTTGGCGGTAACTACAGAATGAAGCATTTGTCTCTCTTTTTCCTCATCCTTCTTCTTTTGACCATTTGCTCATATACTTGCCGGCTTCCACTGCACAAAAACTTGAAAACGTTATAGTAAGATTTTACTTGCTGTATCCTCCCAACCTGGTCTCACACGGCAGACGTCAGGATTCGACGTCTGTCGTTCGCATCCAAACGTCGAATTCCGACTAGAATTCCGACGTGACATTGGGGTAGCTCGTTCTGAAAGCGCAGGGGTGCGCCTGTTATGTGTTAACGTTGTGTCCTCCTCGAGTGTCGGCCATGTTCCGATAGATAGATAGGTAGCTTGGTTGTGGTGGTAATGAAGATGCATCTGAGGAGTAGGCGGAGGAAGTGGAGCTGCATAGGCTCCCTCCGAGAATCACGGACGGAGTTCGCATCTCAGTAATGCTGAAGGTCTCATCTGAGGAGGAGGAGGAGGAGGAGGAGGAAGTGGAGCTGCATAGGCTCCCTCCGAGAATCACGGACGGAGTTCGCATCTCATTAATGCTGAAGGTCTCGTCTGACGAGGAGGAGGAGGAGGAGTGGGAGGAGTAGGCGGAGGAAGTGGAGCTGCATAGGCTCCCTCCGAGAATCCCTCCTGTGCCGTTGAGTTTGGCAGGTTCTAGTAGCCTCTGTAGCTTCCTCTCATACAGCGACCTGGTGGTGGCTACAATAGGCCCTGCTTGGACTCCAGGTTTGAGCAGTATGGCCTTGAGCTCAGCATCAGTCATTCCACTGGGGTTGATCATGTCTGGTTCCTCCTTCTCTGGTTCCTCCTTCTCTGGCTCCTCCTTCCCTGGTCCCTCCTTCTCTGGTTCCTCCTTCTCTGGCTCCTCCTTCCCTGGTCCCTCCTTCTCTGGTTCCTCGTCCTTCGTTCCGATTTGGATCCCACACTTACGTATGCAGGGCAACTGACGTCGAACCAGTTGCAGCAGCAACCCTCTCTTTCAGCTCGCCAGAACCTGAGCTATTAGGGTTGGGGTGATGAAGCAATCCACCCATACCCGGCCAATGGGGTGCTCTCTAGCTTTCTTCAGGAATTCTGTTATCTGCCTGTGAGTCTTCTCTCCCTCCTCTAAGAAGTCATGAAGAGCAGACCCAACCATATGGAAGGCTTGCATAGCCTTGGGCCAGGCCTTCCCATTGACGATGGATGTCACGACTAATCGACTAGCTCCTCCACACCGGTTGAAGTCATAATTTCTCCGATTGAGACGATGAATGACATGAGAGTGTGCATCATCCCAGGTCTGAGAACCACTGAAGACCATCGCTGCGTGATCAGGCAAGCGATCACGTACAGCTGCGTGTCAAACATTATATGACTGTGGCTCATGCCGAGCCGCCTGAGTGATGAGTAAGCAATGGTACTGAGCACTGGGCGGCTGTGCCGCAGGAGGTAGAGCTGGTGTCTTATGATCACAAGGTTGGCAGATCGGTGGTTCGAACCCTGGCTGGCCACAAACTGCTCCCAATGAGAGGCCTTGCATGGAGAGGCCTTGCCTTGCATGGTAGCTTGCTGCCATTGGTGTGTGAATGGCCATTGTAAAGCGCTTTGGAATATGGCGCTATATAAGTCAGTCCATTTGGCAGGGGGCGAGTCAAGCAGTGGTCCAAAGACACTTATCGTCTTCAGCTTGGGAGCACTGTCATCACCATTGCAGTCTTGCACAACATTGTAGGCTGACCAGTCCAGGGGAAGAGTGGAGCAGACAGAGCCAAGCAGTATCCTTCTTCTGTGCGCTTGAAACACTCAGTTTGATGGCATCTTGGATAGCATCTGTTCTTGGAAGAGCTTCTTCTGCTTCAGCTTCTTTCAGAGCTGGTGGAGTCATCTTCTTGGGGCCTCTGTAATGTTCAATGACAAAACTGCTCTTATGAGCTAGGCAAAGTTTCCCAGCTTCAAGCTTCGTCAGACAAGGTTTTTTTTTTTTAAATGTTTGAGGTATTTTTATCACCAGGAGTGGCTCCTCCAGAGAACAGGATACCTGCTGGATTCTGCACAAAGTGAGTGGCCATGGCACGAGTCGTGCGGCGACCATTGAGTGTGAAGACCAGAAGATCAAAATGATCACCCCAACTGGTGACCGAAAATTGGGTTTCGTCAGTCTTTACATTCAGCTGTTATTCTGCCGGCAGCAGTAACCACAGTGGCAATGACGCAGGTAAATCACACAATGTTGCACAGCAAAAAAACGCAAACAAAACTGAAGAAATATTATGTCAACATTCACACCAATGACATTACGCTCTCTTGATTCTGAAATGCAGGTCCAATGTATTAAGTTTATATAACCTCAATCTATAAAATCTAACCTAAATTAATCAAAATCGGCCCACTGGACGTTGAAATAGGGTCACTTCTGGTTTAAATGACCATTTAGACTTTTTTAAATATCAGAAATGGATTCAGCATCCTCAATAACCCCCCAACTCACTCCACATTATCCAAATCGGCCAAGCAGTTGCTGAAATATTGTCCATAGGCGATTATGCTAATTAACCAGTTAGCATCCGGCGGTTTCTAAGTGCTGGGGACCCATACTGTACATTTCTAACTTAAAATGTTGGGGTACTCAACATTTCCGGGTTCACAATAGGGCTCTATAGGCTGGCAAGTAGACTATAAGGGCCCATATTTCATGAAATACCCCTTCAAAAGTCAGATAGATAAACTGAGGGGATGAACACTCACTTAAAAGGTATTAACATGGCTTTTTTCTTGTGACATCTTCAAAATTAATGTTTAAGCTATTCCTTCAGTTTTTCAGTAGGACTTGTTATTGACATGAATAACTAAGTCCTTTGACTATGCGACAAGAAATGCAAAGTTAATAACGGCGACTTCATGCAGAGCCACTGTCTTTGGGGCCCCCTGAACTCTCGGGCCCCTGGGCCTGGGCTCGGTAGGCCCGTTCGGTAATCCACCCACAGTACAGTTAGCGAGCCTGACTGCGTTGCTCTCCGCTCCCAAAAACAGTGCTCCCTTTTCGGTTATGATGACGAGACAGGTCTTGCTATTGATAGATGAAAGTCAGTAGTTGAGGTAACTTCCTCCTCAAAACTATACAACAATGGTGAGAAATCCCGCAAGTGGAAAGCTTCTAGCTTTCATATGAATACTATGGTGCTTGGTGATCTCTGTCCCCCTAAACAGTGATTCCTCTTCAAGTGTGATGAAGAGACAGGTCCTGCTAGATAGCAACCCTGAGGGGGTCTTTTCCTAAGCGATCAAACGTCACAGTTGAGGCTTAGGCTATCTATCCACAAACCTTCACTCAATGTCATCATCACTTTCCATGGGGAAAGAGACAGAATCAGTCTCACTCTCGTAGCACTGTTTTCCAAGCTGAACAGATGAGGATGCTTCAGACATTTTCATGCCTACACCCGAAGGTAGTGGCAAATAAGCGAGTTCACTTCACACATGTATTTAAATTATACAACTTATGTTTTATTTGGGTAAATAAGCAAAATAAACTAAATAACATATGAATATGGATAAGAATCAGTGGTGTATGTCTGACGGGTGGTAACTTTTGCACTCTGCTAGATGAATCACTGCTCAGCCAGCTGTATGGTTCACGTTCATTTATTCTGTAGAAAACACATGCACAGTGCATCAATGTGTGGACACGGGACTTGCAGGGTCATCAGGCTAAATTCCAGTCAGTGTTTACAGATGGACTGACTACAGTAGTCATACTACACAAATTATAACACAATAATATGAAAACAAAAATACAAAATGAGTAGACTACATAAATCTTCACTTGTGTGATCGTATAGTGGTATTCATTGTGTCAAACAATCAATTGTATATTAACAATAACAAGAAATCATGGACATCCAAATGCATGGAAAAACAACGCAACTGGGATACACGCATGTACCCCAGTGAGAAATTTTACATTGATAAGACGTCTAAACAACGTCTAAATGGCCCGTAGACGTCTAGGCCAAATCGAGGCTAAATATCGGCCATATTGGAAATTTTAAAAACGTCTATGTTTAGACGTTTAAATGCCGTTGAAACATATACGTTGTTTCCCTTTCTATGTTTCAACGGCATTTCAACGTCTAAACATAGACGTTGTTTCAATTTCCAATTTAGCCTAAATTTATCTTAATTATAACCTAGACATTGAAACACCGGTGTTTAAACCTCTAGGCTAAAACAAAGCCTGATGGAGGTGAAATTGAAACGACTGTTTCTATAGGCATTTCAACGGCAGACTATATATAGCTGTTGAAATGCAGTTTAAACAGACGTTTCAATTTCCAATTTCACATCAATTTAGCTTTGTTATAGCCTAGAGTAGACGTTTAAACACTTAGTATAAGTAGACAAATACAATTTTCATGAGTAATAAGTAAATATAAATAAGGAAATATGAATTAGGAACATGTATTTATTTAGGGAACTAGTAAATACGAAATAAAAAGAAGGAAAAAAGAATATTAAATATTAACAATGTTGATTGTTGTGGAACATTTAACAACATAATAACAACATATTTAATAACATAATAACAATGAAATAGGAACATTTAACTAGTAAACATTTAACTAGTAAATACAAAATAAAAATAAGGAAAAAAGAATATTAAATATTAACAATGTTGATTGATGTGGAACATTTAACAACATAATAACAACATATTTAACAACATTTAATAACATAATAACAATGAAATAGGAACATTTAACAACATAATAGTATTTATTGACAGTTATGGAGACAACATTTAGGTTGGGTTATTCTGTCTGTAGCCAGCACCGCCCGTTCTGCCTGGGGCCTGCTTCAGGTGATCTCCAATGCTCGCCCTTGCCTCCACCTCTGTGACCTTTTTTAGGTTCATGACAGCTTCTGTAATTAAATAAAGCAAAATAATTATTTTCACAGAAGAATCCCATTTAAAACTTTAAAAAGCAAGAGTAAAGAGCCAGATAAATTGTGGATTGCCTACTATGTGCCAAAGAAAATGTAATATGCTTGAATGTCTGGTGCCCTGTAGCTCTTGTTCCTATAGTGAGCAAATGTTTGACACTCGCCACAAAATAATCTGTAGTATGCTACCACCCACCCTAGACCCCCGTGTATGGATAGTAGAGTTGAAGCCGTTGCTATAGACAACAAACCTTTAGTGCACACCTTTTTGATCAAGTCAAGTTAGCTGATGACGGTGCAGGCCTGATCAACAACAACATGGCGGCCTACAGTACAGAGATCAAAGTTCTAAATTGGAATCGAATTCATAAGTGGAAAATTCTAATGCATTTAACCAGGTTTGATGTGTGTTGAAGATCAGATGTCTGTGAGCACTGAAGACAGCTGGTCTGCACAGCACTTCACAGAGTACAAACCACTTAACACAAACTGATAAAACTCCATATAGCCATGTAATTACCTCATTGACAATGTTGTTACTAGTTATAGTACTATACCGGTATAGAGGTTATTAACTTACTATACGGGACCGGGTATAGAGGTCTTCATGTCAAATATAAGGCTTTTGTTTTGGACGCATCCACCTAGTGATGATGCCGGTAGGTATATTTAGCCAAAAATAGCTAGCTAGTTAAAAACAAGAAGACAGAGTGGTCTTGGAAGTTATATAACTCCACAATGTTGACATATAGAAAAAGCAAACAAGCCAATGCTAAGCCGAAAGACTTGATAAATGTTGATAAAAAGAGTAGATAAATGTTAGTATAGCTGAACTAGCTAGCTCACCCTGGGAGAGGTACTGCAGCGCAGACAGGAACGGGTCAGCCTCGTTCTTTCTTCTTTCTTCCACTCGCAAACTTCTGTTACTAGTTCGACTAGAAACGGACAGATTGCTCTCAGACGATGAAACCAATTCTGACCTCGACAGGTTAGACATAGTTTTCTACATAGTTCCATTAAAAATCCATTAAAATAGGTATTCATATTATGACGGTAAAATCTCTGGCCAACAACATTCAAATCTTGCGCGCGACCGTTTGCTGGCTGTGCGCAGGCGCAGTGTAGTAGTTCCATGAGTGCCCGCGGGTAGGTAGACGGTCGTTGTAGTTCTCAGCCTCTTTGTTGTAGTTCAACGTCACTGCATCACTGATGTGCTATCAAATAAATTGTGTGGAATTTATCATTTGTTATGAACGGAATGCAAATGATCCGCCATTATCACGTCCACTGTGTTTTAAATGTTTTGTAATAATGCTCATTTTAATTGAACTGCAAAAAACACAGGCCACATGTTACTGTAAGATTTAGCTGTTAGTTATTGTACACTGGTACACTGTTATTTAAGGTCGACGTGACCTGTTATTGATTTGTGTTTGCTGCCGTTTGGTCTAGTTGTTTTGACCTGTTATAGCCTACTGAATAAACGCCGGAGTCATGGCAAGAAGGGCTAGCTGTGTCGATTAGTGATGGGCGAAAATGAACGAAAATGAACGAACTATCAACTCGTCTGGGACGTATTCTGACAGTTTAGAGGGGTTTAATAACGGTTTTAATGCATTTAAGATAAGTAGAAAATATGTTTAGACACAGACCGCATTTAGCTGGGTTAAAGGACAGCGATGTATAGACGCAATTTAAACCACCTCTTCTGCATGAATAACTATGCTAGACTACATGGAATCTCAGGCTAAATGACGGTCTGGTACATATTTTGACAATCTACAGGCGTTTAGGGTATTAATTTAAACTCAACGTGCTGCTAGACTAAAACAGGTTTAGACACAGACCGCATTTATCTGGGTTAAAGGACAGCGATGTATAGACGCAATTTAAACCACCTCTTCTGCATGAATAACTATGCTAGACTACATGGAATCTCAGACTAAATGACGGTCTGGTACATATTTTGACAATCTACAGGCGTTTAGGGTATTAATTTAAACTCAACGTGCTGCTAGACTGAAACAGGTTTAGACACAGACCGCATTTATCTGGGTTAAAGGACAGCGACGTATAGACGCAATTTAAACCACCACTTCTGCTAGGATAACTATGCTAGATATGAATCTCATACTACATGACGTCTGGGACGTATTCTGACAGTTTAGAGGGGTTTAATAACGGTTTTCATGCATTTAAGATAAGTAGAAAATATAGCCGTAATATAGCTGGTTTATATTGGTTTATATTGTAGACGCGAGGTTGAAAAGACGTCTATTGCTCAGAGGGAAGAGCGTGGTGCGACTCAGATAGCGGGAGAAACATGCAGACAGCGTAACGTAGCATATTTACTAGCATTACGTTAACAAGTTTAGATTGTATTCCCCTCTCCCTCTCTAAAACAAAAAAGATATATTTGTTTTTTCTCAAATTCACAAACTTTCAAGGACCCGTGGGAACCCTGCATTTTGATCATGATATTTTGATGATATCATATTATTTTCGAGGGCTTTAATGCTTTAATGATCAGAATGAGAGATGAATAGATATGGGGCTTTTTAATATTATTATTTGTATTATTATCATTGTTTAAAAAAAGAAAGAAAATGGTTAAAAAACAACAACAAATGGAGCTCCTGAGATCAGAATGTTCAGAAAACATGCATGATCATAACAGTCGAGAGGACATTTGACGTCACAATCAAATGTCCGCTATAAAACCCCCGTGCCAGTTTATCCCACAGCCATTGGATAAATCTAATTTTAGAAAAGCGTTTTAGCCAATCAAAATGAAATATGCGGGACATCGTCCCAATTTGCGGGACGCACCAAAAGTCGTGAAAATGCTGTGCAGTGACATCTGTTCACCCTACTAGACAGTAGACACTAGGCAGCTAGTTGAATGAAAATGATTTGAGCGCCAGAAATCAAGATCAAATGAGTCAGTGACAAGTCAAATCAAATCAAATGTATTTACAGTAGTGACAGTGACGTAAACACCAATCATTGGCCTTTATGTAATGTTTCAAACTAACGGGTTGAGTGATTGGCTGAACGCAACGTGAAAGAGTTGCGTTAAGCGCGTTTATTACAGGAAAAAAAAAACGTAAAAAAAAAATGTACGCACAGTGCGTACAGGATACCGGCTGCCGGCGCCACTGGCCAGATGGGGCGGGTTACCGCCGAATGGGTTACTGGATTTAGCGGTTATGGGCTGGTTAGGCTGTAAATTGTCAATCCCATCTGGCAACCCTGCTAGAGTGACGTAGAAGTCGCATTAAACGCGACCTGACAGTTCAGACGGGGGCGCGTTGCTAAATATCAGACATGTATCCGATATAATACCACCTCTGAACGCGACCCAGGTCGGATTTAAAAAAGTCAGATTTCATGTGACTTTCGCTGTTCCCACGGTCATGCATAAATCAGAACTGAGTCGGGTGTCGGCAAAAAAATCGGATTTGGGTCACATTTCACTGCCGTGTGAACGTAGCCTAAATGAACCAAAGCAAAAGGAAGGAAGAGAGGGTGAGCTGAGGATACACCCACCTTATATACACATCCTCAGCTCCCCAAACCCAGGTGACACTATTTAGCCTGACGACCTGCCCACTCTGCCAAGCTCCCACAGGAACCAGCAACAGCCAATAGACAGAGTGGGAGGCGTCGCAAGTGTTACAGCTTGTCTAATGACAACATGAACATTCTGGTTTTCGATTTTACAGTGACAACCTTATGTGTACGATGTCCAATTATTAGCTAGATCATTTTCAGTTCCTGTTACATTAGTAGGGGGTTAGAAAATCAAGTCCGTCCACAGGCGCTCTAGTAAAATGTAGAACAGGTGTTGACAGCCACTATGGGGGCTAGATGGTTAGAGGGGCAATCTGGGAATCAAACAGCAACAAAGCTGGCGAACAGCTGAGGGAACTGGCTGGAGAAAACGTTCCACTCTCAAATTCATAGATGGAGCGTCCTTGTGATCAAAATAATAGTCTATGTCCTATCGAGACAAATGTAGGAGTCTTGACATGCCTTTTGTGAGGCTCAGGTAAACGTACAAGAAAACACGATCTTTGAAGTATTACGAGACATACGTATTCACTTCCACACCTCTACTTTGTTGCAGCTCTAATTATTCCTGCCTTTCATGTCCTTTTGTCGACTAACTTGCTGGCAAGATTACCCCTGTGCTGTCTGGTATTACACATTAAGGCAGCTATTTTAGATCTATGCATGGGAACAACAGAGTCATCAACATTATACTGAAGGCACCATCTGTGACTCAACAGAGAGATTAATCTGTTTGGCAGGCTGACAGTGTTCTGTCATCTCTAATTGTAATTCCATTTTCTACTGTTTGAAAGTTTTGTTGAGCCACACAGATGCTATGCAGCTGTGTTTGAGATTAAGGTCTGTAAATATATGGTTTCCAGATTATCAATTTAATCTGATCTCTAATCATGTTTAAGCAGGCATCATTCAACAGGGAAGAGAATCAGTTATTTCAAGTATTCCCCTTCAAATTTGGCTGCATTTCATGGAAAGTCCTACTGTCAAAATCCACCCTCTTTAACCTCTTGTCCAGCTTCATTTCACAGAAATCCGGCAAAGCATAGCATGAGGTCAGGAGCAGCGGGGAGGAAAATTACTTTCTTGACCTACGTAACACAGTTGAAAGATTTCCTCCACAGTGACATGACCGGAAAACCATCCTCCTTGCCCCCGTTTAGAGAGTGGGAAGTAAGAGTGGAAAAATACTAGGGAGGGCCAAGTCCTATGATAAACAAGAGCCTGATGTAGAATAATCTCCCATTTGTGATGATGACAATGTCTAAATGTATGAAGTATTTTCTTAAATTCAAGACTAGATTGCTGTAGACCCTCACCATTAGTCAATCCCCTATTTAGTAGATCATGTATTCTGTTCTTCTCTTCTCTTTTAAATGACCTGATTGCACTTTCAGTTTACAATGTTAACATTGTTTCAATGCATGAAATACCAGTGAAAATAACATTTAATTGGACTTTAATGCAATTACACACAGAATGCATTGCTCAGCAAATTACAATAATCACTCCCTCTTGTTAGTGACTCCCAATTGGGAGGTTTTTTACTTGACTGAGCATTAGGCTAAACTAAAGGATTGGCTTTTGGGTCTCACAAAATGGGTCATCAATCATAATGGCTCCAAGTGCAACACATTGCCAACTTTGATAAACTGTCTTGGAAAGCGATAGCCTATAGGAGACTGGGGACATAACACTTTTTGCATTTAACGCTGTTGTCTTTATATTTGTGGATACAACCTGCAGAGGGTGAGCGATTCTCTGTAGCACCCTCATTCTGCACAAGTGTTCTCATCCTGTCAAAACAAATCAAACTTGTGCAGAATGAGGGTGCTACAGAGTGTTTACAACTGACCCTATTACATGTGTCCCTGGTCTCCCCTACTGGTGTCATTGATAAAGGGACAAATAATAAATAATAATAATAATAGCTTTAATTTATATAGCGCCTTTCAAAAACCCAAGGACGCTTTACAAGGGAATGAAACGGACAGCCAAAACATAAAACAACAAAGCAAAAACTGAAACAATGACTAGGGGCCAAAGGCTTTGGAGAACAGATGTGTTTTGAGGGCTAGTTTGAAGGAGTCCAGGGTGGGGGCATTGCGGATCGCTATGGGGAGGGAGTTCCAGAGGGTGGGAGCTGCCACTCTGAAGGCTCTGTCCCCAAAGGTCCGTAGGTTGGTGCGGGGGGTGGATAGCAGGCCCATGTCTGCGAACCGCAGGTTCCGGGAAGGGGTATGCTGGGGGAGGAGGTCAGTTAGGAACTGGGGGGCGCAGGCGTGGAGGGATTTGTAGGTGAGGAGGAGGATTTTGAATGTGATGCAGGACTTGACCGGGAGCCAGTGGAGGTGAATGAGGGTGGGGGTGATGTGCTGCCAGGGCTTGGTGTGGGTGAGGACCCTGGCAGCTGAGTTCTGCACGTACTGGAGCCTGTCCAGGGCTTTGTTGGGAACCCCGAACAGGACTCCATTACAATAGTCCAGACGGGAGGTGACAAAGGCTTGGATGAGGGTTTCGGCAACGGAGTCAGTGAGGGAAGGTCGTAATCTGGCGATGTTTCTGAGGTGGAAAAAGGCGGATTTAGTGATGGATTTTATGTGGGAGTAGAAGGAGAGGGTGGAGTCCAGGATGACGCCCAGGTTTCGGACTTCGGAGGATGGGGAGATGGAGCAGCCGTCGACCTCGAGGATGAAGTCCCCAACCTTCCGGAGCAGCGCCTTGGGTGCCACAACCATGAGCTCTGTTTTCTTGGTGTTAAGTTTGAGAAGGTTAGATGTCATCCAGGTTTTTATTTCGAGCAGGCATTTGATGAGGGACTGGGGGGGAGCGGAGAGGATGGGGTGGAACTGAGGTAGATTTGGGTGTCGTCGGCGTAGCAGTGGTAGTTAAGGCCGTGACGATGGAGGATCTAGCCGAGGGGGAGCATGTAAATGGTGAAGAGGAGGGGTCCGAGTACAGAGCCTTGGGGGACGCCTTGGTTGACTGGGGCTGGGGGGGAGCTTGAGCCGTGGATGGAGACAAACTGTTCCCTGTTCGAGAGGTATGATGTGAACCAGGAGAGGGCTGTACCAGTGACACCCAGGTGGGTGGAGAGGAGGTTGAGGAGGATTGTGTGGAAGACACTCTTGCTGTGTTGTTTGTAGTTGCTGGGAGTGTGGAGGGGGGGGGGGGAAACCACAGCACTGTCCACGCAGACCAGGGACCTCAGGTTGATAGGGGGGGAGTGAGGTTTGTTCGGATGACGTCGTTGCAGTGCGACGGGCAGCCTGTTGGAAACAATGTTTGGAATGGCTGTGGTCGAATAGGTGAATAAGCGTCGGGAAGCCCGGTGGATGTAGCGGGGGTGACGCCATAGTCCGAGGGATTTGATGACTGCGAGCCAGGTACACACCGAGCCTCGGACCTCAATAGCGGTAGGACTGAGGGAGGATTCGGAGGTGATCCTGGCAGTATGGCAGAGAGGAGCCTCGGAGTATTCCGGAGCAGGGAATCCACAGGTGGTACAGCACGCCGGTGGATAGCTGGTTGTGGTAGCAGTAGCAGCAGTTCTAGGAGTCGAACGCCAGCCAGAAATTAGCAGATGGGCAGCAGAGATGGTAAGTACATAAAACCGGGGGAGAACAGTCATCATACTGTTTTGAGACAAATTGATTGGTAGCAGGGATCTGTGGAGACAAAAAGTTGCGTCTGCTTGCAAAGCGGCGAAAAACACGCCAGCGTCCCCACACGCTATCCTCGCTACATATTTGGCATGACAGGGTATCCGCGGTGTCTTGAAAAGTATTAAAAGTTGATAAATCAATTTTGGGAAAATCAAGACCCTTAATAAGCAGGGGCGGATTTAGGATCGTAGGAGATCCGGGGCTTAGCCCAGAGGGAGAATATAATGTGCGCGCAGAGCGCGCCGACATTTTTTGCCTTCAACCTTCAACTTACCACCACCTTAAAGCGGACAAAAGGCACTGGAGAACACATATACATTCACACCCTTTAATGAAGCAAACTAATTGTGGTGGTTCTGGGCACAGAGGGAGGTCAGCACACGTAGCCCTGTCAGTCACCATCATTTATATTTGTATAGAATTACATAATTGATGGGCTGAGGCTAGTTATGTTACAGTATGTATATCAGGGCAGACTCTGTGCTCACCACTTATATTGTATTTAGAGTCTTGTCCTGTGTTATATGACGATATATTACATGTATTGTTGGCCTGTGTATAGTACTGTGAAATCAAATCCCCCCTGGGACATTAAACAAACTTAGTTAGTTAGAGTTACATCTTAGGATAGATTTGAGTCATGTTCTGTATACATACATACTACCATAAGGGCATACTTAATGTGGTTACTCCATGTTTACTAGCTGTAACATTAACGTTACATCATTCTTTTTCACTTGTTACTCAGTCAACCAGAGTGCAGATATCAAAGACTATCAGCCTGTTATTCACTTTATTTGAATAAGTATTATAAGTATAATATTACTTTATTTGAATAAGTATTATCCTTTGTTTGATTTCTTACCATGTACCGTAACAGTACCTTGCTATGTTTCATTTTCATTATAACATAACGTTATGTTATGATAGCCAGCTAGCATTAGCAAACCGGAAAAGTAGTGTCAGTGAGTCAGTCACCTTTCTAATAAGATTCACAAACCTGAAACATCATCTATGTCATCACTGCTGGTGAAGTCATTGTTGTCAGCTGCTGATACGGCTGCTGCAACAGTTCTTGGCGCTTGTTTTGTTGAAAACAACTTTGGGATATCCATCCTTACAATTGTGCAAGTCAGGCACTGATTGAGATCACTTCTTCTTCAGGGCAGGGCAGGCTACGCAGTATGAAGGCTAATGTCGCGCAGCTGCTGCCTCTCTGTTGGACTCCGGTACTGCACGTTACTCACGAGAGTTTTTTTTAATTTTTTTATTTTTTATTTTTTTAAGTAAAACATTCGGGGCTTTTCAGAAAACATCCGGGGCTTGAGCCCCAGTAGCCACCCCCTAGCGCCGCCCCTGTTAATAAGTATTAAAAGTCTTATCACGATTTTATGAGGTCTTGAATTTTGTAGGTATTTTTCTGAGTTTGAGTCCTAAAAACTTTTAGTAAAAGTTCGTGAATTTATTAGTTTTATTAAAAAACTAAGATAAACCGGAAATGCTGTTGTATGATAGTGGTCTAGTCTATTAAAACTCTTAAGTTAAAGGTGTCACTGATGTAAACGGTTACAGCTCGAAGTGGCGGTAAAGGTCTGGAAAAATATTGACAAGTTCTTTAAAAAGTCTTAGAAAGGTATTGAAATTAACCTCAATATTCCTGTATATACCCTGCATGATCACATTCCCTTTCTTACAATACATTCAGACTATCACTCTTAGGTTAAAGTGATGGTTCAGCCTGTGTTCATGTTTAGGTGAAATATCATCTTACTTTGAGTTGTCCTTATAGGCCAGCAGTGAAAGCGTCTCCGGTTCTCTGTTCTTCTCTGCTCTCTGCTACCGCAGCACAGGCTAACAGTTAGCAACACCAATAAACAGGATTCTATTCACTTAAGTTAGCATGGTTGAAATTACATTCCAAAATCTCCTCAAAGAAACTTCAAACAAAGTCTAGTAGCTGCTATATGCTACAGACAAACCTATACATGTTTTATTGTAATTTCTAAAAAAAAAAATTGTATGGCAAAAAACAACATCGTTTTTACGTAGCACAAAACTTAGTTTGAAGTGCCTCTGAGGAGATTTTGGCGTATCATTTCAACAATGCTCACTTCCAAGTGCCGTTGGAATCCTATCTATTAAAGAGGGCACTGCTAACGGTTAGCACTGCTGCGGTAGCAAAGTAGATAACAGAGAAGCTTTCATTACTGGCCTATGAGGACAACTTTAATCTGTTGACATGTCGAGTCAAATGCTATTTGTAGGCACCTCACACTCACACAGCTTCGGCCCGGAGTACCAGCCGTTTTCAATGAAGAGGGATTTAGACACCACACTGCAGCTTCCAAAGCATTAACCTTAGCTGACCATCTGCACGTCTACAGACATTTCTCCCACTGCTCAGACAAACAGAGAAAGTGGCTGCATGGCCACACATACACAATAGGTCTTTATTTAACTCCTTGTCTATATCTCTGCTGGTCGGGCTCTGGGAAGGATGTGCTGCTCTTATCTACTGTTTGGCCTGTTGAGATTTGCTCTGTATACAAAAAGATAAAGCTGTTTTGGTTGACCGCTGACCCGCATCCTGCTTCTGTTGCACAGTGTACAATAAAACACAATAGACCCCACATCTGGTTCTAGAGGGTCTCTCACTCCGCTGGCTTTCTCAAGTAGCTTCACCCTCTTTGGTTGGAGTGTCTGTCTGTTCCTCTGGACCGAGAAGCAGATAGGTCCATGTGTGAATCAGAATCAGAATCGGAACTGCTTTTATTACATCCAATGTATGGGTACATGAGCCATTTAGATTTTGTGTCAGAACCCGAAGGTGGAAACCAAAACCAGGCAACTGGGGCAAGAGGAAGTCGTTTGTGTCTGTTTGGGGATGACTGACATTGGTGGAATTTTTCCCCTGACCTTCTCCTCTGCCCCCCCTCCATTGCAGTGCTCCTTGGGAGGGAGCTGTGTGTGTGTATGTGTATGTGTATGTGTATGTGTATGTGTATGTGTGTGTGTGTGTGTGTGTGTGTGTGTGTGTGTATGTGTGTGTGTATGTGTATGTGTATGTGTATGTGTATGTGTATGTGTATGTGTATGTGTATGTGTATGTGTGTGTGTGTGTGTGTGTGTGCGTGTGTGTGTGTGTGTGTGTGTGTGTGTGTGCGCGTGTGTGTGTGTGTGTGTGTGTGTGTGTGTGTGTGGGTGTGTGTGGGTGGACACACGCACGAGCGCGTCCTGTCCCAGCCCACGGTTCTCCCCCACTAAGCCTAGAGACCAACCCTGAGATGGGAGACAGAGCTGTCCCGCCAGCTCTCCCCCCCTGGGGCCTGCCCCCATGGAGCAGCTCACACAGTGTGCCTTCCAGCCCTCCCTCCCCCCTCCCCCCTAATCCCTCCTCTGTTTATGTTGCCGTTTGAATCTAGGAAGAGGGGGGCCCAGAAAAGAACAGGGAGGAAACTGTACTTAACTTAATTTTCGGGACCTTCCTGATCAACTTCTTCAACATCCCCTAAAGGGGATGATTAATAACATGAATCACAGAGAGAAGGAGGTAGACTTGTGTAGGCTAATAATAATATAGTGATAGTTTGTGTCTCAATTATTATCTACCATTGTTTCACAATTAAAGATTGCAATCTAATGGTAAAAGGGAAATCCCTCCGCCAAGTAAAACTTTTATACTCTGCTTGGACTCACTTTTTTAACGACCTTCCTTCCTCTCATTACAGCCACCATGGAGGTGGCCCAGTAGAGTGATGCATGAGTTTGTTAACTGTGCTGTATGTGTCTGAATGTGGCAGAACGAGTTAATTTTCAAAGCTGGCTGATAACTATGCATTAGTTTGATTATGCCAAAGCACTTTACAAGGCCTCTCATTCACCCATTCTCACACCAGTGGCGGCAAGCTACCATGCAAGGAGCTGGCCCACTCACTGGGAGCAATTTGGGGTTCAGTGTCTTGCCCAAGGACACCTCGACACATGGACAGGAGGAGCCGGGGATCGAACCGCAGACTGCGATCATTAGACACTGGCTCTCTCCTGAGCCATGTGTGGAGGTAAGGGGTGAGCAAATGACCGGAGCTCATTGGAAAACTAGGAAAGGCTGCACTCCATTACTAGGTGGAAATTGGGTTTATTTGCATATAACTCAATTGCTGAAATTGCAGAAAAAAACATATTTTGCTGACTTTGGTGGCACCCTTCATTTGAATTTTAGCTGTTAAACTATAAACTTTAGTCAACTATAACTAATGTATACAAATATAATGTACAACATGTTTATTTTTGATGAAACTAAATTACACTAACAGGGAATCTTTCAGGAACTTTTGTTGTAGCCAGTCAAACCTCCTAACAACTCAGTCTTTCACTCTGAACCTTTTCTACATCTAATAGAATTATGTAGGACATATTGTGTGCACACAGTGGTTGTCAGTTGATTAGGTCGTCTTCTAAACTTCAGCAACAAAGGAGGTATAGTAAGATGCTCAGACTAAAAGCTACATTTTGAACAGGCCTTTTACTGAAACACTGGATGGATATAATAGTTAAAAATACATACATTGACTATTTCCTCAAGCTGTGTCATCCATAAAACCACATTATGCAAGGAGTGTTGTCTTGTAAAGAACACAAAAAGAGTACACCAGTGCATCATATCCTTTGAAAAAGTAAGTAAATAAGTATAATGTTATCTTAATAGAATCACATCAAATCCACTACAAACCAGTATTCACATTTAAATTAGAATGAATGCACTCTCTCTTGGACAGTTATTGCAAATGATGTATTGCTGACCCAAGTCTTAAGGGAAAGGACTGTTTGTAGTGATAATGACCGGTTGATGTGACACAGTGAGGAGCGTTCCCTCCCACACACACCGGTCCAGCCAGATCACTCATGGCATCCCTGCCTCTCACCTCCCACACACTGCAACACCCTCGGCCTGATCTGCCCGTTGCTCATGACTAAGACATATTCCGTGGACACAGTGCACGCACACACACTCACGCACACACGCACACACATGCATGCATACACACACTCACGCACACACACACTCACGCACACACACACTCACACGCACACGCACACGCATGCATGCATACACACACACACACACACTCACGCACACACTCACACGCACACGCATGCACGCACACACATGCATACACACACACACACACACATGATAAGCTATAGGCTGACATTATAAGATTGAGATTCTTCAATCTTACTGTACTCAGTGTACTGTATATGACTCTTGTTTCTGATGACCTTTTTGCTATATTGCACCTTATCCATGCAAACCAATGGGGTAGCATAATGATGCTGGGAATATCGACACGGCACAAATTCTCATGAGACATGCTGATGGTACTCTGTCAAATCTCTTTCTTTACTTGTGATTGCGTGTCAGAATTTTTTTTGCGGTACAATATATGAGCGCTTAGAAATGCAATAGCTATAAATCCTGTTTCACTCATGGTTGAGCTTAAAAATAGAATAGAATAACGAAAAAGGAATCTTTCAATTATGTTCCTTCAAATGTCACAGTCTAAAACCTCCAAGACAATCTGTTCTGTCCCTTCTCAAGTTTCTGTCCCTTCTCAAGAATGCTGCAAATAGCCTGACCAGACCAATTACTTGCCTTTTTATTGTGCAGGGCACTTTGGGTTCATAAACAAGATTGATAAGCAGATCTCTCTCTCTCTCTCTCTCTCTCTCTCTCTCTCTCTCTCTCTCTCTCTCTCTCTCTCTCTCTCTCTCTCTCTCTCTCTCTCTCTCTCTCTCTCTCTCTCTCAGAACTGCTCTAAGTCCTTAGAATGTGAGTCATTCTGATGGTAATAAAATGCTTAAGATCAGCTTTGGTGGTTTAAACATAATTGATTTAGAGAAGCAAAGTGATTACAGAAAAGCGAGTATTCCTCTAAGCTTTTCTGTTGATTCTCTAAAAATGTATATCTTGTACACAGTACAGATACAACAGTATCTTGAGCAGAATGTGACATTCAATGCATGATTTCTGCTCCAGTGCATCTGGAATAGTTCTCCAGCAAATCTGTGTCAAAGGCGAAAGGTAACAAGTTCATCGATTGTTGATGCTAATTACTTCTGAGTGCTATACCGTGTGGGCATTGTCTCTCACACTTCACAGCTAGCCGTTTGTTCTAATTGTCTCGGTCCCATTCACATGTTCGCATGTCATCAGCAATATCTCAGACACCACTGAGACAATTTGATGGAAACTTTGATGAATGATGCATCTTGCCATAGAGATCAGGCATACCAAATGCCTCAAGAACTAGAGTAAACAACTGGAATTCTGAAATTAGACTGATTGGGTGATTGTCCCCAATTCACACAAGGAGTAGTGCTTTCATTGTTGCTACACAATATCAGATGTTTTGTTTTTGCATTGTTCTGGAAAGAAATCGGCAATTGACGGCGTTGGGTCCTTAGAGTTCACATCAGCACTTTCTCATCAAATATACATAACATGTTCATTCTTTTCAACCCGCTTCATGAGTTTGAAATGAAGGCGACACCAGCCTCATTAACCTAAATGATATAACCCAGGCTCAGACTACTAGTGTGTACGGCCGCAGAATCGAATTTCTCATTCACTGGAACAAAGACAGGTTCAGTGGAGCATCATAATCGACAGCGTTAATCTAATTATGTGTAACACCTCGTAATCTTTGCTCCTCATCTCTTTGTCAGAGGTCCTCACAGAGGTCAATGCTTTGAGTAGCTGCATACTTAATAAGTAAACCACTGGTTTTGTAGTTGGAGTGCTTTTTTTGTGTCTCCACTTACTTAAACCTCTACTGGACAATTTTCTTCCTTGAAAATAACTTTTCTTTTGATATGCTTCGTCTTTGATAACTTTCGATTATGATTATGTTTCGTCCTTGATAACTTGAAAGATATGTAATAGTGTACAATGAACCCAAGGCACTATTTCCTAGTTTTAATTTGATCATTAGCCCACATCTCAGCTCTGTGGTCTTTGTGTTATGTTTTCTCTGCTTGAAAATGAACTCATTCTGTCAATCCAGTTTATGTACATAGACTGGCCTTTAACAGACAAACATCTTAGCTCCAACTCAAAATATACATTCTGCAAATGACCATTAGATCCTGTTTGTTCAAGGTCAAGATCACTTTGAACGCAACCCCTCGGTGTGGTTAAAGGCATGTCTAAAACGGAGGAATGTCTCAAATGTTCTGTGTTGAAAACATCATTAGCCATGTCAAGCTGAGAAAATAGCATTGAAGCTATACCTGGGTCACATATCAGCCTCGAAACGCAACGCCACGGCAGTATCCCTGTGGTTGTGCGGTCAGGTTACAGCTGTCAAAACAACACAGGGAGAATCTTGATTTCAAGAGAGACTACTAAGAAGCATGTTTGGAAGTGAAGCTATGGTGGGATGTTTCTGGTGTTTTTGCTCTGTCTAGTGCTCCCTTTAAAAGGCAGATGAGTTCAAAGAGTTCAAAAGGTCAGAGTGCATTTTTTGGGATTCATGCAAGAAGTATTTTAGAAATTACCTTCATGAAATGATCTTCCTTTGAATATATTGACTGTAGCACTGATTAAATTATTTTGAGATAATATCGCCAGTGTGCCAGTGTGTTACACACACTCTTTACATTTCCTTGTGTTGTCACAGGGTGAAAGACAATTGATTTTGTTGCCCTTGACTCTCATTTCTATGTGTGAAACTCTTGTCCTCTCGTTCCAGTGGAAACCTTTCAATCCCTTTCAGTTATTTCCTTCTTTTTGTGAGATGTCCCCCTTGACAATGAACCTGCCTCACACCTGTTAGTTATGAGCCAAAAGTCGGAGGCTCAAAGGCTCATATTGTCAATACTGAAATGTGACAACCCGAAATGTTCACCTGAAAACAAATTCAGTGTTGAGAGTATTACTCTCACTTCCCCTATGAATAAATCAGTCTTTCCAGCAAAAGTAACAGCAAAGCAACAGCAAACAGAAAGAAATAAGCTGCTGTTCTAGCTGATTAGGGTAATTCACAGATACAGTGGCATAGATTAACTGATGTGTATTCATGGGGAACAAAAACAGTGTGCGGACACCACAAGAATACTAACTCTTATGAACCTAACCAACACCTAATATGCTTATGTACCTAACCTAATACCTAGAAATACCTGCAACGTTAGTATTTGATTCTGGTTAAGTATTAAGTCACATAAACTGAAGAAAATAATTACAAAACTGCCTGTCTGTATTACAGATGCAAAACGAATTAATTACCTGCTTCCCATCTGTTCAACATATTTAACTCAGCATATCACTGGAACAAAAAAAAATCGAATTATAATCTATGTTCCTGAAACAGAGTGGGTGGAAACACTATCATAGATATTTGAAAGAATTGTCTACAAATCAATGCAGAAAGTCGTTTTTGTAAGCTCTGTAACCTAAAGCATTTTATTGAGTGTAAAATGACACGCTTACACGATTGCATGATTGCAACCATTCTCTCTGATATTGTTGGAGTGTATCTCCAGGCTGAGGAGAAAGAAAGAGAACATTGCTGAGCTGTGTGAGGGGAGTTTTGTCATGTTTTTACTTGGGCTTGATCTCTTGCTGTTACTAGGTGCTTCAGCCTGCCGGGACGCTTGACAGAGCGGGAGGAAATTGTTGTAACTGTGAGGTGTGCTGTTTGTGTAAGTTCTGGACATTATGGCGAAAATAACATACACTGTGAAGGAGACAATGACCCTGCTAAAGTGACTTTGATTTCCATATGAAATCAGTTCTGGGTAAAATGTTAGGTTTTAATTTCCAAGTTTACAAGTAAAATGCTGAAACACAGCACATATGCACCTGGAATAACAAATCAAATCTGGCCTCTGTGGGAGTGAACTTATGCAGTATTTGACATGTTTTGATTTTAGTGAATCACACCACTGTGATCAAAAATCTAAAATGATCTTTGTACAAAGAAAGCCAAGTCTTACAAGTTGGTCCACCAGATCTTCCGATTATGTTGGGCTGAAGCATCTGGGAACAAGATAACCCTTTTTTCCCTGTGGTCAAATTAATCACCCAACTGCTATACAGAATATGCCATGTAGATGATTCTCATGAGAATATCATTTCAGTTAAAGAGCTGTGTTTGTAAACTAGTCAAAAGCTATGTAGTTACTATTAACAACTTAGAATGAATAGCATTATACACATCCAAGGATATTTTTAGTTAACATGCAAAAATAGGACATAGGCTACTTACTCATGAATAGATTTTTAAATGGCCTTTCCTATTGCAGAAATAACAACGCTTATAAAGATAAAGCTTACTCACAATCTATTCATCTCTATACAGTAATGTGTGTATGCTGTATCTTCTCCCTGCCCCTGGCCTCTCTCTCTGGGGGGTTCAAGGTCCAAAGCCCTTGAGCAGAGTTTGTTCTCACGTCTACACAAGTGCAGAGCTTCACACACCAGAGGAGTTCCCACGAGCCTCTCAGCCACCCGTTGTCAACGGTTCCCAGCACATCAAGGACGATCATGATTCCTATCTCATACTATATCGAGCCCTATCTGATGAAGAAATGTTCAGGTCATCTTTGTCTTGAACAATCAGTATGCGTGTTTGTTTAGGAGAGTGTGTGGCATGATTACCCCAGAGCACAAAGTAGGCCTAATGCAACAAAAAAAGAGTAAATTGTTCAATGTAAGAGACATGGCAAGTGTCAAGGCAGATGGATTCAAAGATTGGTTCGTTGGTGTGTGTGTGTGTGTCTGTGTACATGTGTGGGTGCGTATGATCGCTGACTGTACAATTATATAGTCTCCTAACAAAATGTGCATGTAGAAACGATAGGCCACCATAATGTGGCCATACATTTCCATGAAGCACTACTAAAGGGTCGAATAAATAAATAAACCAATAAACGTTAGGCAATATTAGGCATTAACTTCGAGTGGTTATGGTATGGGTAAGTTGTCAGGGGAAGGTATTAGCAAACAAATTAGCATTAGCAACAATAATTAGTGAACAAAAACAGGGAGCGTACCTATGTTAGCTCCCTCCCGAAAAAGGGTCCTATGTTTCCCGCTCCCTAAGGTTCCCCGCTCCCAAAAACGGGTCCTATGTTCCCCGCTCAAAACGGGTCCTATGTATCCCGCTCCCGAAAAAGGGTCCAATCGGGCAGGGCAGTCTCGCTCATCGGCAGCGTGTGGAGGTGCCCACGGTTGTTCTATATGGATGACCTGTGACATTATTCTCTTGTCCGACTTCGGAAACTAAGCAGGGTTGGGCCGGGTTAGTACCTGGATGGGAGACCACCTTGGAATCCCTGCCGTAAGCTTTTACCCAGTAGAGAGGCCAGGAGCGGGGAACATAGGACGCTTTTTCGGGAGCGGGGAACCTTAGGGAGCGGGGAACATAGGACCCTTTTTCGGGAGGGAGCTAAGGTACCGGGGAACATAGGACCCGGGGAACATAGGACCCGGGGAACTTAGGGATGACCCCCAAAAACACTACTGACAACTTTTGTCAGAATTGCCCCAAGGTCAACTTGAACCTGCAATGTTCAGGTTGCAAGTCTTGTTTATGCCCTCCCCCTCCCCAGCCTACCACCTATAATAGCAGTCATCCTTTTGTAGCCCTCTTCCGGTTTCCATTGCCTGATATTACGAGCACACATGCTTAGACCATAACTATTATTGTGTGCAGGCCCATGTGGTGACTGGCCTGAGTTATTTCCTTCCAGATAAGAACATAGGGAGGAGGCCCATCTAAAGTTTAGCTTTCATGTCCACAACCTTCAAATTCCACAGTTGAAGAATATCAACAGGTTAGTTCTGCCTCAGAGTGCTGAGCAGTCTTTGTGGAAGGAAGTTTGACCCACTTAGCGAAGCATCACAGAACCGCTGTGCGACGTGTGACTGTCTTTCTATAGATCACAGCCCAGGACATGATGGAATCATGGTGTAGGTGGGAAGTAAAACACCTGTTATGCATGGGAAGAAGATTTACAAGAATCACATCCCTGTCTTAACACAGTTGAAGGTTAGGGACAGGGACTCCTCACTTGGAGACTCAATATGACAACCCCATGATGTCTGGTCGGAGGCTACAAACAGCTACAACTCCTCCACCATCTGATCTGGTCCTTATCTGTCCTGAGTGATGCCATCGACCTCATCCTGTTTGATCTGCAAACCATAGCGACGTCTCTGACTGTCTTCAGCCTCTCACCTTGAGTATGACACTCCCCCTCTGCCCCTCTCCTCCATACCCAACTACTTGCATAACAACTTGTGCTTTTACTCAGCTTGTAAAGTAAATAAGGGCCCCATAACCTCCCATGCTACGAGAGGAAAGAGCACTGTCCTGGATATTATTAAGTTACTCTATCTCTTGGGAAACAGGAAGTCTGTCTGGCAGCTACCAGCTGGATGGGGTTCCCATGGAGACATATAGCTGTGTGATTTTTCTCTCTCTCCTGTTTGTATGTACAGTATGTATGTGTATGTATGTGTGTATGTATGTGTGTGTGTGCGTGCGTGCGTGCGTGCACACGTGTGTGTGTGTGTGTGTGTGTGTGCGTGTGTGTGTGTGATATCCCAGAGCAATGGGAATCTGATGGAGAGATGGGTGATGTGAACAGATGGGGTGTCAGAACATTTATTGTAATTTGTTGTGAGCAAAACATTTTTGGTCACAACAAATTCAATTTCCTAACGGGAGGTGTAGTCATAAGGCATTCTTACAGTACACAGACGCTCCACGGTGTACAGTGTACATTATCAGTTGTTTTTTAATTGACAATAAGGAAGTTCAGTAGAATAAGCACAGTTTGGGGCGCTTAGGTGGCGTAGCGGGTTAAGCGTTGACCGTGTAACCGCAGGGTCCCCGGTTCGATTCCGGGGACATATCCTGCATGTCATCCCTCCTCTCTCTCTCTCACCCATCCTTCCTGTCTAAAATCTCTACTGTATCTGTCAATAAAATGAAAAATATGAGTGGGACTGCCCCACTCAGAAAAAAATACTTTAAAAAAAAGAAAGAATAAGGACAATTTTTCTCAGGTCATCATCATCTCTACCATGCCAAGTTCTATTCAACCATGACACAGCCTGCTGCCATGACACAAACAACAAACAGAGCAAACCACGGGACTCTGTGTGTATTTGTGTGTGTGTGTGTCTCTGTGTGTATGTGTGTGTGTCTATTTCGCCAAGAAACCCCTCCATTTCAGCATCACAACATGGACGGGACGCCGACCCCACTGTATGACTGTTTCCTGGCATTTAATTCCAAAGATTAAACGACTGCAAAGGCTTCATGTTCAAGGATCTCCCCAGGGGGGAAGAGAGAAGGCCTTATTTTAGCAACTCTTTGTACATCCCTTTTTTCTCGATGGTGCTTGCAGAGGGTGGCCAGCATTGTTATGGGAAGGGCTGAAGGGGACCCGGTGAAGCTGCGCCTGCAGAGGTCAAACCTTTGGCTCCACGTCTGTTCCATTCTAGGAGGAAACCTGCGTATTCAATCAAACTAAGCGCATCCAGAGATACATTATCAGTGTGAACATATGCCTCATACTAAATTACAATGTACAGTATAGTGCCATTGTGAGATCTCTGGTGCTGTGTGTGTGCGTGTGGGGGGGGGGGGGGGGGGGAGGGGGGGTTGATATCCTGTGTACTCTAGGATATCAACCCTGTATAGGAGGGAATTTGAACTGTTAAACGGCGGATACACAACAGTAAAATTAACGCAGGGGAAATGAGAATTGAGAATGAGAATCTATGAAATGCAAGGGTTGTGCTTAAGAAGTAACTGTCTGCTTTCTTACCCTCTGGTGATGCAACCAAACAAATGACAGCAATTTCCTGTCTGATGTTATCACAGTGAAAGCAGTTTTTAATTGTATTTGTGTGTTGAATTGATAGCCTGTGGCGAGAGCTCTTTGCTGACAGGGGACTCAGCCTTTGATACAGGGGAGATAAACAATGTCACTAACTACTGGTTGTAAAGAATTTAATTCATTGAAAACTTGTCACAGTGGGTGTTATCTTCATGTCATAAATCATTTGGAGCTTGGTTAAAACTGTCATATAGTGTTAAGAAAACAATATTTTATGATAGATTTGACTCCTGCCTCCTAGTTAGAAATGACAGCCAATTAAAAACTCCATAATTAAACGATGTGTGTTTAAATGCAATGCAATACAATTAATTGATCAAATTAAGCATTCAGATTCAGGCAACTTTATTGATCCCACTGGGGGATGAATTCATTTGTAGCTTTACTCCTCATTCAGACACAAACAACATACAACAGTACAATGTCATGTCAAGCACAGGTCAGTAAACAGACAACTAGGTCATTAACCCTAACCCATAAGAAATAAAAGAAATCAGAAAAATAAAAAAACTACTGGACTAAGAGCAGTGTAAGTCTACTTGAAGTGATTACCATCTGAGTTAAGTAGTCTGATAGCTGAAGGGATAAAAGATTTGGAGTGAGGGTTGGTCTTGCTCCGAGGAACATTAAAACGACGGCCGGTGGCCTGGGGTGGTCCAGTGGTCCAGCACCGCGGTCTACAGTGCACACATATGCCCATGTCGGCATGGGTTCGAATCCAGCCCATGCCCTGCTGACATGCCCTCTCTCCCTTCTTCTCCTTACTTTCCTGTCTGTCTTCACGATGCCTGTCCAATAAAATGAAAAATATGAGTGGGACTGCCCCACCCAGAAAAAATAACTTAATAATAATAATAATAAGCTCTTCAGGACACATTGTGACTGGCCAAGAAGCATCCCAGCTGTTATCCACGATATCAGCGTGGCTACCTTCCATCACTTTCACATGCAAAGTGTAATGTGCTCCAGAACTATCAACTACTTTTATAGGCAGAGGGCTTAAACCAATACAATATTTCATGAAGAAATAAACACAAGCACCCTCGCTTGCTGTTAGAATTGTAGCCTATGAGAACTACTGGTCGGTGTAAACCCAACAGCAATAAGGCCTTGATTTATGATCAATATTGTCACAGGCAGATGGACTCGACAGTTCCAACGCTCCCTCCCACCCGTGAGGACAGTACGGTACCGGAGTATTCAGAGCTGGAGCAGCAGGTTCCAGAACAGCTTCTATCTGCAGGCCAAGGCTGCTCAAGTGACTCCACCTCAGGCAGCCCCCACATACACGCAGACACACAGGCATTCACACACTTACATGCACAATATTCATACTACTATTGCTACTGCCCAATATTGTGGATGTGTTCTGCTACATACTATACCACTTATGTTATTGTTTGATTAGCCTATTATTATTTTGCATTGCTGATTGTTTGATTGTTGGGCTAGCTTGCCCTAAGCATTTCATTGCATCGTCTATGGCTGTATTGTATCTACAGTATATGCTGCTAAACAAACATTGATTTGAAACATTTTCGATTTGAAACATTTTAAAGGGAACATGATACTCAAATCTACCGCGACCTCGGAATATCATAATAGGGGATTTAACTGTGACATTATCGTTAATTGTCAATAATGGCTTCGAACACCTCTCGGGCCAATCACAATGCTTGTTTTCATCTACCCATTGTATAATTAAGCAATAATGCCCTCGAGGCTGTGATTTATCGTCAATATTGTCATAGGTCGGGCGTAGTAAAATCAAAATCAAAATCAAATAGTAGGCATGATGCTCAGTGGAGTGTCGGCAAACCAAGTGACAATATTGATGATAAATCACGGCCTTGAGGGCATTATTGCTTTTACAGTCAAACAGTTTTATACAGTACAGTACACACTGTTGCAAGAAAACACTCAAAGTTTTGATCTAGGATATCAATGCATCACAGCCATTCCGTTATCCACAATTTAACACAACCTCTTGTGTGTTATTGCTTAAATAAAAACGGTGGAAATGTGAAACGGCCCGAGGCACAGCCACAGAAGTTTATTATTTTCGTATAACTGTACACCTCGGAGAGGATATGTTTAATCCATAAAACCGTATCTCTTTCTCCTCCTCAACTACATTACTTTAGACCATATAATGAGGTCTATTTGAGGTCTATTGAGGACTATATATTTCAACTTATTTACATATTAAGGAGTGTCTGTCAAAAGACAGCTAGCTATGGTTGTTGTTAGCCAGCCTAATGTGATGAACACCGATTTCAATGTATGACGCATCATTTGAAAGCTTACAATCTGTAGTTTAAGCACATGTAAAAAACAGAAAAATGATTTTGCCTACTGGTAGCTCTTTTCACTGTCTGTTCTCACATATTGTGTCCATCACAGTCAATTGAGTATTCCACAAAGTAACTCTCTGTACAGCTCATCAAATGTAACAATAAATCAACATGTTCAAGATACAAAAACTATTCCACTAATTATTTTCTCTATTGGGAATGCCTTGGCAATGCCTTGTGGTGTATTGAATAGCTGGGACATTCATTAAATCTAACTGACTGCATGTCATGGATCTATACTCATGTGCAGTGCCTAGTGGGTTCAGATGCTGCAGTGCTCAGGATTGCATAAGGGTTTTTTCTCTTTCTGCCTCCTCATCCCTCAAAGTGACTGATCTGTAGTCGAGGCAGGCAGGCATGTCCATGCTGTAATGGCCAGTGAGCTCCTTCTCCCAGGGGACACTCTGCTCTACCCAGACATTTTTTAACCTCGTCTTTAAGTGACAATAAACTACCTCGTCAGTCATGGAAGCTAATCTAGAGTAAATGGAAGACCAGAGACAAGCAGAAATGCCCTTGGCCTTGCCCGATTTGACATAGTATGGATTCTTGTAAACTATGATATTACCATATTTCTCTGTGGTACATTCTGTACAGTGTGGGGTGCAAGTACCACAGGGCCGTCAAGTCCCTGAACACAGCAAAGGCCTAAGTTCTGGGCCCAGGACAGTCCGGACGGATTGTATGGCAGCTAGTGCTGAGGCACAAACATGTACATTTCAAGCCTGCAAACTGTGACACTTTAAAATAACGTGAAAAAATACTTTTGTGCAATATGACAACCCTAGTTGACTATCTGTGCAGTATAGTACAGTGGATTGTGTACATAGCCTTTATTTATGTAAACCAGCTCCTTACCTTCTTGTGATTTTGTGCTTTTTCTAAAAAAAAAAAAAAAAATCCTTTCCTAACACCAGGGGAGCCACCCCTCCTAAATTTCGTTGTTTGGTACCTGTACTGTAGCAATGACAAATAAAGTCCATTCCATTCCATTCCATTTCAGAAGGATCAGCATGTACAGGTATATCTTATCCATAGTGTACATGGAAAGCAAGTTTCAATTTTCTGGTTTGTTACAGTTTTTCTCAATTGCTTAAACACATTTCACAAAACTTTCCTCCATTTTCCCAAAACTCTAAACACAACACACTTTTCTAAAGCTACATAAACAAAACCACACCTTCTCTCTTCAAAACTCAAACTTTCACACCAAAACAGCTGCTCAAAGCCTGCAAAAATGTAAACACTATATGCATCATTACAGACTACAACAAAACAACTGAAAACACAATGTTCAGTGTGTGAGAATGTTCTTTTTTTTCACAACTGTGAACATTCTAAATCTGCTACTGAGACACTTTAATGAATGTGAAACAAATATGATGTGCAATATGACAACCCATGTGTACATAAGGTTCAGATATAGGAAAAAGTTAGGATATTTATAGTATAGCATAGTGTACAGCACAGTGTTTTATTGTATAGTAGATAGTGTACATAGCCTTTCTTTATGTAAACCAGCTCTTTTCTCTTTTTGTTTGACCCTTGGCTCTCTTGTTTTTAGTCTTTTTTCCAAGCACCAGGGGAGCCCCCCCTCCTAAATTTCGTTGTATGGTACCTGTACTGTATAAATGACAATAAAGACCATTTATTCATTCATTCAACTGCCAAAGCACATTTTTAGAAACCTTACAGTATCTGTTCTCAGAATATATCACTGTAGTATTGGGCATTCATAGATTTGTGTGTTTCATATGAACAGTATGTAAATCTACAGAAAATACAATATGTATGTTACGGTACATGTGGGAATACGGTACATGTGGGAAAACTAGGGTTAGGGTTAGGTGCTAGGGTGACTTGGTACATGCTGGCATGTCTAACCCTAACCTTAACCTTAACCCTAACCCTACCCCTAATCCTAACCCTAACCTTAACCCTAGCACCCTGGCACCTAACCCTAACCCTAGTTTTCCCACATGTACCGTATTCCCACATGTACCCTAACATGTACACTACTGTACTGTATCACAACAATGCAAACACTACAGAGGATCCATTACACACAACAATACTCACTGAAAACAATGTTCAGGGTGTGATGTTTTTTTATTTATTTATGGAACTATACCACACACACACACACACACACACACTACAATCATTTGCAACAAGTGTTACATTTTGAGTCGTTATGTTTAATGAATGAAGCCAGGTGTGTTCATTGTGTTCAAATTTTGCTGACTGTGGCAAGCATTTTGCATCACATGAGCTTTAATTTGAGAATTTGAGCAGAGTTTTTTGCAACTTGTGTTTTAGCAAGACAAAATGTGTTTAGATTTATGAGAAAAGGAGGATTGTGTTTTGTGAATTGTGTCTTCATGTGAAATGTGTTTATGGTTTTGGGAAATGGGGGCTAGTTTTATTAAATGTGTTTAGAGAACTGGTCATTTGGTTTAGAGAATTGGCTTTTGTGTTTTAGCAATTGGGAAAAACTGTAATGCAGTAATCATTCATTTTTTAGGAAAACTCGAAATGTTTGACTGGATCCTAGGGCCGAATAGCAAGCCATCTGCCGAGAACGATTCAGCACATTCAAGATTAGACGTTGAAACACATGATGCACAACATCACTTTCCTCTAGCTGTGAGAGGACCAGTCTAACATAAACATCAGCAAACAGATGTAATCAAGATTATTTCCCATATGCAAAGACTCATACCGTAGTAGATAACTGTGTGTCTGCTGGGTTGTATCACAGAGGAGCACATATTCATGTGTATTCATCCCTTGGTCCCAATCCTACCTCTCAGTCTACACAACCGCCCCCGGCTAAGTTCATAGATCGCCCACTGCTTCTTTGTTCAATTGCTTCTCCAAAACCTTGTTTTTGCTGAGACAGGTCAGTTGAGGGTAGCATGTGTAGAAGAAATCAGAAAATTCATCAAACTTTTACTGTAATTTTGTCATGGGCTCTTATCACAATCATGATTTAAAGTGCCGTTCAAGCCTGTGTTACAGTATGATGACTGAGAGGGTGAAAACATGAATATGAATATGGGGGAGGGCCACATCGTGATTGTTATATCAACTAATGAATGAATGAATAACATTTCCCTCAAGCTCCCATTTATCCAATGTTATTTCCAGGGACGGCTGGTATCAATGGGCTAGCAGGGCTAAGCCCACCCTATCGTTTACAATAAAGATGAGAAAGTTATTAAATTAAATAAATATTAATATATAATAATTGTTCAACATTAGAACTGATTGATTTTGGTGGAACCTAGAGCAGCAACAGCACAGAATAGTCACAAAAAAACGCAGGATATACAGTATCTAAATGGGCAGATTTTTTACAGCCCAAACTCCTAGCATCAGCTTCCAATCGTTGTTGTCACATCGTGATTGACAGGTGTCTTGGCGCCGCTTTGATATCCCGACCATTTGGGCTAAATGAATTCAGCCCAGGCTGACTTTTGACCAATGACAGGGTGCAGCAGTACAGTACAGTGCAGTACAGTACAGTGAGGGCAGGCCGACTGTAGGGGGAGAAGAGTAGTGAAGTGAGCGGCAATTGCGAGTATTAGCATGCTAAACCAGGTGGATTATTTACTTTCTCATCCATTTTCTTTAATGTCTTCGGGGGGAAAATTGGAAGTGAAGAGACAGGAAGCACTTTGTCCAAACGGTGTTCAAATAACACAAAAGGACAAACGACAAAACCGTTAATTTTGTGTTTCTTGGTTTCAACGAAAGGCTAATGGCAAGTGTAGCAAAGAATTCACTTTGAATTGCCCCTGTTGTATGAAATGTTGCTATACAAATAAACTTGCCTTGCATTTGTTGTTACCCATGCTTGCTTTTTGGGGGTGACACGGCTTGGACCCAGTAAGGTATTGTGGTATCGTGGATTTAAAACATTTATCTGACAAAATCAAGAAACATGAATGCAGCACAAGTCACATTGGAAACAGTGTAAAGCTGTCAATGTTGGGGAAAGAAAAACAGGCATTCGCTATCACGGATTGTGGACTGTATTAAATTCTGTGGAGCTCACAAGCTAGCTCTGAGGGGCTCCGATGAATCTCCAACTTCAAATAAGGTAGGCCCAAGCACATAGACTTTTTAAAGGACCAATTGAGTTGTTGGCAGATGTTACAATTGGACCACGTTTGGTAGTGCATAGGTGGACCTTTTCTGATATTGTAGGCTTAGGCTACATGATAGAAGAGACGCTCTATCATAGCCTATCATTTCATTATTCTTGCATTGTGTTTTTGTAAAAAATGGCATGGGATAATGGGTACTGAGAAAAGTGTGCGTGTGTGTGTGTGTGAGAGAGAGAGAGAGAGAGAGAGAGAGAGAGAGAGAGAGAGAGAGAGAGAGAGACAAACAAAGAGAGAGTGCTTTTGGCATCAGAACGTTTTTGTAGGTAGCCGACTTCTCTAGTTTTGTTGTAGAGCATTATTACTGTAGCTTAGTTGGCACTGTATCTGGGATGTGATGCTGCTGTTGCTGCAGTGTGAACTATTGATGGGTATAGGCCCTAGGCCTAATGGATTTATTAGCCTCCCCACTCAGTATCACCACCAGCCGCCACTGGTTATTTCCCATCTGAACAATAGCAAATATCACTGCAGCTACCCACGGAAGGATGAGGGATTCCTGGGAGGAAGGTTTAATGTGTTTTCTTTATTTGCTTTGGATAGAAGTTTGGAGAGAGTGGGCGAGAGATTATTCTATGATTTAGGAAAGGCTTTCGGTAAGCCTTTTTTCATCGATTCCTCTCTCCGACACCTCATGAAAGATTCCAACACAAGTCATATTATTCGAACATTAGCCCCCAACTGCAGAGGGTGATATATGTTGCTGTAAGGCCTGGCCTAGTGCTTTCCCGTAAGAGTTTGACATCAGCAAGACAGATTACTGTCCTATACCCCCTGACCTTGAGACCCTAAACATAGCAACCATAAAACATAAAACACCATGCGTGGTCAAGCACATTCAGTTCTGATGAATGGGAGGCACACTAGTTGGAGAGGGAGTTCCACAAGAGCATTCTCTGATAGAATTAAGAGGCCTTGTAAATCCTAAAAGTGTAAATTGTTTAAATGATGTTTAACAGAATCCATTGTTCTGTTTTGACTTTTACTCCCTTAACTATTGAAATCTAAAGGGTAATAAGAGTATTCAGTCAAAGAATATCTGCTGTTGGGACAGTGCCCTGCACACAGACATTCTTCATCATGTGCAGGAAGGCCCATGAAGTCAATTGGCCCAGTAAATATTTGGCTGAACATTTTAAATGAAGTACAGTACTGTATCTTCTCAGGCTTGGTTTGAAATATTGGAGTGTCATGTCTATGGAACCTCTTGCGTAGATTTATGTAAAAGATTCTGTTGGGGTTTAGAAAAACCTGACCCCAGTCAGTTGACATAGACTGAATGTGAACTATAAGAATAGTGGCTCAAGAGAACACTTGAATGAATGAATGAATGAATGAATGAATGAATGAATGAATGGTCTTTATTGTCATTGCTATAGTACAGGTACCAAACAACGACATTTGGGAGGGGTGGCTCCCCTGGTGCTAGGAAAGAAAAAAAACTAAAAAAACAAGAAGGGAAAGGAGCTGGTTTACATAAATAAAGGCTATGTACACTATCCACTATACTATACTGTACAGATAAAACGACTAGGGTTGTCATATTGCACATAGTGTTATTGCACATTCATTTTACATATTACACTTTTATAACAAAGAAATCCATTGCACATTGCAGCAGCTGGTGAAACCAGGAACAAGTCTCCAAATGACAGACTGTTCAGACCTTTATTCTGAAAAATGTAAATACATTTCAACGTTGATAATCACTGACACACTCGCTAGTCAAGTGTAGTTTATTTGTACTTAATAATGGGCCTATATGTTTGCTATGAGGAAATGTCTCCTGACTGTGGGGCAAGGTATTTATGACCTCCTGGCCCCTCCCCCTGACCTGATAGGACCACTGGCTATGACTGCATCTTGACCAAGTTTATAAGTAAGGATGTGGGCTCTGGCCCTGGCTCTCTTCTCCCTCACCTCTTGACCAAGCAGCTCTCTCTCTCTCTCTGTCCCCCTCCCCCTCTCTCTCTCTCTCTCTCTCTCTCTCTCTCTCTCTCTCTCTGTGCTTGACCCAGCAGCTGCTCTCTGTCCCCCTCCCCCTCTCTCTGCTCTCTCCCTCTCTCTCTGCCAGACCAGCGTCCATCTTTGATGTCTGTATACGTTTGTATTTTGAATAAATGGTCTTAACCTGCTCAATAACTATTCTTCATTTTAGTAGCCAACAGGGTAGAAATATACAACACTTGTGTTGTGTGTTGGTGTAGTTTTTCTGTCTGTTGTTGTTTAGTTTTTATTTATTTTTTTTCTTTGGTTTCTTAGTTGCAGTCTGTGGGGTTTTGTGTTTTTGTTTTTGTTTTATGGTCGTTTAGTTTCGGAACACCCTCTGGGTATTCCGAGGGGGGAATCTGTAGTTTATTTGTACTTAATAATGGGCCTATATGTTTGCTATGAGGAAATGTCTCCTGACTGTGGGGCAAGGTATTTATGACCTCCTGGCCCCTCCCCCTGACCTGATAGGACCACTGGCTATGACTGCATCTTGACCAAGTTTATAAGTAAGGATGTGGGCTCTGGCCCTGGCTCTCTTCTCCCTCACCTCTTGACCAAGCAGCTCTCTCTCTCTCTCTCTCTGTCCCCCTCCCCTCTCTCTCTCTCTCTCTCTCTCTCTCTCTCTCTCTCTCTCTCTCTCTCTCTCTCTCTGTGCTTGACCCAGCAGCTGCTCTCTGTCCCCCTCCCCCTCTCTCTGCTCTCTCCCTCTCTCTCTGCCAGACCAGCGTCCATCTTTGATGTCTGTATACGTTTGTATTTTGAATAAATGGTCTTAACCTGCTCAATAACTATTCTTCATTTTAGTAGCCAACAGGGTAGAAATATACAACACAAGCTAAAACATTGCCATGCAATGGATTCGTGAGTAATCCCCACTACTACCTAGTTAGTGAGAAGTGGGGATTACTCACATTGCATTGTTGTGGCTTGACTAGTGAGTGTGACATTGATTTTCAACAACCCTGAAATGTATTTACTTTTTTCAGAATAACAGTCAGAGCATTTTGTTTGGTTGGCGACTTGTTCCCGGTTTCACCAGCTGCTGTCACATTTAGCAAAAAGGAAACTTTAATAGTATGTAATCTCTCCTGCAGGTGTTAGTCAAGATTATTAAATTCTGTGTTTTGTAGGGACGGATATTAAATCTACAGAGTGAAATGTCATATTAAAGTCAAAAAGTAATTCTCACATTGGCAGTCATCAGGCAAATTCCAGCACTTTATGTCTGATATGTGTGACATATTTGACTCCCTCAAACAGAGCAGATTCAGACAGTGAGCTTGTTGTCAGTGATTCAGAAGACTTTGAACCAGGGACGTGCATTCAGAGGAGGCAGAGAAAATGAAAATAGCTGTTATGAAAAGTAAAAATAATAAAATAAAATAAATATGTATATATTTTTACTTATCTGTGTTATAAATGTCATTTCTGGATGATCCCAATCGTTTTTATAGTCAAAACCACCAGATCTGTGGAACTCCACTGCAAATACATGGATGGAGTAACTAAAGTCGAGATTCCTAAACTCATCTCCTCCTCCTCCATTGTGCCCCCCACCCCCACGTCCTTGACGGTTCCATTGACAGCAGTTCCCCCCACCTCCCACAGGTTTTTGAGGAGGCACAGAAGTAGTCAGACCTCTGTGGCCACTCACCTCCCACCAACCATCATCATTGGCAGCTCGATGGTGAGGAACGGTCTGCGGAGAAGAAGCTGTAATACCCGGGGGCACGGAAGCATAGCCTAGGGGAAGGGTATCACTGAAAGACTTCCATCCATTCTCCACCGTCAGCAGTCCATGTGGGCTCAAATAACATCAAACTGTGAATCGGAGCTGCTGTAGGAGGATTTTGTAGAGTCGATTAAGACCATGAAAAGCTCTGTAGGGCACCAGATTGTTTCAGGCCTTGTGCCATCATCAGCGGAAGGTTCAGCAGACTTTTGGACTTGTAAAATTAGACTCGGACTGTTGCACTTAAATATAAGGAGCATGGTTTATAAAATGGACTTCATTAACATTTGAATCTGTGAGGCAAACCTGATTGTTTTTATTTTAAATAATACGAAATTATGATCTAACCTTTGTTGGCTAAAATAGCTATAGATCTTTTAGGTTAGGGTGACGAATGGAGTAGATGTGTTCCTCAGGCTCCCACTATGTTTCATAAACAACTACATTTTAAAGCCTCGTTTCTGCACACAGCAAAGGGAAACTTGATTGTTTTTTTTATTTATACACATTTCATGCCAACTTTTTCAGACAAGTTGAAAATGACATCAAAATCGGCCAAAAATGACAAGAAGCTACTGGAGGAGTATAAAGTAGCCCTCTCTTTGGAATTTAAATCAGCCATAACACCTTGAAGTGAAATTAAACTATCTTCAGACAATGGCCACAGACCCTGGTCACCGCCTGACCTCCCTCGAAGCTAGGCTGACGTTACAGCCGGCGTGAAGTTCACGGACAAATCACTTTTTATCACTGTGAAGCTCATAATTATAATAACCCAATTGGACCCAATATTGCAATATTTATTTCAACTTTCATTCGTTAGTAATGGAAACTCCCGCAGTCCCGATCAATCTCCTCTTCATCCAAGATATGGCAGTATAAGTAGCAATGTTGTCATTTTTCTTCTGACACACTTGGACCTCAGCCATGACCCCCTTGTTGCAAGTTTCAGAGTTTCAATTATGGTTAGGGTTTCGGCTGCGACTAATGTACAAGCAGAGCCATCCAGCGATCATTGTGCGTCAGTACACAGACTCTCATTGTGAAGAGTGTCTAGTGGGTGCGCTAAAAGTAGGTGAAACAGCGTCACGCTCGAAGTGTTAATACAAATGTCATCTTGGCCTGCGTGTATGCCCCGAACATGGTTGATGCCAGCTTCATTGATCGCCTGTTTTCTCATCTTCCTGACCTGGGCTCACACTACCTAACACTTGCAGGGGGGGACCTCAACTGCTGCTTAGACTTGGTGTTGGATCGATCTTCCACCAAGCCTGGAGTAGTGAGCAAATCTTCTTCACTCATTCAGTCTTTTCTCTCCGAGTACGGAATTTCTGATATAGGCGATTCCTTCATCCTAAAGAGAGACTATTCCTTTTTTCCAACATCCACCACACAAACTCTAGAATAGAACAAACAAACCAGCAGCAGGATTATGATGAAAATGTCAGATTAAGGAACCAAAATTATAAAATTAATAAAGTGAAATCACAATATTATATAACCACTGTAAATGAAAACCTGAGACAGCCACAAAAACTATGGTCAGTCTTAAAGGATATTGGATCCACAACGTCTAACAAAGCAAAGTCTCAGAATATTAGTCTGGAAATCAATGGAGACATGTCAGGAGAATGTACAAATTGCCGATCATTTAAAAAAAAAAAAAAAACACTACTATAGCCTCATCCCTGGTTGAGAAGCTAGATGCTTGTATGGGACAATATGGGAGGGGGTTTGTTCAAAACTTTTACCAGAGTCTGAACGTAACAAACAATGGATTTGAGCTAGGTACGGTAACAGAGAGTGATATCTTAAACATTCTTAATCAAATGAATACATCTAAAGCAACAGGACTAGACAATTTGCCTACTAGATTTACAAAGGATAGCGCCAGTATAACAACAAAAATCCTTATGCATATTGTGAATCTTTCAATAGAAACAGGAAAGTTCCCAAACGATCTGAAATCAGCCAGAGTTGTTCCCCTGTATAAAAAAGGCAGTAAAAGCCAGGTTAGCAACTACAGGCCTGTGTCAATCTTAAATATGCTGTCTAAAGTCTTTGAAAAACTGGTACACAATCAATTGGAACAATATCTTCTCAAACACAAAATACTGTTTAAGTATCAGTCAGGCTTCAGAACAGCTCATTCCACAGATACGTGTCTAATTGATCTTTTTGACTATATAAAAATGGAAAGCGAGAAAGGGAATTATACAGGTATGGTCATGTTAGATCTACAGAAGGCATTCGATACTGTTGATCATAATATTCTTCTAATGAAGCTGAAATGTATTGGTCTAAAAGATATTGCGGTAAAATTGGTTCAAATCCTATCTAGCAAACAGAGCACAGGTGTGTTAAGTAGGAGAGGCCCTGTCCACAGTTAGGGAGGTCACATGTGGGGTTCCACAAGGCTCCATTTTGGGACCTTTATTATTTGTAGTCTATATTAACGACATGCCAGCAGCAGTGACATCTAGAATGATGATTTATGCAGATGATTATACTTTACTAGTATCAGGCAAAGACGCACATGACATTGAAGAAACTCTCAGTAGAGAACTGTCTCTGGTGAGAGAATGGTTGATTGACAACAAACTATCGATACACTTAGGAAAGACAGTGTCCATTTTATTTGGCACTAAACACAAGCTTAAGAAAAGTAACACAATCAAGGTACAGTGTGAAGGAAGTATTATCGAATCCCAATCATGTGTCAAGTACTTAGGGGTCTCTCTCGACCAATCTGTCCATGGAGAGGAAATTGCAGCTACAGTTTTATCTAAAATTGCAAAGAAGCTAAAGTTGTTATATCGCTATACTCGTTTTATGAATTTTAAGATTAAAAATCTTGTAGTAGCAGCTTTAATTCAGTGTCACTTTGATTATGCATGCTCCGCATTGGTATAGCGGACTTGCCCAAAAACTTAAGAACAAATTGCAGGTAGCACAAAATAATGTTATCAGATATATACTTAATGCTCCTCCCAGGACACACATAGGACCCATGGAAATGAAAGAAGTAGGTCTGTTACCTGTAGAGGATCGAGTAAAACAACTAAAACTCAACCATATGTTTGATATAGTTCATAACCGGGCCCCTGAATGATACATAATTAAGTATACATAATTATAATACAAGAGGGAGTATTATGTCATGCAATGTTCCTTTTGTCAAAAGTAAAACAGCAATAAGCTCATTTTTCTATACGGGGATTTCTTTATGGAACCATCTGCCTCTGCATATTCAGCAAAGCCAAAGCAAAGCCATCTTTCAAACAAAAGTGAAGTCATATTTATGGGGAGAACTAATGGCTCACCCCTAAGAAAGAGAGGATGTTTCCGTTTTGTTTTGGTTCACTTTATGTTTCCATGTTGTGTGTTTTAATATGTGTTTTTCATGCTGTGTTCTTTTTATGCTGTTTTATGATGTGATGTTTTGTTTTATTCATTTTATGTTTTATACTGTGTGATGTTTTGTTTTATTCATTTTATGTTTCCATCGAGGACCACTTTGGAAATAAGTGTTTTAAATAATGTTTCAAGTGCCATCCTCTGGACATTACTTAGTGTCATAATGTGTAAATGATGCTATTTGTAAATGTCCTAATACAAATAAAATATATATATATATATTTTATTGACAACAGGCTAATCCCTCAAGTTTGTTCCTGTACATACCAAAGTATTATTATTTCTGATCATTCTCCTATTGTGATGTCACTGTTACTCCTCGACACTCCACAGCCCATAAGGCACTGGTGTTTTAATTCAACCCTACTTTATGACAATGTATTTGTAAAATATATAGAGGAACAAATCACCTTTTTTTCAACCAATAATACTCCAGGTCTCTGCTCTAGTGGTCTGGGACGCACTCAAAACCTACGAGGGCAAATCATATCATTCACTAAATAAGAAATACATTCTCATGAATGAATGAATGAATGAATGAATGAATGGACTTTATGAATGGACTTTATTGTCATTGCTACAGTACAGGTACCAAACAACGAAATTTAGGAGGGGTGGCTCCCCTGGTGTTAGGAAAGGGGGAAAAAAACACTTTTAGAAAAAGAATAAAATCACAAGAAGGTAAGGAGCTGGTTTACATAAATAAAGGCTATGTACACAATCCACTGTACTATACTGCACAGATAGTCAACTAGGGTTGTCATATTGCACAAAAGTATTTTTTCACGTTATTTAAAGTGTCACAGTTTGCAGGCTTGAAATGTACATGTTTGTGCCTCAGCACTAGCTGCCATACAATCCGTCCAGACTGTCCTGGGCCCAGAACTTAGGCCTTTGCTGTGTTCAGGGCCTTGACGGCCCTGTGGTAGAAGCAGTTCTTCAGTCTGTTTGTCTTAGCGGCCGGGGTCCTGTACCTCCTTTTCGAGGGCAGCCTGATAAAGTGTACGTGCCCAGGGTGGGTCGGGTCCCTGGAGATCTTGGAGGCCTTCCTGAGACAGCGTGTGTTGTACAGCTCTTCCAGAGAGGGGAGGGGGGCGCCGGTGATCTTCTGTGCTGTTCTCACGACTCTCTGTAGCGCGTTTCTCTCCGCTGTTGTGCAGCTGTAGAACCAGTTGCAGATGCCGTAGGTGAGGATGCTCTCCACTGCGCCGCGGTAGAAGGCCACCAGTATCTCCTGCTTGTTGAATTCATAGGAATTAGGTTTAGACATATCATATAGATTAGACATACAGTATCATCTAAAATCCTAGATATTGATAAAGAGTATGCATTAACCCAAACCCCAGAACGAATTAACAAAAGATTAGAACTCAAAACTAAATTTGACCTTCTTACTACTCACCAAACGCGAAACCTTTTATTAAAAAGCAAAAGTACCTTCTATGAACATGGTGAAAAGATAGGGAAACTGTTAGCTAATCAACTAAAAGGACAGAGTTCTAAATGTATAACAAGTATTCACATAGAAAGTGGAGATGTCACTGGAGATCCCATTAAAATGAATGATGTATTCAGAGATTTCTACTCCCAACTATATACCACCCAATTTGGAGAGAATATGGAGATTAAATGACAATTAAAGACTTTCTTGATCCTCTGCCCATCCCAACTATTTCCCCAGACCTGGTGGAGAAGCTGGAAGCACCTCTAACACAAGGAGAAGCATTCCTAGCCATAACATCATGGTGGAGAAGCTGGAAGCACCTCTAACACAAGGAGAAACATCCCTAGCCATAACATCATGCAATCTGCTAAATCCTCAGGGCTGGATGGATTTCCAGCCCAATTGTTTAAAAGGTTTTCGGGCGCACCTCTCTCCACAATTACCAACCATTTTGTCTGAATCCTTTCGGCTGGGTTCACTCCCCCCATCTCTCTTTGAGGCATGTATAATTGTCATAGCCACGAAAGGGAAAGAGCCTGCAGAGTGTGCGTCATATAGACCCATCTCTCTTTAAGAGCCTGCAGAGTGTGCGTCATATAGACCCATCTCTCTTTAAGAGCCTGCAGAGTGTGCGTCATATAGACCCATCTCTCTTTAAGAGCCTGCAGAGTGTGCGTCATATAGACCCATCTCTCTTTAAGAGCCTGCAGAGTGTGCGTCATATAGACCCATCTCTCTTTAAGAGCCTGCAGAGTGTGCGTCATATAGACCCATCTCTCTTTTGGACACAGATGCTACAATTCGAGCAAAGGCTCTGGCGCATAGATTAGATGAGGTCATCCCCCAAATAATAACAATTGACTCAGTCATTCAGACAATTGAGGAATAGATGCATTGTTATGAGCAGGAAAACAACATATTGTTATTTATAAAGAAAGTTAAATCAGAGGAGTAGTCCTCCTCAGATGTGGCCTCCCCAAGAAGTCTATAGAGGCTCCAACTAATTCAAAATTCTGCTGTTTGGCTGCTGACAAAAACTAAGAGGGGCATATCACTCTAGTCCAGTGGCTCTCAAACTTTTTCTGTCAAGCCCCCCTTGGGAGGACAACAAATGTGTGAGCCCCACCTCACCCCCAAAAAACTGTCACAACATGTCAACGTGAGTCAATTTGACCGTGGAAACGATCGTAGCTCTACGTCGGGTATTGACCTTGCGTATGCACATTACCTACTGGTTATGCAGAGTTATTACAGGCATGTGAGCCGCACTGCCTACTGTATTTCATGCAAAGGCTCGTAATAAAATTAACGATGTTGTTATCAGCCAAGAAAATGAGTTTAATTCAAGATTTAAAGGGAACTTATGTTCATGATTGTATTTCAGTCTTTCTTTATATCCCTCCGGAGCTGTCAAGTCAACGCCATCTCCCCTTCAACATGCCTATAGTGCGCTCCACAACGGACCTTGCCCGGCCACATGCTAAATTATACTGGATTTTCTCCAGTGTCTGGGAGTTCGCAGGCATGTTTTCAATGTCACCTGATAAGAATAAGACCATTATATTATTACAGTATAAGCAGCACTCGAGTTGAGGGCGGATGAGGGGGGATGGCATCCCCCCTGAAATAAAAACAGTCAAAATCATCCCCCTTCTAAAACTGCCACCCCCCCTTTCCATAGGCCTACCTTATGTCCTGTTATCAATGAACGTGGTATTACTGCTATTTCAAGGTGCGAGTGGGCACGCACATTTTTACCAAGTTACTGACACTGAAGTCACTGACGCTGTGGGGATGCTAAAATTGTCCTCATATGATAAAATCCACCACCTCCCCTGATTTTCTTTTACAACTTGAGTACTGAGTATACGCATTTGCCTGGTTAGTTGTCATGATCAAACATTACAAATGCAACTTACCGAGAAGCCACCCTTCTCTGCCCTCTCCCGCTTCCAGACGAACGCCTACCCTATATTATAGCACATGGCTTAATTCAGCCGCTATAATTGAGCCGCTATCACAGGGCGTTAATACAAACCTCATTCACCTGCGTTCATTTTACCTGCGTTGGTATTTATAGAAGGAAGCACGTACGCAACTTTAAACAAGCGCAGCCCGTTTTATAAATAATGCTTACGTCCGTTTAGAAAAATGTGCTTACGTGAAAGTCAAAGATGACGTTCAAGTACTTTTTTATAAATGAGGCCCCTGACACTCACAGACATCATTGGAGCCCTGCTGAAAGACAGGTGCTTCTTTGTTGTCCTGAATAACAAGCAGAGTCGCTGGCGGCAACAACGGAATGGCCTACCTCAAGGTAGTGTGCTGGCCTCACTACTATATAACACCTACACCAACGACCAGCCAATGGACCAGAACACTGAACGTTTCATCTATGCCGACGATCTATGTGTAACATCCCAAGAGAACTCGTTCGAAGCAATAGAAGCAAACCTCACCACAGCCCTAGATGAGCTACACCTCTACTATGAGTGCAACCACCTACATGCCGACCCTGCAAAGACCCAAGTCTGTTCCTTCCATCTCAGGAACCGTGAAGCCGACCGACCACTCAACATCAAATGGTCTGGAACACCACTTGAGCACTGTACCCAACCTGTCTACCTTGGAGTAACCCTGGATCGGACTCTCTCCTTTAAGGAGCACATCAATACCACAAAATCCAAAGTCGGCTCCCGAAACAACATCCTACGGAAACTAACCAACTCCAAATGGGGAGCCACAGCACACACATTACGATCCACTGCTCTGGCCCTGTGCTATTCCTCTGCAGAATATGCATGTCCTGTCTGGGAGAGGTCAACACATGCGAAGAAACTTGACTCGGCATTAAACAACACCTGCCGCCTGATCACTGGCTGCCTGAAACCCACCAACACAAGCAACCTGCATCTCCTAGCTGGCATTACCCCAGCTGATATCAGACGGGAAGTTGCCAGCCGAGTCGAGAAAACCAAAGCCACCACTGATGAACGCCCTCCCCTCCATGGATGCCACCCTCCGGCCCAACGGCTAGAGTCAAGAAGAAGCTTTCGCAGCCATGTCCAGTCCCTAACAACATCTCAGGAAGAAACAAGAATCCAACTTTGGATGGAAAAGCTTGAGAATGACCGTCCTCCAACTGCCATGGGAACATCCCCCACTGAAGCCCCTCCCCCTGGCCCAGAAGCACCATGGGAACATCCCCCACTGAAGCCCCTCCCCCTGGCCCAGAAGCACCATGGGCTCAGTGGAAGACACTCAACCGCCTCAGAACAAGAACAGGACGATCCAGGGCTGCTCTGGTTAGATGGGGAAGATGGGCAAGACCGGCCCAACCACCTGTGAATGTGGAGGAGCAGAGCATACTGTGGAGCACTGCCTTGTCTGTCCTCTACTACCCAACCCCTGCCGCTCAAAAGACCTTGAAGTGTTAAAAAAAAAAAAAACTGTCATATAACCACCACGCTTCAGAGAAACGAAAAGAAGAAGAATCTATCAGCTTTGATCATTCTTGTCCCAGAATGGGATCTTGAACACATTACATCAGGCTTTAGGCCAGGACACTACCACACTATACTATTATCATCAGGCTTTAGGCCAGGACACTACCACACTATACTATTATCATCAGGCTTTAGGCCAGGACACTACCACACTATACTATTATCATCAGGCTTTAGGCCAGGACACTACCACACTATACTATTATCATCAGGCTTTAGGCCAGGACACTACCACACTACACTATTATCATCAGGCTTTAGGCCAGGACACTACCACACTATACTATTATCATCAGGCTTTAGGCCAGGACACTACCACACTATACTATTATCATCAGGCTTTAGGCCAGGACACTACCACACTATACTATTATCATCAGGCTTTAGGCCAGGACACTACCACACTACACTATTATCATCAGGCTTTAGGCCAGGACACTACCACACTATACTATTATCATCAGGCTTTAGGCCAGGACACTACCACACTATACTATTATCATCAGGCTTTAGGCCAGGACACTACCACACTATACTATTATCATCAGGCTTTAGGCCAGGACACTACCACACTATACTATTATCATCAGGCTTTAGGCCAGGACACTACCACACTATACTATTATCCTCAGGCTTTAGGCCAGGACACTACCACACTATACTATTATCATCAGGCTTTAGGCCAGGACACTACCACACTATACTATTATCCAATGAGATTGTTTTTGCCCTAGAAAAAAACTGCCCATTGTGCTGCCCTGTTTATTGATCTATCAACTATTCTGCAGCACAGGCCCAGGGATGCGTCCTCTCACCCTGGCTCTTCTCCCTCTACACCAACCACCTGATATCTCTCCACAGCTCAGTCACCTTTATGAAATATGCGGATGACACTACCATAATCAGACTCATAACAAACAATAATGAAGACCATTACCGCGAGCAGATAGCCCAAGCAGTCACTTGGTGCCTCAACAACAACCTCCAGCTCAACTCATCAAAAACACAAGAAATCATCGTAGACTTCAGGCACAGCCCCCCCCCAAAAAAAACCATCAACATCCTTGGAGAACCCATAACCATAACGGACTCCTTCAAATTCCTTGGCACTCACATCAGCAACTCTCTCAAATGGAACACCAACACAGACTTCATCACCAAAAAAGCCCACCAACGACTATTCTTTCTCAGACAGCTCAAAAAATTCAAAGTAAAACAAAAACTCCTCCTTCACCGCCATCATTGAGAGCATACTCACCTCATCCATCACAGTTTGGTACGGCAGCTCGGACAGTAAATCACGGAAAAAACTACAGCGAATAGTAAGAAAATCATCTAAGATCATCGGCACCCCTCTTCCATCAGTTGAATCACTATATCTCAAACGCACCACAAATAGAGCACATAAAATTATCTCTGACCCCTCCCACCCTGCTCACCACCTGTTTCAACTGTTGCCCTCTGGACGGCGCTACCGATCCCTGGCCACCAAAACATCCCGCTTCAAAAACAGTTTTTTCCCCTCTGCCATAAGGACTCTCAACACCTGACTCACTGCACTGTATAAATTGTAAATTGTACATATGTTCTGTCTTGTCTTGTGGTTATGTGTGTTCATGTCATGTACAATGTGTGTATGTTTTTTGACACTGTTTATGAGCTGTACCGAAAACAAATTCCACCGACCTAGGTCGTGTGGTCATTAAACTATTCTATTCTATTCTATTCTTCCTCTGAGCTTTGAGACTGTTTTTGACACCATTCAATGCTCACTTGTGGACTTCAAGTTAATACTAAATGCAGCCAAAACAAATTATATGCTTTTCTCTAGGGCTTGCAAGTTTGAGACCATGGACTCAAAGACCTCCATCTCAGATGGTTCCCAAATTGAGAGAGTCCTCTCATATAAGTATCTTGGTATCTGGATAGATCATGAGTTTAAAACACTTAATTAAAAAGAAATAGAGTTAAACTAGGGTTCTTCATTAGGAATATAGAAACTCCCATACTATCTTACATCTCTTATTATCTGGAGACCTAGCACTTACAGTATCAGACACAGTCTCAAGGTTGGTTAGTCCTCAAGGTCCCACGTGTCTCCTCTGAGCTGGGTAGAACTGTCTTTAGTCAATGTGCTCCTCGGGCATGGAATGACCTACAAGATACAGTAAGACTTGCTGCTTTAGTATCGTTGGGCCATTTTAGGAAGTTGATTAAGGATTGCTCTGTGGAGGAGTGCTCTTGTTATAATTGATTGCAGTCTGTACAAACTTTTTTATTGCCTGTGTAAATTGTGTCTTGATGCAAATAATAGTGATTGTATTTTGTAATCAGGGCAACCTTGAAAAAGAGACATTGGTCTCAAAGGCACTCCCCTGAATAAAATAACACCTTAGGCAGTGTTATGCATGACCACCTAGGCTATGTGGTGCAGTTTCCATATTTTCAACCTTGGCCTCTTTCGGTCATATAAAATCTGAATTATTAAGTTCATGAATAGTCTTTCCAGATGCAGGTTTATGCCAGATAGTAACAGGTATACACAGAGATTGAGAAATTGGAAACAGAGTGGGGCAAAGGAGCTAAGGTGCGCACAGAGGTTAAGAAAAGGAGAAGTAAGTAAAATACTGTAGGTCACTCTAGTTGCTCACTAATACACTAGGGCACTGGCGGACTCAGGGGGGGCGGGGGGCAGGGGGGGCGACCGCCCCTCCTGGTGCCCCCACGGTTGAAAAACGTCTGTCTTAAGTGCCCTTTTGAGTGGCAAAAATGAGAGGACGTGCCCTATTGGTGCCCCTCCAATGGTCTAAACTTGACCATGTGCCCCCACAGTTGAAAAACGTCCCACTAAAGTGCCCTTTTGAGTGGCAAAATTAGAGGATGTGCCCTATTGGCTGCCCTTCCAATGGTCTAAACTTGACCATGTGCACTGATGGGGTCCCATGTTGTGCAGTAGGTTCCCTTTTTTTCTTTTCGCCCCTGCCCTTCAAACAGCCTGAGTCCGCCACTGCACTAGGGTATCATTTAGGAAGGCAGAAGACTCTTTCATCTCATAAACATTGGTAATTGTCAACAAACAGAGAGATTATGTGCTGCGTAATATGAAATTGAATTAGACATTGAGTGTAGGTGATTACCCTGATAACCGAATATACTGTACTGCACAGAGAAAGCGAAGTTGTGAACCCACAGAGAACTGGTGAGTCAAATGCCTCTTCTAATTAGCACTCATCTAAGCTGACTAATATAATCCAAACAATTCATTAGTTACGTATATAATTCTAGCAATGTAACAAACAGTACCTGCTAACAGCAAGCAAATATCATATTTAATACCTTCATATCTGACAAAACACATACACCATTGTCAATTTGATTCAGAAAGATCAGCAGTGTATATCCTTTCCATCTTTACATAATCATAATGGATGATTCACAATATAAATCCTAATCGGATTATGTCACAGGTTTTTACATTATTCAACAGGAACCTGTACTTGCCTCCCAATCTTTGAAACATAATGCTAATAGTACATGATTTATGTACTAGGTTTGTCAAATAGGATCAACAGTAAGACATTTGTATGGCAGCCATATCAATCTAGCCCTGTGCTCCTTCACCCACTCCCCTATTAGACACACACACACACACACACACACACACACACACACACACACACACACACTACACTAGACTCCTGTTATTCTTTATGTCAAAACGCCACAATTTAATTGCATTTTGTCTGTGCAAAATTCCCGAATTTATGTACACACAGGCATGTTATCATGAAGCTACATTGTTATTTGGTTTCCATATTTAAAACTGTAGTTCCCTGCATTGTGAATGACATCAGCACCTCTGCATTTGACCTCCCCCAATGATTTGACTAGCGAGGTTTCCTTCACTGAAATAAAATACTTTACAGAGCATAAAATCTCTACTGACATCAACTCATGTCTTTTCTGCCTGACTTTAATGTTTAGTGTTGCACTAGAGCTAAATGCAACAATATATTTACACTAACACAAAAACATTTACATTGTTGTTGTTTGTATCTCAAAGTAGTCAATTAGGGTTTTCTAGCTGTGGGCCTTTGAGGACTGTAAACACATGGAGAAGCATAATTGGATTAGATAATAATCTGTCTGGGTTCTCTGGAGCAGCAGACATCACTCACTCAGAACAGTGGGAGGAGTAATAGAAAGAGAACATGGGGAAGAGAGAAAACGCTGATGTGTACAGTGCATGAGCATGACTGGATGGGCCCTATTTTAATATCATGGTGGAGCTTGGCTCAGCAGTTGTGAAAAAGTCAACTCGTTCATCATGAAATTGCATCCAAAACCACTTAATGCCTGACTACAATATTAACCCATCTATCACCAGCCTCACTAATGAAATTCTATGGAGCTTCCGATGTTGCTTTTTTATTAACTGAAAGATAAGTAAGGCCGACTATCATCAATTATGCACAATTCTTGATAATAAACATAGCCAGAGAGATCAACTATTCTTGGGCTCAGATCATCACCTCTACAAATATACAAATATAAGAGGTTTGCTAAAGCCATCATGTCAAAGGATTAGACAAGTAAACTTGTGGTAAATTAGACCTAATTTGTATAGTATCATTGGAAGCTAAATTGTTTCTCTTGTGGGGGGACATCATTAGTGTTTCATAGATGGCGTTCATCGACAAATGGCAGAGCACTACTTATCTGCCCATGCTTGTAAAAAGAAGTTAAAGCTCCCCTGCTGTTTGAGGGAGGGAGCAGCACCCAAGGTTGTCCAAGCATCTACATTGTGTTGAAAAATGCAAACCGCCAAGTGTTATCAGGTTGAGAGGCACATCTTCATTAAATCTCTGCAGACACACTAAAGAATATGTTGCTTTGAGTAAACTAATGGAACAGACTAAACATTGGGATTGTGTACACAATGATCAGCACACAAATAAGGTGTGCACTATGTAGAATACTCCTATGTATCATATTCAGACTGGGAATAGACCTCAGAGTTCAAGGCAAGGCAAGTGTAGCACATTTCATACAACAGGGGTAATTCGAAGTGGTTATTATAAGTGCGTGACAAGCAATCTCATGTTGATTTTGTCCGTGATTTGACGTTACAGTTTGATCGGTGGTGCTCTGCCTCATCTGTTACCAGCTATGAGGAGTTGTGTCAGTTAATTGTGTTAGAGCAGTTCAGAGATTCTGTTCCTGAGCACCTCGCTGTATATCTTGGTGAACACAAGGTGCGTACAGTTTCTGAGGCAGCTGTGTTAGCTGAAAACTTTGTTTTAACGCACAACGGCAGGTTGGGGGAGCCACGTGCTCGTGACTGGGGCCGCAGTGAGAGGCGGAGCTCATCTGGGTTTCGTCCTGTTAGTTTTGAGGCGAGGAATGAGACCCCGTCCTTTAAATTTGATAGAGGCTCACAGGGAAGAGGATCCTGTCGCTACTGCCGGGGGGGAGGTCACTGGAAGAATGAGTGTCCTGTCCTTCAGGGCAAAACCAGGTCTCTTTCTGGTCCTAAGGTAAAATCTAGCAGTTACTGAAGATGCTTGGTCTACCCCCAGTTTGTCTTGTGTGCAGCCAGATGAGAAATCTCTGGTTGTTTCAGATTATGCACCTTTCATTACGAATGGTTTTGTGTCTATCCTTGGGAGTGGGGAAAAGGTTCCAGTTAGGATATTACGTGACACAGGTGCATCTGAGTCTTTTGTCCTGAAAACTGTCCTGCCATTTTCCCAGCTATCTGATACAGGTGACAGTGTCTTGATCAGGGGAATTGGACTTAACACTTTGTCGGTCCCATTGCATAAGATTGACCTCTTTTCAGACCTGGTACAGGGTGAAGTTGTTGTGGGGGTGCGGCCTTTGCTGCCTGTTAAAGGTGTGGAGGTTATTTTGGGGAATAATTTAGCGGGTGGACGCATCTGGGGTGACATATCCCCACCGTTGGTGGTTTCATCTGTTCCCCGCTCAGCAGGGGCCGATGCAAACAAACAGTGTTTCCCTGAGGTGTTTGCATCCTGTGCTGTGACACGTGCGCTGAGCCGTGCTAATGCTGTTCCTACACCTGACCCTGTAACTAGGGTTACAAGCAAGGCGTGTGACTTTTTGTCAAAATGTCCTAGTGTAGTTACTCGAGATGATCTGGTGAGGGAGAAGAGAGCTGACCCTGTTCTTAAAGTTCTATTTGAACAGCTTCTTACTGATGACGAGGTGGAGAGTGCTGTTGCTGGTTACTACCAATCACAATCACAGCCATGCTGATATTCAGTATAACACACGACCTCTAGTGTGATATTGCTTTTATACAACAGTTCTACAGCGCAATTTATTAGTTAGCAGTAATAAGTGACAACAGATTATGATTTGTTTGTTTATTTAATCATTTATTTTGGTTCCGTCAAGAAAAAATAGTTCCGCAACGGGACTGTTCAACTGGGGTCGGTTGCACCACTTCTTACTAAGTACAAACTAACCCTAGTTATAGCGTAAGTATTTACTAAATCACGATTTAGTCACTACTAAACTTGAATGGGTTGCACCAAGCACACTAGTTATGACGTAGAGCTTAGTAACTACTAAATATTTATACATACCCCTAGGGTGGTGTAAGTTATAACTAACTCGTAGCTTACCGTTGTTACCTCAGCGGAGATAAAGTAGCCTGCTGAAGCAGGGGAAACCAGACTATCTTAGCAACGTAATGTTGCTAGCGAAGTTTCCCACAGAAGTGGGGAAAAAAACGTCAGATCAGATATATAAACGGGTTATTTTGATAAACCGGACACATTTTGGGAATATATATGGCTACTTTCTCGCCTGAAAACATATTAAAACTTCATAAAATGACATACACTTGTAGAGCCAAATTAAAGCTTTTAGCCAATGGCGGCCAAATTTGAGGATTTAAAAACGGAGGGTTTTGCTTTGCTCGCTGATTGGCTAATGTAGTCTAATTAACGGTCATTTAATAGAACACCTGTGCGGCGGAGTGCTCCATATAGTTAAAAGTCCCAGTGCTGTTATACTATATATCGTAACTCATGGAATGCCTCTTGTCCAATCAAATTACTTGGTCGGAACTAACTGTTGTATAACAACCATTATACCATTGAGATTGAGATTGTGATTGAGAGTCGATAAGTAAATAGTAATCCACAAATAGGCACAGATAAGGTCTATATTATATATTATAGTATTAGCCTACTACATATAGCCTAATGCACACTGTGGTGACCCGCACGCACGGCCAGGTAAACCTGTCTTTCAGAACCCTGGACAGCGGCCACACCGACAGAGGGGCAGAGTTATGGAAGGGGTCGACATCAAACACACCCGGCTGATGCGCATCACGCCATCAGGTGGAGCGTGAAACGAAGCGCGAGCTCGTTTCAACGATGAAGCACACCTGCGCCAGGGGGAGGACAGAAAAGGAGAGGGGCAGACGTCAGTACGGGGCAGACAGCCAACGCCACATAGCGATGCCCGCCTGCTACTAGCGGAGTGGCCAGCCCCCCTCTACCCCGAACCCTGGAATCCACTGCTGGACTGGCCATACAATCGCTGGCAGGTGGGCCGTGCTAGTTTTGGGCCGGTCGGGCCGCCCCCCCCCCCCCCCCCCCCCAAAAAATTTTTTTTCTATAAAACTAGCGCGGCCCAAAATAGCGCGGCATCAACTAGCGCTGAATCAAGCGGCGGCCCCCGTTTATACTAACACATGGGCTGGCCCAATCACATGCTTAGGCCCTGCTGTCCATCGGCCCCCTCCCCCACTCTGATCCCTCGGCCGACAACCCAAGTGCAGTGTCATGTTCGTAGATAAGATAGTGAAAGGGGGTGCCCAGAAAATTAGGGAGAAAAAAAGTAAGAAGCATTTGCAGAAATTTTTGAGAGATGTATTTCATAGCTATTGGCAAAAACAATCTTAGTTTGGTTCTTTCATTTCTATTCTTGTTCATCACCTGTATTTTCTTTACAGCTTTGATTATAATTAGATAAATGTGAAATTCAATTGAGAATATAAATTCAAAATAATAAACAGCAATGAAAACATTGTTTCATTAACATTTTTCCTAGATAAGTATGATTTATGACACCCAGGTCTTTATTATAGTGGATTTTGCATTTTAAAAGTTAGGGGCATCATGTGCGTAAAAACGCTTCTACTCATCATGCTGTCGTTCGGCCCCACCTATTACCAGGGGTCTGACACTTTGTGGGTTGTTACTAAGCATCCTCTGCTCCAGCCTCTCCAAAGGGCAGCCCCCTAGATCCACTAGAACAAAAGATATGCACTTTTGAATGTGTACACAGTACCTATTGTGCATTATTGGGTACAGTACCTGTTTGTGCCCACAGGAGGCGCCCTTTAATATTATGGGCTATTTTGGGGCTTTCTAGCCCCCTGAGTATACCCCCTTGTATGGGTCACCCTTGGGACTAGGAGCACCGTGTCAAGACAAGTGCTTTTAAAACCCCAATGATGTCCCGGGTCAACTGGACCCGAACACTACGAAAGGGTCCAAAAAGTGAACATCACACAAGGGTTAAAATATCCACGGGTACACCTCCCAAACCAAGCTTATGGGTTGCAAATGGGTTTCATTCTTCATGCTCTCCTCTAAGGATGATGACTCATTGTAAATTGTAATACAACATTACCAATCCCTGCAACATTCACACAGCTAAGAGAAGCCTTTGTCAGTGGTGGTCTGGTCTAGTGGATAGTGACCTGGGGCTTCATTTATAAAGCTTTGCGTATAACTGGTGTAAACGGCTTGCGTACCTACGCAAAGCAAGAACATTTACGCACACCAACATTCGGATTTATAAAACAGTGGACACGCCAGTCGAATTTGCAAGTTCCACACCAGCTTCCATTTATGAATCACAATCAACTCTAAAATGTTATGGTGAATGAGAGGCCATTGTAAAGCGCTTTGGAATAAGGCGCTATATAAGTGCAGTCCATTTACCATTTACAAGTCTTATAACATTTTGGCAATCGTGACTTTAGAATTATAAGGTTCTATCTCCATTTTTGGTATTTTGGTAAGCACTTCATAGTGCTTCATGCGCTCATCTCAGGATGATGACACATTGTAACTAGTAATGTAACTATATACTGTATATAAAAACTAAACACATTATGCTACAAATATCTATCTTATTCATTTCTTAGTGTCCCTCTGCGACATCTGCTGATATGAAAGAGCATTACATCCGTGGAAAAAAAGGATGGCGGCAAAGGCAAATGCAAGTACACAGAAATCCTGCGAAATAGCTTTATATTAGCTAATCCTGGTGTGTTTTTGAAAATGTAAGGATACTGGGTGGTAAAATGCACATATCTAGGAAATGTCATGAAAGGAGGGTCCTGAAATTTGATCGAGTGCAAAGTTGTTGTTTTTTTTTATTCACTGGGTCACATGACCCCACCCGTGGCGTTTCTAGTGTTAAAGGCACAGTTAACTTGTATGTAAACTTGGCCCACTGGAATTGTGATATAGTGAATTATAAGTGAAATAATCTGTCTGTAAGCAATTGTTGGAAAAATTACCTGTGTCATGCAATCGACTTGCCAAAACTATAGTAATAATAATAATAATAATAATAACTTTATTTGTATAGTGCTTTTCCTGCAAGCGTTGCAGCTCAAAGTGCTTTTATGTTAACATGAACTCTGTGGAGTGGTTAAACAATTTGTTTTAATAACTTCAACCCTTCTTCAAGCGTATGTAAACTTCCAACTTCAACTGTAGGTGTGACAAGAGCTCACAAACCAGTTAAGATGGTAAGGCTTTGTACCCTGCTTCAGACTGGTTGATAGATCAAAAGGGTTACGCTGCATTACTGGGCTGGGGAAAAACTCTGTTCATGGTTCAGACCACACAGCTGGACCAGAATGTGGACTTGCTCTGCTGCCTCGTTGCACCAATTAAAAGATTCCTTGAACACAGAAATTGTCACTGTCCTTTCTGCATATGGCTCATGACCATCCCATATTATTTGATTCATATACAGTAAACATCAATGACTCTATAGGTATGCTTCTTTCCCATGGCTTATGACCACTTTAAGTGATTGATTCTTACAGTATGACCCTCATTCTCACACTCAGTGTGGTGCACTGCCCCATTGAATATGTGTAAAGATACCTGGCTCATTAACGTGACGGAACAATAACATACTACAATAACAGACTATTGTTCTATTGATGGATTGGGGACTGTTTAAAGCTGAAGGCTGAAGCAAGCCCACTAAAAAGTATGTTGAAGAACATTAGTTGGACTACTGAAGCAAGCCTACTAATTAAACAGTATTGTGACATTTTAGAGCCCTCATATTTTTGCCCACAGAATATCCAGCATATTATCTAGGTCACACTTCCACATGCTCAGATAGCATGGCCAATCTCTGCACCCTCGCCATTCTCTGAGACACTGTTTCAAAGAGTAGGCTACATGTGACACTGCGAGGATAAACACTTTTTCAGTCTTTGGAGAAAGAGCTCAGAGCTAAACTGAGTGCCTTTTCGGTGCCTTAAACCAGTGTTGCGCTTAAAGACCGGGAAGCTGTGACGTACAGCATTTGAGGCTGTTAATTAAGTTCGATGGTAGCAGCTGCCGTGTCATGTGCGCATGCGGAACGCCCTGAGTCTGTCGAGATTTCAGCTTTTTACATTATATTTTTACATTTTGCAGAGTATCTAGAGTGAAATTGCTTGTTCCAGCAGGGTATTATTACAGAGGGAGCGGAGTGAAAACTCCACACAGTATGTCTGCCATCCCTCATGTATCACTGTATACTGTAATACACAGAGCGTTTCATTCAGCTATAGAGTTTGGGAGGATGAGCCTGTGTGCACACAGTACGGGATATCCTCTCTTTGTTCACCCGTATCAGAGGATTCAGATGGATGCACAGTGCTGCAGAAGTGCTGGGAGACAAGTCCAAACCCCCACCCTCACTTGACCCAAGGCTGCACATTGGCTAAAGCTAGGCTCGATCCCAGTAGCGATCCATCCTATAGGACAGACCGATGAATGAGCCCGGAAGGTGCTTCCGCTCAGGTCTACTTAGGGCAAATTCAGAGGGGTACTTCCCCTTGGCAATATGACAGCCCTGGATCTTAACCTGCAAATGTCCACGTTCAAGCACTTTTCCTATCCCCATTATATCATAAGACGTAATTTTCATAGCTATTGATACAAAAAGAAGAAACCTATGTGTCACATTATATGTGTTATGTGTATATAGCATCCCTTTAGTTAGTTTGCTTTTACACCCCAACTATAGCTTACTCTTTTCTCTCCTTATTTTTCTGATGCAGTTCTATAGTGGCAGATGGTATGAGGGCTGCGGGCGGACTTCTTAATTCCTGCACCTAGAGCAGGTGATTGTTACAGTAGGTTAGTACCTCAGTAGCCCCTTGTGAGTGAGACAGTTGTCCGTATGAGAATTTGATTAGATTAGATTAAACTTTATTGTCATTGCAGAGTGTTTATTGTCATTGCAAAGTACCACACAACGAAATGCAGTTTAGCACCTAACGAGAAGTGCAAATAGTGAACAACATGATATAACAACATGATATAACAACATGATAGTGATAGGTACAATAGAGGGCGCCGACTCTGGGACAGGTTGTTGTTCCTCTTTCCAACTGTGTGCTGTAGCTGCTTGCATGGCCCATGCCTCTCTTACCCAGTGTTCATTGATCTCCATGACGATAGGAATGTCTTCAGACTGCACATCTGGACTTCATTCTTGGCAGTGACTACAACTGTCACTGGGCCGACACTGAGGGGGTGAGGACACTGCAGCAACACCACCACCACCACCACTTTTGCCATGACTCAATGCAACTGCTTATCAACAGCCATGCTGCCACCTGGGGTCAGAGGGACGACGGCATGGCCCAACGATGTGAGCTTACAATGCACAATGCACACTACTGCCCAGCTAGGGAGCGGTCCACCTCCTGTCCTGTGGTGATGAGATGTGGTAATGAGTTCCATTAAACGAACAATGCCTTTTGTAAAACAATGTCTTTGAGACAGACACACACACACACACACACACACACACACACACACACACTCTGTGATATTGGACACTTCAAGTGACTCTAACAGACAGGATGACTCAACATAATTACAGCTGAGAGGAAAGCAATTCAACCTCATGCTGTGAAGGACACCAGACACAACCAATCAAGACCACTACCAGGACTGATTCTCTTTATGCAGTTTATAGTTAGATTGGACTGATTCTCTTTATGCAGTTTATAGTTAGATTGGACTGATTCTATTTCACAGTTTATAGTTAGATTGGACTGATTCTATTTCACGGTTTATAGTTAGATAGGACTGATGCTATTTCACAGTTTATAGTTAGATTGGACTGATTCTATTTCACAGTTTATAGTTAGATTGGACTGATACTATTTCACAGTTTATAGTTAGATTGGACTGATTCTATTTCACAGTTTATAGTTAGATTGGACTGAAACTATTTCACAGTTTATAGTTAGATTGGACTGAAACTATTTCACAGTTTATAGTTAGATTGGACTGATACTATTTCACAGTTTATAGTTAGATTGGACTGATACTATTTCACAGTTTATAGTTAGATTGGACTGATTCTATTTCACAGTTTATAGTTTGATTGGACTGATTCTATTTCACAGTTTATAGTTAGATTGGACTGAAACTATTTCACAGTTTATAGTTAGATTGGACTGAAACTATTTCACAGTTTATAGTTAGATTGGACTGATACTATTTCACAGTTTATAGTTAGATTGGACTGATTCTATTTCACAGTTTATAGTTAGATTGCTTCACCAAGTAATTTTCTAATTGTGTCATCTACATCAAGAGCCTGAATTGCTAATCTTATTGGCACTGTTGGTGCCAGACATTCCAAATCAAGCAGAGTAAACTCTTATTGTTTTCCCTTCTTACTCATATACTGTACATATTTGCTAACACTTTTTCTCTTGCTTATTGATGTGATGTACTGTAGCATATATTTGACCAAGAAGCCCTGAATCACTATCATTAATAGTTAATAATAAAATACAACTTTTGCAACCTTAGTCTGTACTGTAGTGTACATCTGAGAACTGTACTCTCTCACCACATAAGCTGAAGTATCAAACACACATAATAACAGACTCCATGTTCCTTCTCTGCCTTGTTGACTCATCAGACCACAAAGGGAAAAAGGGGGTTTCCTCCAGTAATTATACTACCCTAGTAACTCATTTGAAACCAAGCCTGGCCAGAATACAGAATTTCAAAGGTATAGCTGCTGTTACAGTGATAATTAATCCTGACAATTAGCGACAGTATCATCAATGTACTTCAAAGGGTTTAGATGAATTGACACAGATTATGTTTGATGTTCTTTCATCTCAAGACCGACAATGAAATGGCAATTAACTCTGGTTAAAGGTGCACTATGTAGTTTTACAAATGGTTGCCTTCACTGGCAACACAATAAATGTGAAAGCAGTGCTACATGTTCTAATAGCGGCAAACCTGTGCATATCCTTGTAAACAAACAAAATATAAAATATAATACGTATGTAAATGCCAGTGCTGCAGCCTCGTACCTACGACCGAATCACAGCCGTGCTGATATTCAGTATAACACACTCCCTCTCGTGTGATATTGCTTAAATACATAATACATACCTACCTGCTCCGCCCCTGCACACTACAGTAACATGCAGATGTGCACTACATTATCACTGCATGCACGATTACATTATCACTACATGCACGATTTGCGAATATGAGATTAAGAGATGAAGTTGACCATTAGCAGATTGTACCCTGTTCCTTGAATGAGGGCCATTATATCCGATTGTCCTAACAGAGAGAAAGTGATGTGCTCTAAACTCAAATGGAAAATGTAACTTTTCAGGGTCCAGTTTTGTCTTCTTCCTTGCAACAATAGCACAACAAGTCACTGTGGGGCTGATTAAATATGCCTACATTTATTATGACAGCGAATTACTCAGACATGAAAGTTTGGCCCGCTCTTTGAAGCTCGTCACACACTCAGACCCTGACCGGAGAGAGGGGACTCATTAGCATATCTGTCCAGCACTTCAAGACATTGAAAAGCCAGCGCTTCCTCCCAGAAGGCTTTGTGGCTCAGTTCCTGTACACGTGTGGATGTGCAATGAAACTGGTGGCCTAATGCTGTGGTACGTACTGGCGGACTAAAATATACTAATAAAAACATTCAAGCCTACTGTATAATATAATTAAACCTGCTGGGAACACAAATTATTCCAAACAGCTCAATAATTGGTGGATTTAGCTTGACTTCAAGGGAGAGCTGCTGCCTGAGGTAGATTCTCACTCTGGTAGCATAGACCAGATAAGAAAGCTTCGATCTGCTCTACTGAGCAGCAAAGTAATGCTGTTATATGCTGTGGATTCTGCATATCTATTCAATAATTAGCAAATACATGTTGACACTGAATAGTTTATTCATTATCTCAATGCAATTAATATTTTTTTCTATGATGACTAGCTCAGAATATTTTGTTCAATCAATATACAATAAAACATTTTCAACCAGCAGCAGTCGCAAACACCAAAGGCACTAAGACTATGTTTAGAACACCAATAACATTCCCACATTCTGTCTGTTTCCTTTAGTACACATACAGGGAATCTGAGAGTGATGCTGAGCTATACTGCAAGTTTATGATATTTTCTATTTTCCATTCTTCTCCTTCCCCTCTCACCTACATGGCAGTATATCCATCCACCCTTGAATTGTCAAACCCCACCACAGGGTGCTTCCCTCCATCAGCTTCTGGGTGATAGTAGATGAATGATGTCATGATCGTATCTGGGCTGGGTCTCAAATCAGATGGAGTGTCACAGTGGCCCCAGAGATAAACAAATGAATGCCCGCCAGTGTTGCCAGATGGAGGATGAAACCGAAACATTGGCATTATCACTGCCCATAAAATGAGCAAAACGATCAAAGAGCATTTCTCCCTGGCATTGCCGTAATTGAATGTGAGGACACTTGAGTTTTATTAATCAGGAACAAATTCCACCTCTGTTGTTTGAGGTCCTGGGCCAATCCCAATTCACCCCTACGGCTCCGTTTCACCCATACGGCTCAGTTTTGCGCGTTCACGTTTAGGGTAGGGGTGTCTGCGCGTTTGTCACAGGGTGACAGTCACCCTGTTACTCTGCAACAAACGCAGAGATTGTATGAGCGCCCCCGGCGTCCCAGTCCAATGGAAGCACCAGGCACAGCCTTCCCATAGAAATACACCATGTCATCACCACAGCCTCCCCATAGAAATACACCATGTCATCACCACAGCCTCCCCATAGAAATACAACATGTCATCACCACAGCCTCCCCATAGAAATACACCATGTCATCACCACAGCCTCCCCATAGAAATACAACATGTGATCACCACAACCTCCCCATAGAAATACACCATATCATCACCACAGCCTCCCCATAGAAATACACCATGTCATCACCACAGCCTTCTGGCACAGCTATGGCACTTATTAAACCAAAACACGCAATCTAATCCGAGCAGTTGTTATTATGTAATATGATTGATGGGTTATATCATGTAGCTGACTAACGTCGTGGACAGCGGCTGTTTCTCCAGCGTTTCTGGAGATTTCGGAACGCCATAAAAATAAATCTGCGCTCCGTGTCTAGTGTTATCTATCTAGCGTTACATGTTTTAAGGCTGATCTGTGCAGGATACTGGCTGATCTGTGCATGATGCTATTGCATTTTGACATATTTCATGACACATTCCCCCTCTTTGATGGCATATGACAGCCGAAATTTTACTTAAGTTCAGCCGCAAAGTTGTTGCACTGTTGTCCTATATCAGTGCAGACTGGCAGGGTAGGAGCACAGGTTGATAGCCTACAGAGCACCGTTATTCTGTCACGGTCTGATAATGAAGCATTGTTCTTTTTTAATTGATCACTTGTTTGATCGATTGATAGCGTAAAACTTAAGTTGTGAATGAATCACGAGTGTCAATGCTTTTCTATGAGACTACTGATGACGTATCAGGGTCTTGAATTGGGTGTCCCATTTTTTTTCTTGATTTTCTTTTTTCTTGATTTCAACCACTACGCCGTGTGGCTCTGTTCAGAGGCCTTGGCTCCAAAGTGAGTGGCACTCCAAAATGAACCGTAGGGGTAGGGAGGGGAATCGGAATTGGGCCTTTGACCACTTTCTAATTCAGAAGGATGCTGGTATTGATTCTGGGATTCTGTTTCCACTCAGACATCCTTTTACAGAAGGTCATTCTGCAGTTCTCTTCAGCAGCTATCATCTTCTTCTACTTTCATTTAGTGATTGGCCACACTGTTACCACCAACACAAATTGACAATACGCCTGCGTTTGGACTTTTAAGCGAGCTGAAAATATAGCACTAAAAGTTATTATTACATACTGAGCTAATGCCTTGATTACTGTTTCTGCAGATTGAGTGCAAGGCTGCCCAGACTTAGGGTGTCGAAAAACAGTAAGAAAGTACCACCGTTCAAAACAGGGGAGTTCCTTCTTGTCAACATCAACATACCTTTACTCATAACACATATCCGTAGGGAAAATTATCTTTATGAGGAACTGACAACACTTACAGTAACATCAAACATTGTGTGCTGTGTTCTTATCTGTCCCAGGAATTTCCCCCGGTGCTGCAGACTGTTAAGTCATTAGGATAGGACCTGGACCGGGGCGAAGGAGCTGCTATGCACGTGCTCTGCACTGATTCACTCTTCCTGGGGAAGAAACCAGGCCAGCCAGCAATCTGAAGGTCGCTGGTTCGGTCCTCACCTAAGGAAGGAACCTGATGTGAGCTGGTGTTGTCATTGGGGGGGGGAATCTGGAATAGAGGACAAGCAGAAAGAACTAATCCAATAGGACAGTGACAGTGGTGACAGTGACAGTGGTGACAGTGACAGTGGTGCAAGGTGCGAACCACTAATTACCTTCAAAAAAAGGATGGTCAAGTTACTGTATAGTTTGTAAAAAAAAAAAAGACCTAGTACAGAGCCAAGAGAAGAAAATAATACTAAATGTTATTGTCCTGTCACGGCCAGGCTCATGACCATGACAAAAGACGGGAGACACACACACGATCTTGTAATGAAAGTGAAAGTAATGAAAATAAATGTTTTATTATAAACTAAATGAGGCTAAATACAATAATAAGATGAGGTGTGGTAGTCAGTAAATCAGTGGTGTAATGTGAGTGTAGTGGAAAGTGGTGAGGTGAGTGTTGCATGGTGTGAAACAAGGAACAAACAAATAAGACAAATAATGGTGCCTAGAAGGGGGCCTCCATACTGAGGCCTGCATGGGTCTCTTATGCCCTGGATCCTGGAACCAGGTGGGGCACAATCAGCTGTCCACCAGCTGACCTGCATTCTACTGATTAGTAACCCTGTCCAGCAGGAGGCCTCTCTGCAGACAGGGAAACAGATATTAGTACAGGCCAGGACAATATATGGGGCCAGGGCCGTCACAGTCCCAATACCTAGTGAGGGCACTATATGTATGTTAATGTAAAATGTTATGATAACATAAACTGTCAGACAGTGCAGTCAATGCCTAGATTTGTCAGGCTCATAATTGACTTTTGGTGAATTTTGACTATCTTTAATAAATGGCACCATCAGCAATCCTTAGTCATGAAGTGCCTTTGATAAAGCAAGAGGCAATCTAGAGGCCTACAACAATGTCAAGTCCATAACTAAATAATCCTTCACATGTCAATTGGCTCGACAGGGCTTTTAGGATCAGGCAATATGAATATGAAGCTGCTGTCATCCATGACAAGGTTGTGTAGTCTATGCAAGGTTGGTGTAGTCTAGCTGCTGTCATCCATGACAAGATTGTGTAGTCTATGCATCCATGAGATGGGCTGCTGGGATAGATGCTGCAGCTAGTTGCTAGTTTGTAAAAAAAAATTTTTTTAAAAATGTTTGTTTGTTTTTTTTCCACAATATTTGTATTATCATTTTCATATACCAACACCAAAGAAAAAAACTACAAAAAAACAAAGAAAGAAAAACATACAATAACAAAGATCACAAACATAGACACACACAACCTGCATCCATTTTGGATTGAATAAAAACAAAACAAAAACAAAACTCTGTTTCCGTTTGCCTTTAATAATGTATATTCAATATATCGTAACTGTTATATTACACATGATAAATGTTGCTCATTCCCAATTCATTGTGATGGATGTGTTAACTTGAGCTTTCTTGGCAGCTGGTGTTGATTCCTGGAAGATAGATAGATGGGCACAAAAGTAATAGAACATTGCTCGGTTCAGTAGAAAGAAAAAACAGCATTGAGTCTGTGTCAGAGAGCAGTTCGCACGGTTATTCTCCTAATAATCATTCATTCACCAATCTCACTCTTAGCCTAAATGTTTTCCCATAAAGGGAAGGGTAAGAAGAATGGTTGTGCTTTTATTATCCAAGGCCATAACTGAGTATGATGTTTTTAGAATAACGAATCCCAAAATAACCTGATATCACATTCACTATTGCTGCCATGGCGACCAGTACTGGCCTAATAATACCGCAACATTGAATGAGCCATGAAGTCAAAGTCAAAACAATGGGGGACTATAAATCACACCGTTAATGATCATCTCAAGTCACATGACCTGGGTGGAAAGCCTGGAGGTAACAATGACTGGACCTTTGATATCTGTTCGTGTCTGGAGGTGGCTCACTCCAGGACGAGGACCCACGAGGCCTTGCTGCAATGGGAAGAGGAAGCACCTGTTCCTGGGGTTGCTGGTCCCGCCAACTTCGAGCTACCTCCCTGCTGTGTCCAGCTTCCCACCACTGTTCTGCCCCTTTATTTAGACAAACCGCTTTGGAGAGCCAGTCCAGCCCAGTCACATAGACTGGACAATGAGGTGTGTTTACTCACTCACGTGTGCGGGGTGAGGCATGTTCTCTTTCAATTCATCTGGTCAGACGCCATGAACCACAATATTGGCAGCATTTTGTGCACGATATGAATCTCAAGTGCAAAGGGAAATGTGTCCTTCAGTTTATTAACACATTTTCACTATCCCTGAAATACATGTGACACGTTGTAATGCTTTGATCCTCATATCGGGATCCAATGGACTGATCAGACTTTTCTTTCGGAAAAATGTGAATACATTTCCGCACTGTTGAAAATCAATGACACATCGCTAGTCAACTAACACAGCTTGTTTTGTGAGCCTGCTAACAATGTAAAGTAGTGTTCTAGTTAACTAGGTTGTACTGGGGATTACTCACCAAATCCATTGTGTTGCAGTATATTGGCTTGACTAGCGAGTTTGTTTTTGTGATTCTCAACAACATTGAAATAGTTCTGTGTTTCAAAAGAAAAGTTTTGATCGGTTGCCGATATGCGGACCAAAAGACTAGAACGTGTCACAAATGATAATCATAGCAAGATTGCCCAGATTCTGTACGAACTAGTGTGCGAGTGGAACTTTTATTGAATGCAAGTAATGTGTGGAGCATATCAGATGAAGACACATCAATATAACGAAGGCCACTTTCCCCGGACAGTGTGATCTTGTTGATTAATATTAAGTCATTAATCATTGAGGGAAACAACACTTGTTTATTTCTCAAAATCTTCCCATCATAGATACATGAATAGTAATCAGGCCAAACACAAGGGAGAAACAGTGAGCCTTTTGTTGTGCCGTTGCTTAGATAGAGATAAAGGGCAGCATTGCACTCCAAGACATGCAAATGTGGTGGGAGGCATTGAGCTCTATTCTTATGAGAGGTCTTCTCTAATACACAATCATAGTTCAAGTGGGTTGTATTATTGAACAGAGATGGCCTCCATTAGTCTTGACAAGCAACTCACTAGACATGCTCACCCTACATAGCAAAGAGAAGGGCAAAACCCTTTCAAACATTATGTAATGTAGATCAATGTATAAGGAACTGTCCAACCTGTCCAACGTTTAATAATAATAATACATTAGATGTATATATTGCGCTTTTCTAGACACTCAAAGACGCTTTACAAACTGAAAAGATTGAGTAGTAATAATAAAAAGAAACAAAAGGTAAATAGAAGAAAGTATAGGGGCCTAATTAAGGTAGTTCTGGGGACACATGGGGAGGGGAGGGGAGGGGGAGAGGGTTAACTGGTGAAGGCAAGCTTGAAGAGGTGGATTTTGAGGGCCTGATGACAGGCCAACACCCTCACCCCAGGTCCGGAGCTTGGTCACCCCAGGTCCGGAGGTCCGGAGCTTGGTCCTGGTGGTCTTGAGGGTGGTTTGGTCGTCAGACCTGAGGCAATGGGAGGGGGTGTGGAGGGGGATGAGGTCAGCAAGGTAGGAGGGGGCCAGATTGTTGATGGCTTTGAAAGTGGTGAGTAGAATTTTGAATTGGATCCTGCATTTGACCGGGAGCCAGTGTAGGTTTTGGAGGACAGGGGTGATGTGGTCAAGGCGGTGTGGAGGTGAGCAGACGGGCAGCAGACGTATTGGAGTTTGTTTAGGATGTCATTAGGCAAACCGTAGAGGATGCTGTTGCAGTAGTCGAGTCGGGAAGTTATGAAGGCGTGGATGAGTGTTTCAGCAGTGGAAAAGGACAGGGAAGGTCGGATGTGGGCAATGTTCCTGAGGTGGAAAGAAGCAGATTTAGTGACCTGGTTGGCATGGGGAAGGAACGAGAGGGTGGGGTCAAAGATGATGCCGAGGTTGCGGACGTGGTTGGGGGGGGTTACGGTGAAGCCATCGATGTTGAGTGAGAATGTCTGGGTGGAACGGGAGAGGGACTTTGGGCCGATGATGAGGATTTTCAATTTATTGCAGTTGAGTTTCAGAAAATTCAATTGCATCCATGATTTTATGTTGTTGAGGCAGTTAGTGAGAGTTGAGTGGGTGTTAGGGAATAATGATATTATTTAGAAAGTAATAATATCAAAGTAGATCAAGGAAGCTGGGGGATAAAAGCATGCATATTATAACCAGATACACTCTTCAAAGGTATTTTGTTTGAAGTAGGCGTATGCCAAAATGTTGCAGGGCTTTAGTGTATTCAGAGAATAAAAGATTGAAAGCTTCTTCTGGGACTGTCAACATGAAAGTATTAAGAAATAAGAAATGATGCACAAGACGCAACAGTCTTCCGGAGGGGTGGCTTCCAGGTCTGGATGCTCTGGTACTTTCTGCCAGAAGGCAGCAGAGAGAACAGGGTCTGGCTGGGGTGTCTGGGGTCCCTGATGATCTTCCAAGACTTCCTCTTGCACATCTCAGAGTAGAGGTCCTGGTAGTTTGCAGCTTGTGATGTACTGAGACATTTTCTAATATTTTTCGAATCTAATGTGTTCATTATAGTCTATTTAAGTTAGAAAACGGCTCTAGGTTAATAGACTATAATGAACACATTAAGATTAGAAAAATATTAGAAAATGGCTCAGTACATCACAAGCAATCTTTAATTGTGCGTTATCGCTGTGCCATATTTCTCTGAATACAGAAAGCACTCAGAGGGTACTGCAGCTGCCTGTTCCAAGTTGGACTCATTCATTATTGATATTGATCAACCTAGACTTAGTTAATAGTCTATTAATATCAATGATGCATGAGTCCAACTTGGAACAGGCAACTGCAAATACTGTCTGTGTTAATCAATAATCCTGTCCTTTAAAATAGGCAATGTAAAAACATTTGAGTACAATGAAAAGCTTGAGAAATCTACTGTGACAGTTTAGAATAGTGGGTACAGTTATTGTAGGGAGGGAGTCACGTTAAGCACACGGTCTCTTTTCCCAGGGATACAGCATACATCCCTGCATACATACATCCCTGCATACATATAGCATACATCCCTGCATACATACAGCATACATCCCTGCATACATACAATATCCAACAGTATAAAACACAATTAAGAAAACAACCACATTTTTCATCACACAATACATGATTATTCTACTCATCTGGTTTGGGTGAATGTTGAAGAAAATAATCAATCACTCTCATTGAAATTCAACAGTATACAGATGGAGAAAGTATTGGCTGAATTAATGTCACATACCTTGCCATATCCATAGGTCAATAACCATTGAGTATAGTATGTAGGCACATCCCTCCCTCTACTAATACACATTCATCACTTAGATCTTAGTAGACCGCCTTCTATATTTCATTCATTATGGATGAAGTCTCCCTATATATGAGAGAGGCATGCAGTAAAGTGTATCCATATATTGATGATTAATTATACATCCACAAACCAATGACAAAAGAGTTGAGTTTTTACAGTACCCTCTGAGTACTCTGAGTTTAACTGAACACCATAAATGGCCAAATCTATCCAGCATGTCTGCTGATTAAAGCATTGCAACTGTCACCATGATTTTTGGGTTAAAATGTTCTATTAATTGAAAAGGTAAACACAGAGATGGATTGAACAGACAGAGGTGGAAATCAAGAGCAGGACTACAGTTAAAAGAACACATGTCACTGACCCAGCAGAGCAGTACTGTACGTGCAATAATAATAATCATAATAATAATAATAATAATAGATTTAATTTAAAAGCGCTTTTCATAAAAGCATAAAATCCAGTTCACGGGATGTGAAGAAGTCATTCAAGTAAGTAAAAAAGTTTTGTTAGTTAGCGACCTAGCATTCAGTAGAGCGAAACGGAGATGTAGCTCCGTGTTAGCCGAGGACGAGGCGCGTCTAGCGGCCGAAGAAGGCCAGGATCGTCACCTCCTCTGCGGGTTCGCAGCATGCAGCGCCAGCACGGAGCTCTGACACCAGTCCAGGGGGGTGGAGGCCAGGGAGCTCTGACACCAGTCCAGGGGGGTGGAGGCCAGGGAGCGCAGATGGAGTCGAGAACGGTGCCGCGTCGGTCACAGGCGGACCAGGTGTTGTCATCAGGCCGGGAGAAGAAGCAGTAGTGGCATTGGGGGTCAACGGCGGAGCAGGACAGGGGCCGAGCAGCGACCACAGGCGGGAGGAAGCCAGGTAATCCTTAATTTTCACCAGCACACCGCCCCGCTTTCCCCGTCTTCTGAAGCGCTTTTTGCGGAGAAAGGTGTAGGGGGGGGGGGCGGGAATGTCCAGAAGCACAGGAGGGATCGTCTTGGATTGATCACCCAGGGAAGGCTCACACTCCAACAACGATTCAGCAAATGTTCTGATGTTGAGTAGAAATTACAGATCGTAAACCAGTAGAGTAGAGATGCCCCGACAGCATACACAGAGAAAGAGAGGGATAGCAAACAGTATGCAGAGCAGACGAGGCCGACGGCTTGCCAACACAGGCGCCATCTTGGCCCAAGAGTGAGTCAGTATTTCCCCAAGTTGTAGATTCAATCAGATGAGGGAGGGGGGAGGAATAGTGGCAGAAGGTAGAGCGTGTCATCAGCATACCGTATGTTTGGAAGTTCAGGCCGTGCTTTCGAGCCCTGGGGGATGCCTTGTTTCACTGTTACTGGAGCGGATCTCTAAGGGACACGTAATGTCATCTGTTGTACAGGTATGATCTGAACCAAGCCTGGGGTGTTCAGTGATGCAGAGGGTCGTCTCAAGTCGGTCAAGGAGGATGGTGTGTGAGATGGTGTCAAAAGCTGTGGAAAGGTCAAGGAGAATGAGTATATTGATACTGCCATCATCAGCAGCCAAAAGGAGATCATTGACCACCGTGACCAGGGCTGTTTCAGTGCTGTGCTTAGTACATACAGTAGGTGAACACACCTGGGCTGTCAGTAAATGAGCTCACTGGCACAATACTGAATATGAATACACTGAATATATTGTATGAAATAAAGTGGTGTTGTGGGGCTGCTTTGTCAACAGAAAACATAGTGTCAATGTGCTCCCTCAAGCATAAACACATAAAATAAAGCCTGAAAAATGATCCACACAGTCAGACCTCCCTAGCTGGTGTGTAAACATGAGAATGGGAACACATTTGAAACTGTAATGTACATTAAGCTAAATATATTCTGAGGGAATTATGCAAATGTGTTTTCCCCTGTGTTCTGAAAAAGGCATTGCAGTATTCACTATACAGTAGAGATACAGTAGGCTATGCCAGACCTCCCTAGCAGGTGTGAAAACATGTCAAGAAATGGGGTGTTCAGTGATGCAGAGGGTCGCCAGACCTCCCTAGCAGGTGTGAAAACATGTCAAGAACACTCTTGAGGATGTTTTGAGATGTTTTCCCTTATGCGCAGCAATCTGTAATGTTGTTTTCCAATAAAGGAGGCCAAGAGATACAGCATATAACTATAATAATCAGATAAAGGCCCTAGTTTAAAAATCCTATAGGATTCTAATAAAAAACAATCTACGGTAATAGAAGAAATCCTATTTGATTTAATAATAATAATAATAATAACTTTAATTTATATAGCGCCTTTCAAAAAACCAGAGGACGCTTTACAATTCTACGGGAATGATCAGACAGACAAAACAGAAAACAAACAAAGCAAACAAACAAAGAAAAACTGAAACATTGACTAGGGGCCAAAGGCCTTGGAGAACAGATGTGTTTTGAGGGCTGATTTGAAGGATTCAAACAGGATTTTCTATTAGATTGTTTTATTGGAGTCCTATAGGATCCCATAGGAGTCCAATAGGGACTCATGCCAGAAGCATTACAATCCCTACACAAGCCTATACAAATCATAATTTAAAAGATAGATATCAATGTGTGTCATGCTGATAGTCATGGGTATTCAGTTGAGGCCCCCAAATTAATTTTGGAAGAATAATCAGAAAATGGCTGAGCAGTAAAAGCATAAACACCTAAGGATATATCCCTCCAAACTATTCACTGTCAAATAAACAGGACATGGGTGCGAGGAACACATACAGTATGTGATAGGACTAGTGCGTTGAATTACTGCTTGCCAGGTTAATGTCAAGTCGATTCAAATCATCATTATTTGCCACATATCCCATACAGTTGTAATTGACACAGTAAATGTATAACGTCACTCGAAGGAAAAGGCATGGAAATAATTGGCTGGTGAGGCTTTCAAAAACATGAAGCATGATCATATTCATGTGCTAATATGTCCCATATGATTATATTCATGTGCTAATATGTCCCATAGGATTTTAATTCCTGGTTTAATTCCTATCCTGATTATTTATTTATCTACCTTTCTCTCTGAGCATGAGTAATAATGGTAGGGTGATTTAGTTACTTCCTCTGAGAAGAACATAAATCAATAAAATATATTATCTGTTCAAAATAAACTTATATTTCCTTTACCCTTATCAGATAACATAAAATACTGACTTATCCAGTAAATATTCTCACTTACCATGAAATGCATTTACATCAAATGCAAGCATAAGCATACTCAGCTCACTGCTGTGCTGCCAGGGAAAACATATATAAGGTATATGGTAAAGTTAAAAAGGTAAACCATAGACAACAACACCATCAATACGAGACACTAGTGAAAATGTGTTACTGAGAACAGTCCTATGAGATCAAAGAAGATCCTATGGTCCACAGTGTTTTTACGAATCTGTGGAAAACAATGTCCCTGTGTTGAAATTGCCTGATCCATAAAGCAAGAGTAGAAGTCTATTTTATATTAAGTGACATATTGCTTTCTGTACATAAAACAATAGCCTTTGCACCATCAAACTAAGCTCTGTAGCATCCCCAGCAATTGACAGTTTCCATTCAGTGTTTGTGACAGACCGAATCTTATTATATCAGTATGTGGAGTTGATTTACAGCCACTAAAAGAGGCCTTACCATAGCCTTTACCAACTTAATAAAAAATGTTTATGCAATAGTGAAATTGGAATATTAGCCAGTCTATTTGTCATTTATGTTAGCCCACTGGTACATATATATGTTTGAATGAACAAATGAGAAGTTGCCGCAAGCAAAGCCCGCACTTTGGAGGCTGGGAAATTGCATTTTTGAAATTTCCATTTATTTTCTTCATAATAATTTTGAATGATATAACCCATCTCTGGCAGATGTTTTATGAGCCACGCTCTCTAATGGGTTTCGTATGACAGTGATGAGATTCTGTGTTCACAACTACAAAGATGCCGTTTTTTCATCAGGCTGCACAGATACAGATAGGTACACCCAGAATAAGACGGTTGTAACCTGAAATATTCAAATACATTCCAGACAATGCACAAAAATTGTCTATTTACAGCATATATTTCTGGGACATTGAGAAGACCTTGCCAGGAAGTGCAGAAATAGGGCACACAGTGTAATCAGACAAGCATAGAGCTATAGAAGGAAGGGTAAAACGAGATGTGGGCGCTGCAGTAAATGGGTGAAGAATCTGAAGCACTATATTCCTCTCAAAGCAACAGTTTCATGACAGGAAACCGTTGTACCGTTGTTGAGAGAGAGAGAGATTATAGGACTCTACCGTTGTACTGTTGCTGAGAGAGAGAGATTATGTAATGTAACCATTTTTAAAGATAAAGACATCTGAGAATCAGTCAGGCACTCAGACTTGAACTCATACTCATAAATATATTTGCTGCCGTTTGTTCCATCTCCTCTTGGCATGCAATCAATGAACAGGCAAAGAAATATATTCTTCTCAAGAACACATTAAATACAATTAAATGCACAGTATTCAGCACAAAATGATATATAATGAAGGGTAATAACTAATAATGTGCAATTGTGGAAATAATATTGAAATATATATTAAGAGGGGGGGTTTCTGCTGTTATATACCTCTTTCCATGCAATCACTCCACAAACCTTCAGTACATAAAACTATACACTCTATTGTAAAAAGCCAATGAGCCGCATATTTCCTGTCGAATTTCAAAAATATGAATCCAGAAACCAGAGGTTTGCTATTCTTCCATTCAAAGACAGTCGGGGGGGAAAAGCAACACAATTGTGGGCGTGTCTATCAAGAACAGAATAGCAACAACCATGCCTTTTACCTAAACGGTCTCCTCATAAGGCTGATGATGCTCTGTCAATAAGGGAAGCCCACATCAAACTAGTCTAAGAAGAGGCTTGTAGTAATTAGTTGGGTAGGAGTACATGTAGGCTTGTAGTAGGGTTGAACTTGTACAGGCCGGTCTAGTATGCTTCCATGTATGCCCTTTAGGATAACCATCTGAACGTGACACATATAATGACCGCCATAAAATATGGAACAATGAAGCAGGCTTTAATATACCAAAGCCTTGTGAGCACAGCGGTGACTCTTAAGAGCAACGGAGGGCAAATAACTCACCTGGATGACATCGGATCGATCGCACATTATCAAAAGGACATACTTCATCTCAGATTTTAAGGATTTTGATTTTGGGTCTTGAATAAATAATCTGACAATAAGAGTGGATTCCCCTCTAATATGGAAAAACATGATAATTGTCTCGTATGTTCATGTTGATGTCACATATGGCTTCTGTGTAAGTTGTACATTTTACAGAGAGAGACAGAGAGAGAGAGAGAGAGAGAGAGAGAGAGAGAGAGAGAGAGAGAGAGAGAGAGAGAGAGAGAGAGAGAGAGAGAGAGACAATCGATGAATTCACTATTCATGTGATTACTTTTCAGGCATCATTGACAATTCTATTAACAGGAGGTATGCTGTGTGTCCTGCAGCCTGTGCTCTGGTTTGTAGCCTGCTTCTTTTTGGGCCTGTGTGCCAAACGAGAAGAAAATAAAACTGCCAGAGGTGAAAAGAGTACAGTTGTATCTAATCACAATGATATACAGCCTCTAGGGCTATGCTGCTGGGGATAATGCCATTGTCTGGAGGTTGAAATATGACCCAAAATACAGTCTGGAGTAAATTAACACCACTGAAAATTATTGTGGTAGCTCCCATTCAACACTCCAGAACAACAAGACTTTCTCTAGCCTAATAGAATGCACATGATTGACCATCGACGATTGGCGATCAGCCAACAATGTTGTTACTTCCCAAAAAAATATAAATGCCAATACAGGTCGAAAATACCTACAGTGGGGGAAATAAGTATTGAACACATCAACATTTTGTCCAGTAAATGTATTTCCAATGAGCCTATTGAAGTGAAATTTGCACCAGCCTTTGGTATTAACTCAAACAATCCAGACAAAAAAACATTCTAAACAATCTAAACATTAAAGTCCATATGTAAATAAAGTTGTGGGTAATAAAGTGGATTGAAACTGGAAAAAAGTATTGAACACACTAATTTAAATTAATTCAATACTTAGTGGAGAAGCCTTTGTTTGTAATGACAGCTTCAAGGCGCTTTCTGTATGAAGTAACTAATCGCCCGCAGTATTCAGGTGTGATTTTGGCCCATTCCTCTACACAGATTGTCATTAAATCTTGAAGATTGCGGGGGGCCCTCTTGTGAATCTGGATCTTCAGATGCTTCCACAAATGTTCAATTGGGTTTAAGTCAGGTGATTGACTGGGCCATTCCAACAAATTGATTTTCTTTTTCTGAAACCAATTGTGAGTTTCCTTTGCTGTATGCTTTGGATCATTGTCCTGCTGGAAGGTCCACCCACGTCTCATCCTCAGCATCCTGGTGGATGGCAGCAGGTTCATCTAAAAAATCTCTCTGTACATGGCTCCATTCATTGTCCCTTCGGTGATATGAAGTCTGCCAGTACTACGGGAGGAGAAACAGCCCCACACCCTGATACTTCCACCTCCAAACTTCACTGTTGGTATAGTGTTATTCGGGTGATGTGCAGTGCCATTTCCCCTCGAAACATGGTGTGTTGTGTGACAGCCAAAAAGTTAAATTTTGGTCTCATCATGTAGTAGAGTACATGTCCCAGTAGTTCACTGGCTTGTCCAAATGTTGTTTGGCAAACCTTAAATGAGCTTCAACATGTCTTTTTTTCAGTAGTGGAGTCTTGCAGGCTGAGCATTTTTGTCTGGATTGTTTCAGTAAATACCAAAGTCTGGTGCAAATTTCACTTGAATAGGCTCATTGGAAATACATTTACTGGACAAAAATATTGATGTGTTCAATACTTATTTCCCCCATTGTATCTGTCAACCTTTGAGGACCTTGCAGTCTCATTGACAGTCTGTTTTGTCAGGCAGTAATCAATCGTTCCCAGAGTCTCTCATGTTGGCCTGCATGTGAGTGACCGATTTGTGACTGGCCCGTGGGTATAAAGTAGTGCCATATCTGCCCAACAGACTGAGATCCCTCCTCTGTCATACCTGACAGGCTATACTGACCTTCGGCCAAGCTCTGAAGTTCATCAGCTCTCATTCTGACAGCAGTACTGGGCAGCACTGGGCAGTACCACTGGCCAGCTTGGCCTCTGGCTGTGTGTTGGCATATAATCATACATGAAAGGAATAAAGATGCTGATGAATTGTGACACGTCTGGTGAAAATGTCTGCATGCTGGCAATTCTCGAGTTGCGCAAATCACCAAAAAATAAATAAATGTGTTTTGCGTTTCTTTCATTTTGACTAAAGTTTAAGAGCCTACTCAATATAACAAACAACATTTTAGGATCACTAAATAAAAATACTTATAATTTGTGAATCGGATTCACTGTATCATCTGCCATCCTGCTTCAGGCTACTGGGTTAGTGATACATGGCTTAAACAAATCAACGTTTTAGGACATGTTCAAAAGCAAAGACTGTGTGATCATCTAATTATGCCTCTGTTTGGCGTCTCTACAAAGATGCTGTGGTAATGCTTGGTATGTGTAAAAGTTGTGTTTAAGACTAACACACTACTATGTTAGGCAGATGTTGATTTGTAATGTACGTATCTAATCTCTCCTTCTCTCTCAGGTGCACTTCCCTACTGACCCTCATCAGCCTGGGCCATGTCTTTTTTTACTCTACGCAAGTATGGCCTTTTTGGTGTCTCCTGGGAAGGGATGCCAAAGCAAGTGAATTACCTAATCAATGAAGGGATGTCATGGAGTAAAGGCAGCAATGCCGTCATCAACTACATCCATCACATGCCTCATCACATCACAAAGTTCCACTAGATGCATTATGGACTATAATGATGAATGCATATGTTACGGTACATGTGGGAATACGGTACATGTGGGAAAACTAGGGTTAGGGTTAGGTGCTAGGGTGCTAGGGTTAAGGTTAGGGTTAGGGGTAGGGTTAGGGTTAGGGTTAAGGTTAGGGTTAGGGTTAGACATGCCAGCATGTACCAAGTCACCCTAGCACCTAACCCTAACCCTAGTTTTCCCACATGTACCGTATTCCCACATGTACTGTAACACATACACACAGACACAACATTATACTTTTTTACTATTCTATTATTGCATTGCTCAATTGTATCTTGCCTTATTGTTTCCTTTGATACATATTGCCATGTTGTTTTCTCTTGCAGCTGCAATGTCGACTGGAACTGAAGCCATACACATTTTACTTAATGGGATGTAATCAACTTTTGGCACACGTAGCAATAAAACATCATGAATCTTGAATTATTATTACTATTTAGCAATTTAAACATGTCAGCTCTGCAAGTTTGTTTCCTGAGGGTTAGCTGACAACCCCGCGGACAGATGACAGGTAGTGTAATGGGGGAGTGGTTGTCCTGAGGGAGTGGTTGGGGGTGGAGTTAACCAGCTGTTGTTCCCATCCATTACCTGCCTGTGAAAAGTGTGAACACTTTGAGGGTGAATTGCTCTGTTATTAGACTTATGTTAGGTGTGCCAACATTCAAATACGCAATTCTTCTTCAGATTTCAATGTATGACACATTATTTGAAAGCTTACAATCTTCACTTTAGGAGGGGTAGTGGTGGTCTAGTGGATAGTGAGTTGGACTTGTGAACGGAAGGTTGTGAGTTCAAATCCCGCCTGAAGCCACACCACTACTAGTGTGCCCTTGGGTAAGGCACTTAGCCCTCAGTTACTCCAGGGGGAATGTCCGTGTAATTCGTAATTGTAAGTCGCTTTGGATAAAAGCGTCTGCTAAATGGCAAAATTATTATTATTACTTTCATAATCTGTCAAAAACTGAAAAATGACCTTGCCCTACTTGGGGACCTTTTCACCAGACCCTGTCACAATTAAGAAGTCTGTCATCAAAGTGTTATTTGGGACACTGCCAGGCAGTACAACAGGGTGCTGACTTTGTCAATCTAGATTTCTTACTAAGTAAATACTTAACCAGAGACACGTTTGGAGAACAGCAGGAAAGTTAGGCCACCTCCCTGCCCAGATATGTACATACAATTAAAATAGCCTTTCAAGCTGTTATTACTTAGCACATGTTTTATTATTTACAAGAGTGTAGTAAAGCTTTCAGAGCCATGTGTCTCGAGAGGGGAAGTTACATTGTTCAGCCCATCTTTTATAAAACCCCTCAAAAAAAGTTCAGAAACACTTTTTTGGTTGATTATTCCTCCCCTTTAATAATACCAATTGGTATTGTATTTTATATCGTTGGAAAGCCTGATTAGTCACCTTTACAACGAGGTACAACTTGTAAGGATCATGCATTCGTGCAATAATACCAATTGGTATTATTAAAGGGGAGGAATAATCAACAATTGTCTACAGTGGGCTTGTTCAAGAGCCTGATCGCTTGGGGGAAGTAGCTGTTTGTTAGCCTCTAAGTTTTGGCCCTGAGGCTCCGGAAGACGCCTTGCCTCTTGGACGGCATCAGTTTGAACACGCTGTGGTTGGGGTGGCTGGGGTCTAACAGGCTGTGGTTGGGGTGGCTGGGGTCTAACAGACTGTGGTTGGGGTGGCTGGGGTCTAACAGACTGTGGTTGGGGTGGCTGGGGTCTAACAGACTGTGGTTGGAGTGGCTGGGGTCTAACAGGCTGTGGTTGGGGTGGCTGGGATCTAACAGGCTGTGGTTGGGGGGGCTGGGGTCTAACAGACTGTGGTTGGGGGGGCTGGGGTCTAACAGACTGTGGTTGGGGGGGCTGGGGTCTAACAGACTGTGGTTGGGGTGGCTGGGATCTAACTGGCTGTGGTTGGGGGGGCTGGGGTCTAACAGGCTGTGGTTGGGGTGGCTGGGATCTTTGATGACCCCCGGGCTTTGCTGACACACCGTTTGTTGTATATATCCTGTCGTTTGTCATTCCATCATCCAGTCAGTTGATGTTCTCCCTATGCTTGGCTACACACATAGTCAAGTCGCTGCAATTATGTCCCTTAGTGCTGTTTCCCCCCATCTCTGTGTGTGTGTGTGTGTGTGTGTGTGTGTGTGTGGCTGTGTGTGTGTGTGGCTGTGTGTGTGTGTGTGTGTGTGTGTGTGTGTGTGTGTTTGTGTGATACAGAGGGCTCACAGACGTAACTTGACAGACATGCTAACCAAACTTATAAATTGCAAACAGTTAATGGCTAACTAACCCAACTTTAAGGTTAAATTGCAGTATGACCTGAACAATGTTTGAGTTTATGTCATTTCAATTCCATATACCATTACTAGGAATTACAGGAATTATTTAGACAGTATGAGTGACTAAACATTCTGGATTAGGGTGAGGATCAGCAGTATTTAATGTTCAGTCTGTCTAAAAGTCTGGCTTTGATTCATCATTCATTATATCTTGAAATATATACAAAATGTGTTTTGTGCATCAACAATTGCATTCCAACAATCATTCATATCTGAACCTGAAGAGTACTTGACACTGCTGAAATTCTTTACTTTCAAGTTCAGTGTTCTTCTCTTTTTAATATTCACAGCTGAACTTGAGGAAGGTCTCAGGACAGAATCTCATTAAGTTTAATTATGAATGAGTCTCTGAGCTTAAACGACCCTCTTTGGTCTTTCAAGTGCTGTCTGCACTGAATTTGTTTCAGACAAATTGATATTTTGGGCTACAGTTATGTGTGCTTCAAAAAGATAATAGGCTTCTTCAATCATGGTCTGCTGATAGAATAGAGGAAATACAAACTATAGGCCTACTCTGATTGTTATAGGATAATCTTGCCTGTTTACACTGTATGGAACAAGTAGGTAATAGCCTCGCAACAATATCAATATCACCGTGACTTGACGCTTCAGGGTCATATCTTAAAGATGAAATGACAACATGTTTGTATTCATTGATGAAAGTATGATCTCATCATTGAAAAGATATACAGTCAATCACATTGTCTGTTATTCAAGAGTCTGGAACGTATGGTAAGTGATTCTACTGTTTTACTGAATCCCAAATCACTTGTACACACGTATAGACGTGTTGAAATCTTCAAATGGCCTATGAAAGAGATAGCTACTACTGTATACCTTAACAGAGATAGCTACTACTGTATACCATAACGCTACGACTATCATTACAACCTACAGTACACAAGTTCCAAGGGGGTAGGTGGTTGGGGGTTAATTTGGAAATCTGTGGAGAATAGATAATCACATGTAAGTATTATACTGCCCTCTGCTGTCTGGGATGTTGTAAGAAAATAAAAGGACGGTAACAACGTCTGTGTTTAAAGGCATGATCACAGTTGGAATGGATGGGGCTTCCTGATTTTCTGACCTGATTGGCTAGACTTCACTGCGTCACTTGTTAGAGTAAATTATTCAATAATGGCAGCCTGTTTCGTTTCAAGATGTATAAGAAAAGATATTTAATATTCTTCTGCAGAAGGAGGAAATTTACAAGCACGTCAGACAAGTCTTGACAGTGAAAGTTCCTCAAAAAGTCAAGATCATTCATTTCATCTGAGTATTTATACAAACAGGTACCTTCAGGTAAGGGGTCCGCCCTCAGGTGAGGTTTAGACCAATCATGAGCAATGGGTGTGGACCTGTACATTTGATGAAGATGATTATGATGAAGGCTAGGGGGGAAGCGGCCCCCACTTTCTCTCATGGAGACAAAGGTGAAAACGCAACACAATGGCCACAACTGGTTCAGTCTGGTCTTAGAGTACTGGGTCTGGGGCAACATAAAGGTCCAAACTGCTCTAGATGGTTTGGTCCACTCCGGGACAAAAGAGGGCAATCAGGTCTTTGTAATCATTTAAATGTGTCCACCGTCCAGCCGGTGTCAAGCTTCAAGCAGAGGAACCGGTTCTATTGTGTGATAACAAACAGGAAATCAGCTTACATAGCTTTGCCCCAAGACATCCAAAGTTTGAATCTTAAATGTAGAAGAATGTCTTTTACATATAATAATTTTCTCTCACATTCCACACTTTTTTAAGATGTAAACTCTTAAAACAAGAACAATTAGAAAAATATGGTTCAAAACATTTTTGGAGAAAGAATAATAAAAATTCATCACAACCCAAAAAATCCTAAAATTAACAACCAAGCTTAAAATTAAGCACAGTACATCATACACAAGACAAAAAAATTATAAAAATAAATCCAAACGACCGACGCTTTCTTGATTCTTGCATCTTCAATCTCTTCCTAATCGGTCGTTGTCTGTCAGTGTCATTGAGGTTCAGGCAGTCGTCTGTCTCCTTCCATGTTGGACATGGTCTGGGGAGTGGTCTTTGTTTTTTTTGAAGGGGTGGTCTTTAGCACCATCGAAAACATGATGCAGGCATTCACCAGCATCTTCACTAGTACGTACAGGTGTCCACACTTTGGACCCTGGCTGGACTCACAGGTATCTGTTGACAGATCCAACAATCAGAGTAATTCATCCTCGAAGCAAAATCTCTCATGATACTATGTGTCTTTCCTCCTTGAAACGGGCTGTTGAAACTGGAACACTGTCGTCGATGGTCGTTTGGTGGTTCTCTGTCGGGCCTGGCACCCTGGTGGCTGCGTCCTTCTCTGTCGGGCCTGGCACCCTGGTGGCTCTGGTTCCTCCTCTGTCGGGCCTGGCACCCTGGTGGCTCTGGTTCCTCCTCTGTCGGGCCTGGCACCCTGGTGGCTCTGGTTCCTCCTCTGTCGGGCCTGGCACCCTCATCGTCATCTCCTCTGTGTTCTCTGGTGGGTCTGGTAACCCTGGTCGTCGTTTCCCTCTCTGGTGGCCCTGGTTCATCCCTCAGTCATCTGGCTGGATATTGCGTAGCACGCCGTCTCTGGATTCTGGTAAAACGGCTTCCACTCTGAAATATATATCACATTCTTGCCGTGGCAAAAATCAAGTGTATCTGCAATAATACAGGGTCACCACTGGTCTGTCTGAGGAGACAGTTAACAAATAAAAAAAACTGCAACAGAATTTTATGTCTAATCAAACCAACATCTTAATATTGAAATAGGAAACGGTAGAACATTTTCGTGTGATTTGAAAATCATAAACAAATGTGTCATGTTTTATGATGTCAAAATATACTTACTGAAAAATCATTCAAAAACAAGAAAACCCAGGGTTAATTGTTAATGAGTTAGTGGGAGTTAGCAATCAAAAATATAGTATTTTATGAGCCTCTGATACGACAGGCCACATGGTTCTTTTTTTTCAATACATCATGGTCTGAACAATGCATGAATACCAAACAGATCTATATAATTTTGGACAGGTTTATGCAAAAAACTCAAAGTGGAGAGTGATCAGTTCTCCCAGAGTTTCACACATAAACCTACCTTCTTGAGAATATAAATAACTCTCAGGGTCTTTCTGCGCAAGAAAGCAGCTCCCCATGACTTGGGTTAGAAAATATAAACCTTGCCTAATGCAAAAAAAAATGTTTTTAAAATAGAAAACAGAAACTTAAAAACCGCTAGGGTCTCATCACAACAAAAAGAATCCAAACAACTCAACAATTTTCCTAGAAGTGTCGGAAAACAAAAACATTCTTAAACCATCAAAGATATACAACTGTACATGGAGAAACAACAATTATAGACTATTTCCTAAAATTTGCTGTTGTGGTGTCGGGCAGAATTTGTAGGAATGGTTGCCCCCACAATTATAACATGCAAAACCCTTATCACCCCACTGTCCGAAATGTGTCCGTGGCCGGCCACGCTGCTCTCCAGAACGTTTCTCCTGTCCCTCACAAAATCCAATTTGTGCAGATTGTAGACGCACCTGATTCTGTAGCAATTTCAAAAGTAAACCCTCTTCTGAGTTCTTGTGTTTGTCCTCTGCCATGCGTTCCCACTTTCTAAAGCAATCCCAATTTATCTCATTCTTTGCTTTCTTTCCTACAGATGTTTTCTCAAAAGTCTCCAATTCTATTCTAATCCCATTTAACATGCTAACGCTCAGTGTCCCACATGTAGCAGGAAAAGATGAATATTTGGACCATAACCCAATATGTTTAACAGCAGATAAACCCCATTTGTCTGCCATTATCTTAGCAGGACCAAGAAGTGGTGTCACTCTCTCTGAACGACTTGATTTTATACCCATTTTAAACTCAAAATCAAGATATATTCAAAGGAACAATATAGATACAAATAGCACTATTAGTTAAAATAGCTTAAAAAAAACACACAAGGAATGAAAACAGCTGTAATGTCTTATCACAAATAAGAAAATTCAAAACAATTACAATACAATACACAAACAAACTTGGTCTGTGGAGATTAGACTCTGGGCTTCAGGGGAGGGGTGGCTGGTAGGTCTTTTACATATGCAGAAAAACTGAAGTATTAACACTGATTAACTAATTTAAAACTGGAGTTCAGAACTTTGGTTAGCTCAATGAAACTCTATATTCATACATGGGAAATTCTGAACACCTGGTTGGCTCAATGAATTTTATGGATAAGTACCACCTCCCCACTTTTACACAGAACTAACCTCTGTGTAATAAAAAACCCAATCCTAGATCAACCTAGGATTATTTTTAACCAATATGTTTAACCAATATGTTGGATCTTAGTTAACCAAGATATCAATATGTTGGACCTCTAGTTAACCAATATCAATATGTTGGACCTCTAGTTAACCAACTTGGACCTCTGTTGACCAAGATATCAGCTGATTTGGATCTTTGTTAACCGAAAAACAGCAAAGTCTTATCACAATCAAATGGCACTAGTTAACCACTGTTCACGATCGTTTAGACGCCATGGACCTGTTGTTAACCATGATCAGAAAGATACACGTATATATATATATCATATACACAAAAAGAGTAGTCTTATGATTTTGCCAGGTGCAATTATAGCCACGATAACATGTAAATCGTCTAAAAACGCCACAAGCCTTGCATCACAAAGTGCACCCGGAAACAAAAACCTCTCCAATCGGATATCTTTCTCCGATTAAATACCGTTCCGTATACAAATGAAAATCGACAGGCTTACCCTTGTTTGTGTAGTACGTAGACAGCGTGCTAAGGCCCTGATCATCCGCTCTCAGCCAATCCCAAAAAATAGAGGGGATCTCCTGACCGCGTCACTTGCTAGGTGAAACGGGAGAGCTCCGTCTCAAAAACAGCTCGTCAGCTGAAATGGCTGAGAACGGACAGAACAGGATACCTCCGCAGCCGCTCCCCTTGTTTCCTCGTCGCCAACTTGTTAGAGTAAATTATTCAATAATGGCAGCCTGTTTCGTTTCAAGATGTATAAGAAAATATATTTAATATTCTTCTGCAGAAGGAGGAAATTTACAAGCACGTCAGACAAGTCTTGACAGTGAAAGTTCCTCAAAAAGTCAAGATCATTCATTTCATCTGAGTATTTATACAAACAGGTACCTTCAGGTAAGGGGTCCGCCCTCAGGTGAGGTTTAGACCAATCATGAGCAATGGGTGTGGACCTGTACATTTGATGAAGATGATTATGATGAAGGCTAGGGGGGAAGCGGCCCCCACTTTCTCTCATGGAGACAAAGGTGAAAACGCAACACAATGGCCACAACTGGTTCAGTCTGGTCTTAGAGTACTGGGTCTGGGGCAACATAAAGGTCCAAACTGCTCTAGATGGTTTGGTCCACTCCGGGACAAAAGAGGGCAATCAGGTCTTTGTAATCATTTAAATGTGTCCGCCGTCCAGCCGATGTCAAGCTTCAAGCAGAGAAACCGGTTCTATTGTGTGATAACAAACAGGAAATCAGCTTACATAGCTTTGCCCCAAGACATCCAAAGTTTGAATCTTAAATGTAGAAGAATGTCTTTTACATATAATAATTTTCTCTCACACACTGCTGTGTTTTTATTCTTGTGTTATATAATTTCTCTTGGGACAGCCCTGATCTGCTCCACCAACAGTGAGGTACTGGCTACTCAATGGTCACTCTTAAAGAGCTTCAGTGTTCATGTGCATTGATGGGAGAATCTGACAGAAGGCCAACCATCTCTGCAGCTCAGTCCATCTCCAGTCCAGAGTCCAGTCAGGCACACGACACTTACCATACTTGACGCTAACAGAAGTTCATCATAACAGTCTGGTCTAACGAGTTGACACATTCTCATTGCCAGCTGGGCTTTTCCTTCCATCTAGCCATAAAGGGCTGATTGATGGAGGGCTGGAAAGATGTTTGTCCTTCTGCCAGATTCTCCTATATCTGCTCTTTTACAGTGACCGTTAAGTAGCCTGCCTCACTGATGCTGGAGCAGAAAAGTGCCGTCCACCTGAAGGGAAGGGTCCTGTGTTGTTGTCATCATGAGTTCTAAGAGAAATTATATAATAACACAATGTAACAAGTTCGTGCACAGAGGGAGCTGGACAACAGTAATAGCGGGGTGTAAGAGCGGGCGGAGCCCAGTTTATTTCACACACGTCTCTGGCGACATATCACATTATATCCCATGTGGGTAAAGGATGGGAATAGGGGGGGAATTCATCGTAAAGGATGGGAATAGGGGGGGAATTAATCGACTAACAGTTTTTAGTCAATGTCTCTTGGGCTGCGCTCGGAGCCTCACTCAGGGAAGCTCTCTACTCTCTCCTCTCTACTCTCTCCTCTCTCCTCTCTCCTCTCTACTCTCTCCTCTCTACTCTCTCCTCTCTACTCTCTCCTCTCTACTCTCTCCTTTCTACTCTCTCCTCTCTCCTCTCTACTCTCTCCTCTCTCCTCTCTCCTCTCTCCTCTATCCTCTCTACTCTCTCCTCTCTCCTCTCTCCTCTCTCCTCTTTACTCTCTACTCTCTCTTCTCTACTCTCTACTCTCTCCTCTCTCCTCTCTCCTCTCTCCTCTCTACTCTCTCCTCTCTCTTCTCTCTTCTCTCCTCTCTCCTCTCTACTCTCTACTCTCTCTTCTCTACTCTCTACTCTCTACTCTCTCCTCTCTACTCTCTACTCTCTCCTCTCTACTCTCTCCTCTCTATTCTCTCCTCTCTCCTCTCTCCTCTCTCCTCTCTACTCTCTACTCTCTCTTCTCTACTCTCTACTCTCTACTCTCTCCTCTCTACTCTCTCCTCTCTATTCTCTCCTCTCTCCTCTCTCCTCTCTCCTCTCTCCTCTCTCCTCTCTCCTCTCTACTCTCTCCTCTCTCTTCTCTCTTCTCTCCTCTCTCCTCTCTACTCTCTCCTCTCTCTTCTCTCTTCTCTCCTCTCTCCTCTCTCCTCTCTCCTCTCTCCTCTCTCTTCTCTCCTCTCTCCTCTCTACTCTCTACTCTCTCTTCTCTACTCTCTCCTCTCTCCTCTCTCCTCTCTACTCTCTCCTCTCTACTCTCTCCTCTCTACTCTCTCCTCTCTCCTCTCTCCTCTCTACTCTCTACTCTCTCCTCTCTACTCGCTCCTCTCTCCTCTCTCCTCTCTCCTCCTCCTCTCTTCTCTCTCCTCTCTATTCTCTTCTCTCTTCTCTCTACTCTCTCCTCTCTCCTCTCTCCTCTCTCCTCTCTACTCTCTCCTCTCTACTCTCTCCTCTCTCCTCTCTCCTCTCTACTCTCTACTCTCTCCTCTCTACTCGCTCCTCTCTCCTCTCTCCTCTCTCCTCCTCCTCTCTTCTCTCTCCTCTCTATTCTCTTCTCTCTTCTCGCTCCTCTCTCCTCTCTCCTCTCTCCTCCTTCTCTCTTCTCTCTACTCTCTATTCTCTTCTTTCTTCTCTCTACTCTCTCCTCTCCACTCTCTCCTCTCTACTCTCTACTCTCTCCTCTCTACTCGCTCCTCTCTCCTCTCTCCTCTCTCCTCTCTCCTCTCCACTCTCCTCTCTCCTCTCTCCTCTCTATTCTCTTCTCTCTTCTCTCTACTCTCTCCTCTCTCCTCTCTCCTCTCTATTCTCTTCTATCTTCTCTCTACTCTCTCCTCTCTCCTCTCTCTTCTCTCCTCTCCACTCTCTCCACTCTCCTCTCTACTCTCTCCTCTCTCCTCTCTCCTCTCTTCTCTCTTCTCTCTACTCTCTACTCTCTACTCTCTCCTCTCTACTCGCTCCTCTCTCCTCTCTCCTCTCTCCTCCTCCTCTCTTCTCTCTCCTCTTTACTCCCTCCTCTCTCCTCTCTCCTCTCTCCTATCTACTCCCTCCTCTCTCCTCTCTCCTCTCTACTCCCTCCTCTCTACTCTCTCCTCTCTCCTCTCTACTCTCTACTCTCTCCTCTCCACTCTCTCCTCTCTCCTCACTCCTCTCTACTCTCTCCTCTCTCCTCTCTCTTCTCTCCTCTCTCCTCTCTCCTCTCTCCTCTTTACTCCCTCCTCTCTCCTCTCCACTCTCTCCTCTCTCCTCTCTACTCTCTTCTCTCTTCTCTCTACTCTCTACTCTCTACTCGCACCTCTCTCCTCTCTCCTCTCTACTCTCTCCTCTCTCCTCTCTACTCTCTCCTCTCTCCTCTCTACTCTCTCCTCTCTCCTTTCTCCTCTCTCCTCTCTACTCCCTCCTCTCTCCTCTCTCCTCTCTACTCCCTCCTCTCTACTCTCTACTCTCTACTCCCTCATCTCTGCTCTCTACTCTCTCCTCTCCACTCTCTCCTCTCTCCTCTCTCCTCTCTACTCTCTTCTCTCTCCTCTCTACTCCCTCCTCTCTACTCTCTCCTCTCTCCTCTCTCCTCACTCCTCTCTCCTCTCTCCTCTCTCTTCTCTCCTCTCTCCTCTCTACTCGCTCCTCTCTCCTCTCTCCTCTCTACTCTCTCCTCTCTCCTCTCTCCTCTCTCCTCTCTACTCCCTCCTCTCTCCTCTCTCCTCTCTCCTCTCTCCTCTCTCCTCTCTACTCTCTTCTCTCTTCTCTCTACTCTCTACTCTCTACTCTCTCCTCACTCCTCTCTCCTCTCTCTTCTCTCTTCTCTCCTCTCTCCTCTCTACTCGCTCCTCTCTCCTCTCTCCTCTCTACTCACTCCTCACTCCTCACTCCTCTCTACTCGCTCCTCCTGCCCAACCCTTTCGGTCGCGGCTGGTTTGCAGTGCTCTCGTCGCTCTCTCTCTCTCTCTCAGTTCTTTCGCCGCTCTCTTTCTCTCTCTCTTTCTCCTCCACCTACTGATCTTCCGGGGGAAACGAACACACACATTAAGAAGCCGTCTGATGGGGACTCAATTGGCATCAGCCGGTGCCAATTACGCCCCCATCCACCTTCACCAACCGTCCTGCAGCTCCCCCTGCAGGCCAGACGCGACATGCTCCCGACTCACAATAATAAAAACACAGCAGTGAAGTGATCTCATCTAGTCTAGCGACCAAATTGGTGTTATACAGATGTATCCTATTTATCCCTATTGCAGAGTGTACGGTTGTGTAGTGCTATTAGGAGGCCAAAGGCTTTGCTGTTTGATGTTGTTTCCTCCTATTTCCCTGGATCCCCTTTAACGGCCCATGACTCATTCACATTCTATCCCATGTGGGTAAAGGATGGGAATAGGGGGGGAATTAATCGACTAACAGTTTTCTAATAACTCCTCTGGAGACATTCAAGTCATGCACCCCCTCTAATATCTGTTAAAAATAGAGACACACACACACACACACACACACACACAGATATTCATAGGACTATTACAACTGCATGCTGGGCAAAGACACTCACTCAGCAACGTAGTCCCGCGGTGTCCAGGAAGAAAAGTCTGGGTCTGGCGTGAACTTCCTGTTCATGCGTGTGTCCAAGGTGACGCTATGAAACAGATATGGGATTGAATGATGATGGCTTTTAATGCGTGTTGCGTGTGTGTAAGATTGTGTGTCTGTATAAACATTATATTGGGTTGGCTGATGATGGCTTCTAACGCTCTGCTGTGTGTGTGTGTGTGTGTGTGTGTGTGTGTGTGTGTGAGACTCATGACTCATATGGCTACAGCAGCAGAGCCTGGGAGGAGACCACTGTTGGGCCCTGCTAGGGACTGGCACCACTGTTGGGCCCTGCTAGGGACTGGCACCACTGTTGGGCCCTGCTAGGGACTGGCACCACTGTTGGGCCCTGCTAGGGACTGGCACCACTGTTGGGCCCTGCTAGGGACTGGCACCACTGTTGGGCCCTGCTAGGGACTGGCACCACTGTTGGGCCCTGCTAGGGACTGGCACCACTGTTGGGCCCTGTTAGGGACTGGCACCACTGTTGGGCCCTGTTAGGGACTGGCACCACTGTTGGGCTCTGCTAGGGACTGGCACCACTGTTGGGCCCTGCTAGGGACTGGCACCACTGTTGGGCCCTGCTAGGGACTGGCACCACTGTTGGGCCCTGCTAGGGACTGGCACTACTGTTGGGCCCTGCTAGGGACTGGCACCACTGTTGGGCCCTGCTAGGGACTGGCACCACTGTTGGGCCCTGCTAGGGACTGACACCACTGTTGGGCCCTGCTAGGGACTGGCACCACTGGTGGACTGCCGCTCGCCATCCCATACCCCAACATACCCGGAGGGAGGGATGGAGAGATAAATAGAGAGACAGATAGATAGATAAAAAGAGAGGGATAGATGTTTGATATCCCACCAGATATCAGCCTGTTTGATGCACTCCTCTGGACTCAAACTGGAATCTCCAGCTCTACATTGAAGATGGTGTGTGTGTGTGTGTGTGTGTGTGTGTGTGTGTGTGTGTGTGTGTGTGAGTGTTTTATCAAAAGATCCAGGCTTATTTTGATAAGTCTCACGAGACCTATAAAAAATAACCCTGGATTTTCCTTTAGTGATGTTGACGGAATACCCCCCTGGTTACAATGCCCTCTTGTTGTCATCAACACAACACTGCCCTCGTGTGGTCATTAACACACGTTAGGTCCATTAAACATGACATACAATAAATAAAGACCTTTGTTTGTGAGGTCCAGTACTTTTGCAGTTTTAAAATTCAGGCTTTTAAAATTGGAGTTGTTGTTTTGTTTTATGAGATGAAAACCCGTGCATCAAAAGAGCACGTAGGGATAGAGAGATGGTTGATCTCGGTCCGTGTAAATATTGTCAGTTCGATATTCCTTTTGAAAACGAAAACGGATTGACTTATCAGCTCGATATTCCTTTTGAAAACGAAGACGGCGTGAGTATAACAGCAGTTGATTTTCTATTTCCAGAACATAAACAAGAACAGAGATGATCACGTGTATGTTTTGTCAATTCCATTTTTCTTTTGAAAACGAAAACGGATTGACTTGTCAGTGACGTAGGTGGGCGTTGACAAGGAGGGGGTTTGTTCGAGGTGTTAACGTTACTTTGGGTGTTTTTGTGTGGATTAATTTAGCTTTATTTCTGCTATGTAAACTACTTCCTTATGAATAAATACGTTAGATTATACGCTATAGTGTTATATGTATTCATAATAGAGGTGTTAACGTTACTTTGGGTGTTTTGGTGTGGATTAATTTAGCTTTAACAAGCACCATGGCTTGGACGCAATGATTAACAATGATAGCTAGAAACCGTATTAACCTTATGTAGGCTCAATATGCCAAGTCAATAACAATAATAATAATAATAATAATAATAATAATAATAATAATAATAATAATAATAATGCCAAGTCAATAACATTCCAGCTGAACCTTCTAATGTCTTAACGTCTGCCTCTGTGTGGTCTATATTTTCAGACAACCACCAATCTCTCCTCACTACACTGTCTGAGGCCCCATCTATCATAGGGGTTAGACTCCTAACCCTGTCTGCAAGTGGACTCTGAAGGTCCTGTGTAAAGGTGAGACATGGAGAAAGGCATCGACACACACAGGCAAACACACACACACACACACACACACACTCACATGATTGCATACACAATGTTTACATTTGTAAAGCACTAATGTCTATTCCATGAAGATAAGAGTCTGAGGAGGGAATCATCATCAATGCTTCTCTCCTCTGCTTGTCTGACAGCTCCCAATAGCAGGTCACGTGGTGCAGAGGATTCAGGTGAAGAACAGTCACAAGCAGAGCTGTAGATCATCAGCAGCAGCCAAGGGAGAGCCTTCTTTTTCCTCCATCTCTCGCAGAGCAGAGCAGAATGGCTACTCTTATTCCCAATAAGTCTTTGAAATAATAATAATAATAATAATAATAATAATAAGCCTTTGAAAGTAATCATGATGTTCACATCCCACTGGGCAAACCATGTAATATTAAGAATTTCCATCGAGCTGTACTCTCACACCAGATTACTTTTATTTGACTATTACTCACCACAAAAGCATTCATACATCGTTTTTCATTTGAACTCAGCATTTACTTGAATATATTTTGTTTGCAATCTTATTTATTGCAATTTCATCTGTTGTAGTGTGGGAAATGTAGTTCATGTTTAATTCACATTACATGGGACCCCTCACCTTGGTCACAATCTCTTTGATTCTCCACCATTGAGATAAAGGAATTCAGAGTATGTATAAACTACCATGGCAATAAACTGATTCTGATTTAAGCTAGTAGGCTGCAGTTTTTCAGACAACCTGCTACACTAGGCTATGGCTAGTGCACTCTTACGCTAAGTAGTGTGTAGTAATGTATGTAAATGTATAATAAATCCACTTTTTTTTTTACAGAGTAATGTATTTTATTTATTCAGTAGGTGGATGTAATAAACCAGTTTGATTATTTCCTGCTCTGCAGTTACTGGGCTCTCAGAGGAGCCGGATGGCCTCCAGCACCTCTGATAGCCCAGTAACTGTAACAATTTTGTCACTGGTTATGGCAGACCTGCATTTTATGCAGTGCGGGCTTGTTTCCATGGCCTGGTTCACACAGGCCTGGCAGCCAACCAGGCTGCGGCAGCACAATGCCATTGTTGGCACCTGCATCACACCTGTAACAAGTAAAACAGACAACATAGTACATCTTAGTACATTCAGTCCAACTGACTACTACTGCACACTCTATCACCTGGGCCAACACCAGATAACACTTGAAGAACACCCTGTCAATATGATAGACGATGACAATTGACTCTTGCTTATATGATAACAGCTGACTCTGCACAATGTTCATTCACACTCACACTCACTTCAATGTTATTTAATTGCACTGCCTTTATCACACATACAGACACACTGTGATTGGATGGGAAGTAGAACAAGATCAAATTGAGAGACTGCTAGACTACAGATAATAAATCACCAGTTTGGATGTGCACCTTGGACTGGAAACTGGAAAGACGAACTAATTAGTGCTGATCAAAGCTGTGAGTGACAAGAATTCCAATTTACCTGTACCTGCACTAGTTTTTTGGCAAGAATAAACTTTTGATTTCTATTTATAAGCTGGGCAGATGTGTAGGAGTTTCAACCTTGAAGCCTATTCTAGGCCGGAATTCAAATCTCTTTATCACTTGCACTTTTTGCTTGATAGTACACCTGTTTGATGAAAATGCTCACAGACTCCACTCCCCTGCCCTGCTACAGCACTGCAGTTGGTTGGGATTGATCACCAGACTCCTCCCATTCACCATCAACAGTTTTTGGCTGTTCACTCTATTTTGGAGACCCTCATGACATGCACATGTGTGACTAACCGTGGCAGATGCAGCACTTGAATGCCTCTTTAAGGGCTGCTTCCTGCTGTGGGGCCAATGTATGACGCAGCCCGGCCACCTGCTGGATCCTGTCCAGCACTGCAGGTAGGCAGTCTGCCGCCAGGACCACCTCCTCGATCTTTGCAGACACCCCATCCAGTGCAACCACCTCCTCGTTCCTCCTGGCTGGCCTTGGTATATAATGGCCCAATGTGAATAATATTAACTACTGTATGCTTTCATCTGCATACAAAAAGTCACTTTCACCATTACAATAAAGAACACATTACAATGGTGGGTGGAGCAACCAAGTAGTATATTTTTGCTTTTTACTACTGTACAGTGTATTACTACTTGAGTGTTCTTATATCTAGCATGTTTTTTTTAAGTACTACACCATCAAGTGGATCCCTTATACCTCTTATTTGACTAAATACTATGTTAGTATGCAACACTCACCCCATCCTCCTCCTCTTAGCTCTGGTGAGCTCCTCATATGTCTCTTTAGGGAGAGCAAAAATCTTTCTTGAGCTCGACCTCCAGAAGTCGATCCCTGCAAAGACATGAGATTTTAAACACATCAGTCATCGATCTGAGTGTACAATACACGTCAAATCATTAGAGGCACGCTGGACAGAGTGGAATGACAATGGCTGGGTTTCCCGATAAAGAACCTGAAGGAACCCTTCTTAAGCTTCCCTTTGCATGGGAGTTATGAAGTACTTTGGAGTTAAGTGCTTCTTAACTCGTTTGGGAAACCCAGCCAATGTCTCTTCAAATCAAGCACTTAACTGGATGGATTCGCACTAATCTTAATTTATCATGAACAGTGTCTTTCATTAAGACATTGGCCTCTATATTCGTACCGGGGCTAAGGGCTAAGTCCTAAAGTTGATGCTAGGTTGGATTGTCCAGAGGGATGCTGGGGGGGGGGGACTGCAACACATAGCGGAGCCCCCACCCCCACATCCCTCTGGACGATCCAATCTAGCATCAGCTTTAGGACTTAGCCCTTAGCCCCGGTACGAATATAGAGGCCAATGTCTTAATGACAAATAATCATGAAAACAATGTCTTTCAGTAAGATCTGATCCTCAATGTCTTCAACCAAGTCTGCAGCATTCACTAAGACATGTCATCATTCACTCTACACTACACACCACTATGTCACTTTCTGCTGGCAATAGCAAACAAGGCTGTCTGCTCTACCTATTACAGAACTTACCTTGCGTAGCCTGACTGTCAACAATCAGGCATCCCTGGCAGTCAGTGAGGACAATGTCCTCTGTGGTCCCCATGGCTGCCTTTGCTTTTTCGGCCACATGAGTGACCGTTGAGTCACTTGGGCCGAATGCGACCTGGATCACATTGTCGGGATAGAGCCGTCCCCCCTCAACAACTCCAGCTAATATTTTTCTGTAAAGTTACCACACACGCACCAAGAAAGTACTTTAAGCCTAACAGCTTCATTTAAACTTTTTTCAGACAGTCTAATGTAGCTGAGTGATGGTGCAATAAGTATTGGTGGTACCATCATGATGGCCACTGAAAATTATTCATATTAAAATTGTAACCTATTAGCAAGGCCCACCTAATTTTGTTATTAAAAGCCTTTGTTTGACTTGGACTACTGAAAAAACCTTACCGCATGTATGTTTTGGGAGGTCTTGAGCTTGCAGTCGGAGGGCCAGTGGGTGTTGAGGTAGATGGATATACAAATCCATAGTGGCCAGGGGAAGGAAAGTGAAGAGTGGAGGTAGAGGGGGGAGTGGAGGGAACAGGAGCAGGACTGAGGTGTGAGGAGGATGGTGGGACTTTGTCCCCCATTACATTGAAGGTACCTCCTCCTGACACACCCAGGGCATAGGAGCAGAAGCGCCCTTCCTCAGGGAAAAGGGTGATCCCCGCTTCATCCACAAGGTGAATACTCTCTGGTGTCAACTGTGTTTAAAAAAACATCTTGGCGAGCTTACTAATTATTAATAATCACCCATCCAACCACTAAATTTAAAATTGCATTCTTATTGGCGATCATACAACAACAGTTAAAGCACACACTTGTTCTTTGTAGCTTTTCCCACAATGGGACACCGACAGCCTGTCTGTCTGTCTGTCTGTCTGTCTAACCCTGACCCTGTCTGTCTGTACCCACTATAGACAGTAGTAATAAGATATAGACAGTAGTAATAAGGTATAGACAGTAATAATAAGATATAGACAGTAGTAATAAGGTAATTACTAGGTAATTACTAGGTAATAATTAGGTAATTAAAGGACAGTAGTAATAAGTAGGGTATGCAGTACCACGCGCTACGAGAAGCTAATACCACGAGCCGATATGGGCTCTACATATATAGGGCAATATGAAGTGAGGCCTATCACCTGTAAAATTTTAGCATCTGGCCTGTAGCTCTAGCATTAATAATCTGCCAAATGTAGGACTACTGTACAAACCTTGAATAGGAACGCAAGGTTCCTGGTGGTGCAGTCAATTTCATTTAATTTGTTTGTCTGGCCAGACTTCACAAACACGTAGCTGACGTCTGACATGCTGACAGGAGACAATGGAACGCGTGTTCCAGCTGTTTTTATAAGGTCCCGGCTTGAGTGATCTCGAGAGATCTCTGTCCAAGATGCCAATTGGCTACCTAACTTTTTTTTTATTTTACCACCCAAAACTTGCTTCCTACTTCAACAATGTCGAATTTGACGCCCTTTGCTGACATTATTTCAAAGATGTTTGAAAGTGGTTTTTCAGATTCTGATATTTCGCGACATCTACAAGTAGAGTGCGGTGTAGAGAGAGGTTCCAGCCGAACCAATATTTTGCGCTTCTGTGCCGAACTCGGCCTGAAAAGAAAGGCGCCAGTGAGAAAGGTCGAACTACAAGGCGCCGTTGCTTCAGCCGTATTTGAGGTAGGCCTAGTCTGTCATCAGAGCTGCCAACTTTTCAAAAAGTTATTTTGTTGACGGGGGGTGGGGGGGGTGCGCTCAACGCCGGGGGCAGGGGGGGACAATTCTGTCAAAACTGATCAATGAGGCCATTCCCAATCAATGTTTGTCGCCACTCCATCTTTATTACCCCAATTTAAATACAAGCCTTTTTGCTCCACATTCTACAGACAGGTCCAACATACGGCAGAAAAATGATGAAGGGGTACCTGTCTACAAAAGGAGTAAATGCTGCAGAGTGCCGCATCGGAAAGGTGTTGAGAGATACCCATCAACCATACAACGAAGCACGTCGTCTAGTAAGTAGGCTATGTACACTAAATAAGTAGATTAATCAATTATACGTATATCATTACTAACATTTTGCTTGTTGTACAGGGTGCCCGTAATTTGAATCCCCAGCTGTATCATGCGGAATACACTGGCCATAAACTGCACTTAGACCAGAACGAAAAGTTGGTGATGTTTGGTGTGACACATGTTTTGGCAGTGGATGGCTATAGCTCCAAGATTGTTGGCCATGCAACCATGCCTGTCAAAAACAATCTTATCATCTATGAAGATGTTTACAGGTAAACACCTACATTTCTGTATAGTAGGCTACTAAAATGCATTTTATTTTAGGCAAAAACAAAAAATGTAAAAATGAAACAGCAATACAGTATAGTGCTGTGTTTGGTGTTATGTAATCCTTTATACATGCAACTCTAGTGATTCATGGTGTTTTACAGGCAGGCTGTTGTCACTGAGGGAATGTGGGACACCGTAAGAGTAGACCATGGTAAAGAGTTCTACTTAACCTTGTATATGCAAGAAAAGCTATGCCAACACCGCCACAACACCGAAAGGCCACCATACCGCCAAACCCCGTCCACAAAAGTATGTTTATTTTCATGTTCCGCACATACTTTTCTGATTTCTCTTGTATTTGGTATACTTGTTTCATCAAACAGGTACATGTACAGTATAGATCTTCCTAGACATATATAGAATACTTTATCCCCTGGCTGTGCCCAGTCCATAGTCTATCAACAAGTATACTTGTTTCATCAACAAGTATATCATCAATAAGTATACCGTGATTCATAATCCTTGTTGTTTTAAGTATACCATATGTGATATACTGTAAAGCGGTTCTTAAACCTTTTTGCTTACTTTGTTTTGTCCAATTAATTAATTTTTTTCTTTTGAATTGAATTGTGTAAAAATATGAAATGTATGTGAAACAATGTTTTCTTTCAGAATCACAAAGTAGAAAGGATGTGGCCAGAGGTCAACAACCGGGTTAATTACCCATTGAAACAGGCTCTGGTCAACATGGTGAATGAGGACATCATTGACATGAACGATTCTCTGGTCCAATACTGCATCTCGAACCTCACCTGTCAAGTCAGCAAAATAGGCCTGGATAGAGTTGTCCAGTCATGGAATGCGCATCCAATTCCAGGTGGATTATATTCACACATCACATCAGCATGAGTAACATGTACAGTATAGATCTTCCTAGACATCTATAGAATACTGTATCCCCTAGTTGTGCCCAGTCCATAGTCTATGGAAAAATGAATAGAGTGAATGTTTGGAATGCGATATTATCCTAATCAGTACATACGGTATTGCTCTGCAGGCAAGGGTGTTCCAAATCAGTTGGCAGGAGGAGGATGCCAGAAAAGGATCAATCCTGACCTGCTGCCAAATGGAGAAGGTGCTGCCCAGATGTACCAGCAAGATGTGGGCTCAATACTGAAGCGAGCATCAGTGTTTGGGGCAGAGCCTTTCTCCAGAGACGACCAGAGACTGCATGCTGAGGAAGAATTCAGAGAACAGTTTCCCGACATCTCTCTGCTTTTCAACCATACTGTTAATGGAGATTATGCTCCATTTCAGGAGGCTGTACTTAAGCTTATAAGTAGTACAAGGAGATGGGCTTGAAGGGGGAGTGTGTGTGTTTGTGTGTGTTTGTGTGCATGCACAAAACATGACCATGAAACCTGATTGGCTGCCAGGCCTGTGTGAACCAGGCCATGGAAACGAGCCCGCACTTAGGTCTGCCATAATCAGACAAAATTGTTACAGTTACTGGGCTATCAGAGGTGCTGGAGGTCATCCACCTACTGAATAAATAAAATACATTACTCTGTAAAAAAAAAAGTGGATTTATTATACATTTGTGACTGCTGCTGGTGTTTCTGGGCAAATTCGTCTTTAAAGTTTTTTTTTTTTCTTTTCAGATTTTCGTTTTTTTAGCTAACATTCAACTCGAAGATGTGAAGTACCCACTCGTTATTTTTCCGAACAGTTTTACGTTAATTAAATAAGTGTAATCTATAACACAATGACTTCGTTTCTTGTTGTTTGATGGGGATTCATTATCTTTGATGGGGATTTTATGTGCTTAGTGATTTCCGGTGTAGCAACTTTCAAATACTCATGTCGTCTTCAATTTGTTTCCGATTTCAATGTATGATGCATAATTTGAAAGCTTACAATCTGTAGTTTAAGCACATGTAAAAAACAGAAAAATGATTTTGCCTACAGGTAGCACTTTTCATTGGCCTGTGTCACATTTACATACATTACTACACACTACTTAGCGTAAGAGTGCACTAGCCATAGCCTAGTGTAGCAGGTTGTCTGAAAAACTGCAGCCTACAAGCTTAAATCAGAATCAGTTTATTGCCATGGTAGTTTATACATACTCTGAATTCCTTTATCTCAATGGTGGAGAATCAAAGAGATTGTGACCAAGGTGAGGGGTCCCATGTAATGTGAATTAAACATGAACTACATTTCCCACACTACAACAGATGAAATTGCAATAAATAAGATTGCAAACAAAATATATTCAAGTAAATGCTGAGTTCAAATGAAAAACGATGTATGAATGCTTTTGTGGTGAGTAATAGTCAAATAAAAGTAATCTGGTGTGAGAGTACAGCTCGATGGAAATTCTTAATATTACATGGTTTGCCCAGTGGGATGTGAACTTCATGATTACTTTCAAAGGCTTATTATTATAATTATTATTAATTATATAATTATTATAATTATTATTATTATTTCAAAGACTTATTGAGAATAAGAGTAGCCATTCTGCTCTGCTCTGCGAGAGATGGAGGAAGAAGAAGGCTCTCCCTTGGCTGCTGCTGATGATCTACAGCTCTGCTTGTGACTGTTCTTCACCTGAATCCTCTGCACCACATGACCTGCTATTGGGAGCTGTCAGACAAGCAGAGGAGAGAAGCATTGATGATGATTCCCTCCTCAGACTCTTATCTTCATGGAATAGACATTAGTGCTTTACAAATGTAAACATTGTGTATGCAATCATGTGAGTGTGTGTGTGTTTGCCTGTGTGTGTCCATGCCTTTCTCCATGTCTCACCTTTACACAGGACCTTCAGAGTCCACTTGCAGACAGGGTTAGGAGTCTAACCCCTATGATAGATGGGGCCTCAGACAGTGTAGTGAGGAGAGATTGGTGGTTGTCTGAAAATATAGACCACACAGAGGCAGACGTTAAGACATTAGAAGGTTCAGCTGGAATGTTATTGACTTGGCATTATTATTATTATTATTATTATTATTATTATTATTATTATTATAATTATTATTGTTATTGACTTGGCATATTGAGCCTACATAAGGTTAATACGGTTTCTAGCTATCATTGTTAATCATTGCGTCCAAGCCATGGTGCTTGTTAAAGCTAAATTAATCCACACCAAAACACCCAAAGTAACGTTAACACCTCTATTATGAATACATATAACACTATAGCGTATAATCTAACGTATTTATTCATAAGGAAGTAGTTTACATAGCAGAAATAAAGCTAAATTAATCCACACAAAAACACCCAAAGTAACGTTAACACCTCGAACAAACCCCCTCCTTGTCAACGCCCACCTACGTCACTGACAAGTCAATCCGTTTTCGTTTTCAAAAGGAAAATGGAATTGACAAAACATACACGTGATCATCTCTGTTCTTGTTTATGTTCTGGAAATAGAAAATCAACTGCTGTTATACTCACGCCGTCTTCGTTTTCAAAAGGAATATCGAGCTGATAAGTCAATCCGTTTTCGTTTTCAAAAGGAATATCGAACTGACAATATTTGCACGGACCGTTCTGCCTGCTACCGGAGCAGCAACTTGTACCCTAGACTGAATCAGAGGATTGTTATCAACATTGCCGCCATCAGGACTGAGTCTGTGTGTGCAACGCGGCAACCCAACTCATCTTACAACTCAACCGCATCTGCTTCACCTCCACCATTCTATTCTAATTGGGAGTTGCCGTATCATTGATACCACAGACTTATTTTTCTTTCATATGTGCACCAACAAAACCCAAGCGCTTGGTAATCCTCAAACTGTGAATCTAGAACTCTGGACTTTCTTTATTATTTTTCATTGATTGTAGTAAGGTTTGTGTTTGTTTCAACTTGATTGTTATTTTTGTTTTGCATACACACACACACACACACATACACACACGTACACACCAGCTTACATACCAACATATAGGCCTACACATAGTATAGCACACTGACATACAGACCCTAGCACATAGTGTAGCACACAGCATATACCTCAAATAAAAGAAACATATTTGTGATATTCCTTCTAAATTGCTGTCCTTTTTGTTTGTATATGGGTTTTTATGCTTACTTGGTTTATGGGGACACACAATTACAATTACATATGTAACGGAGTAGAAAGGTCAAGTTCAATTATAGCTAAAATAGGTATAAACTGCGCCCTCTAGGGGTTTAATGACGTGGTATACCCGGGGTGTGTCCGTGACCCGGATGCTGTGTCCGTGACCCGGATGCTGTGTCCGTGACCCGGATGCTGTGTCCGTGACCCGGATGCTGTGTAAATATAGCTGGACAGTGCAATTGCACGGGGCGTAACGTGATCTCCCTCAGTTCATTCTTAACCACTGATGCGGTAAGGTCATGTTTTCTGCAGGGTCTGAGATCGCATATAATTTAAGAGATTATTAATGTACCTATGTTTTATTTGAATGTTTGATAAGTAAGATAGCTGTTTTGAGTTTCCCATTCATAGTATGTTAGTTTGGAACATATCACAAGTTTGTTAATGTGAGTTTTCTGTTGTTAACAATGATGACGCTAACGTGAATGTCCGTGTGTAACATCATTTTAGAATGTAGCTCGATGACCCTGCAAGTCCCGTGTCCAGAAATTGATGCACTGTTTTCTACAGGTAATATTATTATTGTTGTGTTATTATATATCTGTTGTTCTGTTAGTAGACCGTATTGTATGAGGTTGGGTCTTCCACCTCGCTAGTTTGCAACACGCTCGCGGCTTACCTAGCAGTCAGGTTGCAGCCATTGTTGCACGTGGTGCGCATGCGTATTCCAAGTGCGGGGTTTTTCCATGCATTTGGATGTTATGATTTCTTGTTGTTGTTGTTTAAATGAATACCACTATATGATCACACAAATGAAGATTTATGTAGTCTACACATTTTGTATTTTTGTTTCATATTATTGTTATAATTTGTGTAGTATGAGTGACTACTGTATGCTCAGTTCATTCTTAACCACTGATGCGAATGTAGCTCGATGACCCTGCAAGTCCCGTGTCCAGAAATTGATGCACTGTTTTCTACAGAATAAATGAACGTGAGCCATCCAGCTGAGAGTGATTCATGAAAAGATACACCCCGTCACATTGGTGCCGTGACCTGTGGACCTGAAGTCAACTCTTCACCTTGACCCGGGACCACTCTGCTGGATCACTCTGCTGGACCGCTCCTGCGTGCTGTCTGGTGGGCGGCGTATGGTTTCACTCAGTTCATTCGGTGATGTTATGCACAAATGGATTGTTGAATTAATGAATGTGATCTGTGATTTATTTTAGTTTTATTGCTGTTTTGGTGACATTTTTCTTTACTGGTCTTTTATCTGATTAGTCTGTATAGTACTGTTTTCTTGAATTGTAATTCAACATGAGCCACAGACCAGGATGTTTCAGTACGCCACTAAGCAGTAGCATTGGGAGGGGTAGAGCGATCCTCCTCAGTGGAGGTAGGGGGATTCCAGTGTTGAGTTATGATAGTCCTGTTCAGGGGGGTGATGTTCATGTTGTGGGTAGTCAGGATGCTGCTGGGGCCCTTTCAGTTAGTGGGGACACAGTTCCTTCTCAGAGCCACGACATTGATCATGCACCGAGCACACGGGTCAGTGATGCCCCATCCCCAATCTCTGCTTTCCAGTTACCTAATGTAGTGAGCCAGATGAGTGACATAATTAGAGATGTTGGTCTACAGCTGGCAGATAGCATACTTGCACGCCTTGACTCAACGCTACCTCCTCTTAGCACTGCGCATGCACAGACCACGCCCACTGATACATCCACCCAGAGTCTAGACCTGTCCCAAGTCCAGTTGGTACCTCACAGGAGGGTGAAGGAGCCTCCAACGTTCAGAGGGGATGATAAGGACGCAGTGAATGTGCGTGAGTGGGAAGACATAATGAGGAGTTATGTGAAAAAGGCGAACATCAGAGCAGATCAGCAGGCGGAAGAAATATTCACCCAACTCAGGGGCAGGGCTAAGGATGTAGTGAAGTATGGGACGAGGAGCAGTGGCATTAATGTCGCTGAAAACCCAGAGGCCATCTATGGTCTTCTACGTAAGCATTTCGCTGCTGTTCCCTGTTCACCTATCCCCCTAGCCGACTTCTACACCACGCTGCCGAAGAGTGGTGAGGATGCGTATGACTACTGGCTACGCCTCAATCAAGCTGCAGATGTTGCCACTGATCGCCTCAAAGAACAAGGTAAAACACTTGAGTGCCCTCTCCTGGAGGTGACACGTATGTTCATCAGGAACTGTCCATCCAAAGAGCTTGCCATGACTTTCAGATCAAAGACGATCGATAAGTGGACTGCTGTAGAGGTCCAAGATGTACTTGACGAGTTCCACACTCAGGTGTGCTCGAACGGTGTTGCCGCAGCCGTGAGTAAAAGGCCCAGTGAGGGTGTGCTAGTGAAAAGAGTTGAGATGTCAGGCACTGATATGTGTTCACCTGAAAAACAGGATACTCGCCCAGACAAGGGGGCAGAGGCCTTTGAACGTATCATCTCAATGCTAGAGAAAGTCCTAGTGGAGAAGTCTGCTCCTGCTAGGGACATGTCAAACAAGCAGTATAGACCCAGCCCCCCCAGGATTGAGGGTCTGAATAACCTGCCGTGTGCTGTGTGTGGCGACGCTAGACACTCTGCTTGGACTCACTGCCGTGACCAGAGGCTCTGCTTCCAGTGCCATTCGCCTGGACACCCCAGATCCAAGTGTCCGATGCAGGGGCGTGCCCAGTCGGCGCAGCAGGGAAACTTATAGATCTGCATTCAAGGGAGGACTGTGCAGATCCTGTTGATATCTCTCCCAATGATGAAATGGCTGATTGTGAGTCAACATACAAGTCATTCATCTCCAGAGCGCCTTCGAACAAAACAGTAGTATTTCAAGGTCTACACCGAGTCCAAAGGTCTGATAGTTTATTCTACACCACTGTCTCCGCTGCAGATGTCTCTCTTAGAGCGATGATAGACAGTGGTTCTATGGCATGCACGCTTAGCGAGGCTGCGGAGGCGCGTCTCTTGCAGCGTAACCCTGATCTGAGAGGATGCCCCGCTGATGATGTCATTATCATAGGATGTGGTGGTCACCGAGTTGTACCTAAGGCAATATACAATGTCGATGTGGTGGTGTATGACTGCAAGATGGTCATCCCAATGCTTGTGGTGCCTGGACAGACCGATGACATGATACTAGGCAGTAATGCCATCAAGAAAATCCTAGAGTTGATGAGGAAGACTGACAGCTATTGGCGGCTGATATCTGAACATGGTGGTGGCAGTGATGGGGACTGTCATCACTTCTTCTCTCTCCTTTCCAATACAGAGAGATGGAGGGGTGAGACAGTGCCTGAGAAGGTTGGCACACTGAAGCTACAACAGTGTGTGGTGCTACAGCCAAATAGTGAGCATCTTGTATGGGGCAGACTCCCTGTGTCGGCACCTATATCAGAGGGCAGTACGGTGGTTGTGGAACCAACTCAGTCCAGATGCAGACCGAATAAAGTTCTGGTTGGCAGAGTTGTTACGCCGATGTGGGGCGACCGATGGCTGCCTATGAAGGTTGTGAATCCCACTGGTGAGCCGGTAGTGCTGAAGCGAAACACCAAATTGGCGGACGTGTTCCCCTGCATTGCCGCTGAAGATCTGTCCCCGCCCGACCACATTCAGTCTTCCCCACAATCTGTGACTGGTGAGTCTGTAGCAAGGCCCAAAGAAGACATCAGAAAGGCACTGGAGGAACTTGGTCTACGCGACCTAGACTTGGACGCGTGTGAAGTCTCTGACCTGTGGAGAGAGAAGCTTTGTCAGCTTGTTGTGAAATACGAGTCAATCTTTTCACGCCACAAGTTGGACTGTGGTGAGGCGTCTGACTTCGTGCACAAGATACATCTGGTGGACGAGAGGCCATTTCGCCTGCCCTACCGCAGAGTGCCACCGAACCACTACGAGAAGCTGAGGTCTGCCATCAACGACATGGAGGAGAAGGGCATAATTCGTAAGTCCAACAGCGAATATGCCTCGCCCTTGGTTCTTGTGTGGAAGAAGGATGGAGGATTGCGCATCTGTACGGACTTCAGATGGCTTAATGCGAGGACAACGAAAGACGCACATCCGCTGCCTCATCAGGCTGACGCGCTGGCTGCACTAGGTGGTAATGCCTACTTCTCCACAATGGACCTTACCTCTGGTTTCTACAACGTGCCTTTACATGAGGACCACAAGAAATACACTGCGTTCTCCTCTCCCTTTGGCCTGCATGAATATAACCGGATGCCTCAAGGGTTGTCCAACAGCCCGGCTACATTCATGCGGATGATGCTCTCGATCTTTGGGGATCAGAATTTCACCAGTCTATTGTGCTACCTAGACGATGTTATGGTCTTCGCTCCTACAGAACAGTTGGCACTCGAGCGTCTAGAGATGGTTTTCTCTCGTTTGAAGTACAACAATCTCAAATTGGCTCCAAAGAAGTGCTATCTTCTGCGGAAATCAGTACGGTTTCTCGGCCATATCATCAATGAGTCAGGAGTGCAGACGGCCCTGGAAAGGTTGAAGCCATTAGCCAAGTACAGGTATCCGATCTGATGGACAGTGATGGGGTGTCTCCTTCACAGAAGAAGATTAGGTCCTTCTTGGGCATGATGCTTTACTATCAGCACTTCATTGAAGATTGTTCCTCTAAGGCCAGACCCCTATTCAAGCTTCTCTCTGGACAGAACGCTGGAGAAAAGGCACGCAGAGGGAGAAAACCAGTGAAGAAATGTCACAATCTTGTAAAGCTCAAACCAGCTGACTGGACGCCCGAGTGTAGGGATGCTTTCGAGACATTGAAGCGCGATCTCCTGCATTCTGTAACCCTGGCCCATCCTGATTTCGCAAAGCCATTTATCCTAGCAGTGGATGCTTCATTCGATGGGATTGGCGCCGTCATCTCTCAGCTCCAGCCTGGTGATAAAGTTGCAAGACCAGTTGCCTTCGCTAGTAGGACGCTGTCACATGCTCAGTTGAACTATCCAGCTCACCGACTTGAGTTCCTGGCATTGAAGTGGGCTGTATGCGAGAAGTTTTCCCACTGGCTGAAGGGAGTGCATTTCACAGCGTGGTCGGATAACAACCCCTTGACCTACATCCTAACGAAGCCCAAGTTAGATGCATGCGAACAGAGGTGGGTGGCCAAACTTGCTGCATATGATTTCGATCTGAATTATATCCCAGGGCCTAGGAACATAGTCGCTGATGCGCTGAGCCGTGAGCCATTTGCTAAGTCCTGTGTGAGCCATCGCCTGGTGAGGGAGCCTTACCTGTCCTTGCTGGATCAGGTGAATGGAGTAGTGGCTGGTACGGTGCAGGACGCTTTCCGGCTGACTACCAACTGTCAAGGTGTTCAGCACACTGATGTCGACACAGATGAGGTCCTGAGTCCTGAGTCTTCTGGAGGTGCCATTAGTGCTGAGGAGGTGTCTGCTGTCATGGACGTCCATCGTACTGGGGGTGTTTCTCAGCTGCCCTACATTAATCCGGAGTATTTGCAATTGCCCGAGGAAGACCCTTCCATCGCCATCCCACAGAGTCAATTACACAATCTCCAGCAACAAGATGCTGTAGTGAGCAGGGTTCTCTTTTATATGCAGCGACATAGGAAACCAAATGCACACGAGAGAACAGCTGAGTCTAGCTGTGTGCTCAGGCTGTTGAAACACTGGAAGAAGTTGAGAGTGCGTAGTGGACTCCTCTACCGTGTGAAGAGAGACCGCATCAGGGACAAGAGGATCTTTCAGTTCGTCACTCCAGAAGCTCTGAAGCGACAAGTCTTGCATGGAGTCCACGATGCTGCTGGCCACCAGGGTCGCTCAAGATCATCCTCTCTGGCCAGTGAACGATTCTTCTGGACAGGCATGCAGAGGGATGTTGAGAATCACGTGAAGCACTGTCAGAGATGTATTTTGGGGAAGACTCCTGAACCACACGCCCGAGCACCTCTTGAGAGCATCCGCACTTCAGCTCCTATGGACTTAGTGTGCATCGATTTTTGGACCGCAGAGCAGAGCGACAAGAAGACCATTGATGTTCTTGTTGTTACGGACCATTTTTCTAAAGTAGCTCTTGCCTTCCCCTGTCGGAACCAGACTGCGAAACAAGTTGCCCGCTGTCTATGGGACAAGTTTTTTTGCATATATGGGTTCCCCAAAAGAATCCATTCGGATCAGGGAGCTAACTTTGAGAGTCGGCTTCTAAAAGATCTACTAGAGATGGCAGGTGTGCATAAGTCCCATACGACTCCATACCACCCCATGGGCAACGGCGTCACAGAGAGGTTCAACAGGACCCTCGGGGGCATGATAAGGGCCCTCCCTCCACTGAGCAAGTCCAGGTGGCCACAGATGCTCCAGACACTGACCTTCTGCTACAACTCCACTGTGCATGAGACCACGGGCTTCGCGCCATTCTACCTGATGTTCGGACGGGTCCCACGGCTGCCCGTGGATGTCATGTTTCATCATGTGCTGGAGGATGATGCCGTTGTCAGTCGTCATGAGTTTGTGCAACATCTGAGGAGAGATCTTTCTGAAGCAGCACAGATCGCTCAAAGGAATGCCATCAGGGAACAAGATCGTCACGCCAAACTGTACAACCGGAAGGTCAGAGGACTGCCGTTGGGTGTTGGGGACAAAGTGCTACTTGCCAATCGAGGTGAGAGAGGGAAGAGGAAGATCGCAGACCGGTGGGAATCAACTCCTTTCGATGTGGTGTCTGTGAGATCGGACATCAACGTGTACAGGATCAGAGATGTTGTCACGAATAGAGAGAAGGTTGTACACAGGAACATGCTGCTTCCGGTTGACTTCTTGACAGTTCCGGAACAAGATGGGAACCCGGCATCCCTAGAGGAGTCGCAGTCTATAGCTTCCTGTGCCAGTGTTCAGGGCTCTGTCACCTCTGATGTTGAAGAGGCCTCTCGGTTGCGCACCAGGGACTGGGTCTTGGAGTCGCCTGAGCACGCGGGGGCAGAGAGCATCCATGAGGAAGAAGTCAACGGAGGGACTATGCCCGTGCCGAGTGCCTCGAAGGAAGACCGACCAGATGAGTTGCTGGATAGTGTTCCTGATGACTCTGTACCTGACTGCCACACTGATTATCCCCCTGACACAGTATGTGACACAGTACACTCACCTGAAGCTAGATGTGATGCCCATGGTGACCTTCCAATTCTAGTTGAGGTTGAGCCGGAGCAGGTAGTTTGCACACGTTCACAGAGTGCTCAAGTTCCATCAGTTGTCACGAGATGTGGGAGGAGTGTTAGGAACCCAAATAGGCTTATTTGTGAGATGTCAGGGCAGATGCTTAAAGGGAGTACTGAGCCTTTCATAAGTTCTGCATTTAGTTTCATTGCGGCGTCTATGTAGGGGCGTAGTGCATCCAGTTTTTTTTCTTTATTTATTTTGCTTCTGGTCTGAGTCGTGACCTAGAGTCATGAGATCCTCTTGTAAGGGCAAAGTTATGTACAACTGTGGGATGTAGATGGCATCTCTTTCTCCTCTGTGATAAGTACGGGTTTTGGTACCAATCTGTCCTTACACACTTCTTATGGAAGAATTTATAATGTTGAGTTTTGGTACATCAGTGCTCGAGATCCACGTTGTTTTTTTGTTTTGTCATTTGTTTGTTTTTTCGCTCCTGTTTTTTTTACTGTCCTCCGGTTTTCATGCTGTTGCCCCATTTTAGTATAATTTAAGGGGGGTGTATGTAACGGAGTAGAAAGGTCAAGTTCAATTATAGCTAAAATAGGTATAAACTGCGCCCTCTAGGGGTTTAATGACGTGGTATACCCGGGGTGTGTCCGTGACCCGGATGCTGTGTCCGTGACCCGGATGCTGTGTCCGTGACCCGGATGCTGTGTAAATATAGCTGGACAGTGCAATTGCACGGGACGTAACGTGATCTCCCTCAGTTCATTCTTAACCACTGATGCGGTAAGGTCATGTTTTCTGCAGGGTCTGAGATCGCATATAATTTAAGAGATTATTAATGTACCTATGTTTTATTTGAATGTTTGATAAGTAAGATAGCTGTTTTGAGTTTCCCATTCATAGTATGTTAGTTTGGAACATATCACAAGTTTGTTAATGTGAGTTTTCTGTTGTTAACAATGATGGCGCTAACGTGAATGTCCGTGTGTAACATCATTTTAGAATGTAGCTCGATGACCCTGCAAGTCCCGTGTCCAGAAATTGATGCACTGTTTTCTACAGGTAATATTATTATTGTTGTGTTATTATATATCTGTTGTTCTGTTAGTAGACCGTATTGTATGAGGTTGGGTCTTCCACCTCGCTAGTTTGCAACACGCTCGCGGCTTACCTAGCAGTCAGGTTGCAGCCATTGTTGCACGTGGTGCGCATGCGTATTCCAAGTGCGGGGTTTTTCCATGCATTTGGATGTTATGATTTCTTGTTGTTGTTGTTAAATGAATACCACTATATGATCACACAAGTGAAGATTTATGTAGTCTACACATTTTGTATTTTTGTTTCATATTATTGTTATAATTTGTGTAGTATGAGTGACTACTGTATGCTCAGTTCATTCTTAACCACTGATGCGAATGTAGCTCGATGACCCTGCAAGTCCCGTGTCCAGAAATTGATGCACTGTTTTCTACAGAATAAATGAACGTGAGCCATCCAGCTGAGAGTGATTCATGAAAAGATACACCCCGTCACACATACACTTATCTGATTTGTTTGTAAACAAGAAGAGAGTTAGTCAGTTCACCATCAACAGCTAAGACTCAGAATCCATCCTGTTATATCTTAATTTATTGAAATAGTACCTCAGGAGAGGGTAACATATGGAATAATAATAATAATTATTATTATTATAAAGAGCACTTACTGCAGTGGAACTCTGTGTAAAGGTGCCTCTCTGCGCTTGTGTCGCACTGACCATTGATGGCAACGAGGGCTCTACTAAGTCCCAGAAGCGTATGAGGAGGTCATAGGATGCAAACCTAAAGAAATATAAATCCATGTTACCAATGTTAGGCTAGCTACAGTACCAACAGGGTAATGTTAGCTACCATGCATCAATGTGACCGACAGAATAACATCCAATTAGAGGAAAACAACACGGTAACGTTAGCAAACTAACGTGCATTTCTATTAGCCTGGCTAGCTAACTAACTTGAGCCTGCTGGACATCTTACCTTGTAAAGAAGCGAATCTCCTTGTCTGAGCCAGCAAAACGGTGGATGCCAAACCGCTGCGTCAAAGTAAGCTTCTCAACTTGCTTCTTTAGCTGGAGGATCTCCTCTCTGAGAGACCTGTTTTCATCCAGAGCTAAGTCGACAACTGCTGGAACCGGAGCCGAAGCGTAGTCATGAGCATCGGGGATTGTACCGTTAACCTCCTCCTCGCTCCGTCGTCGGTCGCGTTCTTCTCTCCCAAACCCCGGGTCTTGCAAGCCGGATAGAAACATTGTTCCACTCAAACAACTCGGGAACAACTCCGGAGTGCGCCATAACTATCTACTGGTTGTTTTAAGTACTGCACCTGCAGCTCTATTCGTTGCCTAGCAACCTTAGTGTATGCTCTGTTTACAGTTGACGTTGTAGCAGTTGATGTGTAACAAGGTTCATATTATTATATTTATTAGGGTTAGTATAATAATAATTATACTAATAATTATTATACTAACCCATAATAATTATACTATGATTATTATATTGGTTGTTCCCCTTGCTTGTGAGGCAATTGCTGATTGGTTGACGTGGCTCGCGACTTGGGACCGTGTGTGTTTAAAAACAACAAAAACTCCCAGTTTCAACCAACGCAACTAACGGTCGGTAAGGTCGAAGTTAAAAAAAGATCCTCTTAATACTGATCTATTAAGTTGTAAATGTCAATAAGAAGATACCAATTATATCATCTTATGTTAGAAAGGTAATTCGGAAACTGTTAGAGAACTTTATATATGATATATTTTATGTTAATCGTCGAAATGAATGTTAAGCTAGCAACAACAGTACATTAGCAAGTTAATACCTCCCACAGTTCTACCTGCTACTGCTTGACGTGGTGATGTCCGCAAGTTATTTTGATTGACAAGTACATTGTTGTGATTATATGCCCAGTGAGCAATTTTACGTTGATTAGACGTCTAAAAAACGTCTAAATGGCCCGTAGACGTCTAGGCCAAATCGAGGCTAAATATCGGCCATTTTGGATATTTAAAAAACGTCTATGTTTAGACGTTGAAATGCCGTTGAAACATAGACGTTGTTTCCCTTTCTATGTTTCAACGGCATTTCAACGTCTAAACATAGACGTTGTTTCAATTTCCAATTTAGCCTAAATTTAGCTTAATTATAACCTAGACATTGAAACACCGGTGTTTAAACGTCTAGGCTAAAACAAAGCCAAATGGATGTGAAATTGAAACGACTGTTTCTATAGGCATTTCAACGGCAGACTATATATAGCTGTTGAAATGCAGTTTAAACAGACGTTTCAATTTCCAATTTCACATCAATTTAGCTTTGTTATAGCCTAGACGTTTAAACACTTAGTATAAGTAGACAAATACAATTTTCATGAGTAATAAGTAAATTATGACAAGGAAATATGAATAGGAACATGTATTTATTTAGGGAAATAGTACATACGAAATATAAATAAGGTAATAAGAATATTAAATATTAAATATTAACAATGAAATAGGAACATTTCATACAACATAATAGTATTTATTAACAGTTAGGGAGACAACATTTAGGTTGGGTTATTCTTTCAGTAGCCAGCACTCCCGTTCTGCCGTCGGCCCGTTCTGCCTTGTCTAGCGTGTGCGGAGAACATAAACACAAGTCAGTTGCACAAAAACGTATCTAACAAACGAGCGCTTGCTATAAACAGTTAGTCTACCACGTAGGTAGATAGTCAGCGCTGGATAATCACATTTTCACCACCTACCTGAAATTCAACTGTCGAGTCTATATAAGTATTTCTCTTTCGGTAACCAGGTAACCAACTCCTCGAGTCCTCGCGCACTTCACTTCTTCAAACTGTCTGCCCTTGTCTCTCTGCTCAACTCGACCGGTCGATTTTTTAAATTTAAACGTCTCGCCGAACAACCAATGAAATAGACAGAACATCTGAAATGGGTGGGACTTCCATATGAAACAGCCAATCGTGTTGCATACACTTGTCATGTTTACTCGACGTCATATGACAGGAGGGACATTTATTTAATTTAATTTTACGATTTCAATGTATCTACCGGTATATATATATATATATATATCAGTGGTGTAGTCTAGTTTTTTCTAGTGGGTATACTGTGATTTTGCCCTCCCAGTCAGAGCGACACCTGTCCCGTAGCGACACCCCATACGCACCACCACACTCACTTATGCATACAGTATGCATCTACACCAGTGTTTGCTGCCTTGGGGGGGGGGGGGGTGGCATGGACTGTACTTGTACATCAAGCTGCCTCACGCTACAGAAACAGGAGATAGGCTCCTGCCCCCTAAGGGCCGTTAGGCTCGAGAACCATCGGTTCTCAAGGCTACTTACGTGGTCTTGACTACATGTCCACTTTCTCACCTGGTTCTTGCTCTCTCTCTCTCTGGTGTGCCGACACCATCCTGCTCTCTCTCCTTCTCTCCCTCTCTATCCTCCTCTCTCCCTCTTTTGCTGTCACCCAAAAGGCAAATATAACAACCAGAGTATTTATAATTTAATAAGAGGTATACATTGAATTCATATAAAATCATAACATCATTCTAATTGAATATTGGGTTGCTGTGGGCAATAGAGTCAGATACTGTCTTTAATTACTCTCTCACCTGTAAGAAAATCGTATGTCCAACTACAAAAAACAGACATTTCCAATGAGTGAGGGTTTGTTCCAATGCTTCAATCCACTGTCCATGTACTGTAAATATGCCATTATGGTATTACCATAAAGCCCAATTCTAGCAGAATAAGAAAGATTGTATATCTACTTTAAGTAAAATAATAAAGTGCCTCCAGTTAGCTCTTTAGCTGGCATGTGTGCAGCAGACTAGCTCATCTAATCACCTCTGAGCTAGCTAGCTAGCTTGCTAGTTCTTTGACACTATTATTCACACCATGAAACTATAATCAGACACTTGAATGAATGAATGAATGAATGAATTAATGAATGAATGAATGAATCGTCTTTATTGTCATTGCTACAGTACAGGTACCAAACAACGAAATTTAGGAGGGGTGGCTCCCCTGGTGTTAGGAAAGGGGAAAAAACACTTTTAAAAAAATCACAAGAAGGGAAGGAGCTGGTTTACATAAATAAAGGCTATGTACACTATCCACTATACTATACTGTACAGATAGACGACTAGGGTTGTCATATTGCACAATAGTGTTATTGCACATTTATTTAAAGTGTCGCAGTTTGCAGGCTTGAAATGTACATATTTGTGCCTCAGCACTACACCTGATTTTTTCAGTCCAGCTGGCTGGCGAAATGAGGGAGTGCTTCGCCAACCAATCAGGTAGCGGTATTGCCCTGCCTCCCCCTACCATCCTAGGTTTCGCACATTCGCGGCCCGCCCACCCCAAGGCTCTGTAGGGGAAATACTGAGACTAGCATTCTGAACGACTGGTTATGTGATAACAAACATGTCAGAAAGTTCGAAGTAAGTGCTTCGTAACACAGGTCTACGGGGTGAATTTTATGAATGAAAGTGAAAGTTCTGTCACAAAACGCCGTTACGTATCCTCGCGCATTTTCTAGTGGGTATACGCAAATCCTTGGCCTTTCCTAGTGGGTATACGGCGTAGTCCTGCGTATCACGTAGACTACACCACTGATATATATATATATATATATATATATATATATATATATATATATATATATATATATGACACTCTTATAAATTGAAAGTGACCAATTACAAACATTGAAATTAACAATATTGTATTCATTACATTGGCAACACTTCATGACCAATATGTGTCATGACAGGCACAGCCTTATTCAGTAAAGTCAGTAGGCTATTGTTGGACAAAATATTTGAAACAGACACTCAACTAAACATAATAAACCAACAAAGTTTTGTATTGGTCTAGTTGTTTTGACCTGTTACAGCCTACTGAATTTTAATGCATTTAAGATAAGTAGAAAATATGTTTAGACACAGACCGCATTTAGCTGGGTTAAAGGACAGCGATGTATAGACGCAATTTAAACCACCTCTTCTGCATGAATAACTATGCTAGACTACATGGAATCTCAGACTAAATGACAGTCTGGTACATATTTTGACAATCTACAGGCGTTTAGGGTATTAATTTAAACTCAACGTGCTGCTAGACTAAAACAGGTTTAGACACAGACCGCATTTATCTGGGTTAAAGGACAGCGACGTATAGACGCAATTTAAACCACCACTTCCGCATGAATAACTATGCTAGACTACATGGAATCTCATACTACATGACGTCTGGGACGTATTCTGACAGTTTAGAGGGGTTTAATAACGGTTTTCATGCATTTAAGATAAGTAGAAAATATAGCCGTAATATAGCTGGTTTATATTGGTTTATATTGTAGACGCGAGGTTGAAAAGACGTCTATTGCTCACTGGGTGTAGTGTATTATATATAGTATTATAGAATGAGATTTGTGTTGTTAAGACTTCGGTTGGTGTAAAGCCCCGGTCTGTATGAGCGCAACCAACAATAATGACCGCACGGTGCTAACTGCTACTGTTACATGTTATTTTGATTATTTTGATCTGTGCCGTCCAGGCATTTTCGCCGTTCACTCATGAGCCAAATGCCGGTAGATTCGCGTCTTGCTCCCTTTAACATGTCGGCGATCCCCTGGTTGCGAGACCTAAACTACAAAACTACTAGAACTGAAAGCGGCAGGTAACAGGCACGTAACATCCATATGCTGTATAAATAAATATATTTGACTACCAGCAAGACAGCGCAGCACTCGTATCTATAACAAACGCGGAGATTGCATGAGCCCCGCGTCATGCCAATGAGCGTCAAGCACAGCCTTTCCGTAGAAATACATCGCTCCCTGTCTAAAGCCCAATGCACACAGCGTGCGATTTCTGTTGCACGACAACATTCCATTGTTGTCATGAATGGAATCGAATTTTCGCCATGCAATTAAAATCGGGGCCGTGTGCATTGGGATGCGATTTTCTCATAGACTTCAATTCAAACTTCAAAATGGAATGTTGTCGTGCAACAGAAATCGCACGCTGTGTGCATTGGGCTTAACGTTATAAGATATATATCTAACGTTACATGTTTTAAGGCTGATCTGTGCATGATCATAATTCTTATTGCATTCCCCCCCGTTGTGCTGTGCCGTTTCATAGTCCAGCGCTTCATCATCCCCCTTCTAAAACTGCCATCACCCCTTTCCATCCCTTGCGTAATTTTATCAATGAACGTGGTATTACGTATTTACATTACATATTTGTTGTTATTTATGGAAGTGTCCGGTTGCTGGAGGAACCAGGACGCCGGCTACACTGCACAGTTTAGCCCGAAATAGAGAGTGCTTTATCCCGCTAATAGAATACAGTTCCAGTAATAACACTTTTATCTCTATATTGTATTCTCTTAATCTGTTTTTAAATGTTGATCTATTTATATCGATCTATTCTTGCCAATTCCTTATTACCAGTGGAAAGGGGGAAGGCTAAAACACTTTAGGACTTTCCGTTCAACGGAGGAATTTATGGAACTCGCGCAGAGTTCATCTCGCATTTCCCCCGTTGATGTGACGAACTGAAAGCGGCAAGTAACAGGCACTTAACGTTACATGTTTTAAGGTTGATCTGTGCATGATAGTGCTGCATTTTGACATCATTCAAAATGCATTTCCCCTTGTTGAGCTGTATAGCGACACTTATTACTGATGATATGACTGATATTGGACGACAGCTTGTGTTTCCTAAAGAGATCGCCATAACCACCCTGAGACCTGACTTGGTTCTCTGGTCCCCTTCTCTAAAAAAGGTGTACATCATTGAACTAACCGTACCCTGGGAGGACGCAGTGGATGAAGCTTACGAGCGGAAACATCTACGCTATGCTGAGCTCGCCGCCGAAGCACAACACCGCGGCTGGAACACTGAAGTCCGCCCAGTGGAGGTGGGGTGCAGAGGGTTTGTGGCAAGATCTACCACCAGATTGTTTACAGACCTGGGAATCAGAGGCCAAAGCCTGCGTTCAGCCATCAAAGCTGCATCGGAAGCAGCCGAAAGAAGCAGCCAGTGGCTTTTTATGAGAAGGAAAGATCCCTGCTGGGCCCCGAAGTAGCCAACCAGGAGGTATGCGGTTAGGCCTGACTCAGGGAAAAGGACGCCCCTGCCTTGCATAGTCTCATGAGACGTCAGCCATTCTCATGACGAATTAGGATTGACGCAAGTTCGGGGCTGATCCCCCTGAGCTGGCCACCTCTGGCGAGGGTGTATACGGGTCGGCAATTAGGTTTGGCCTCGGGCCAACATTTTTTTGAGCCACTAGATGGCGGGCCAGAACATAATCAAAGGCTAATTTAAGTAATTGATTGTTAAAAAAAATTGACACGTTCTAATACTTGTACACATTGCTAGTCAACTAACACAGCTTGTTTTGTGAGCCTGCTAACAATGTAAAGTAGTGTTATAGTTAACTAGGTAGTAGTCCAATCCATTATGTTGCAGTATTAGGCTTGACTAGCGAGTTTGTGTTGTGATTCTCAACAACGTTGAAACGTAGTTTCACCCTTTTCCATAGTTTTGAATAATAAATGTGTGGACTGACGATGTAGCGCAGCCTAACTTATTCTAATAATTATTTAACATAGTTTTATTCAGATAATTATTCCCCCCTCCTCCCAGACAAGGTCACATTATTATTGGATTGGTTGTTTGCGTGTCGGGTGAAGTTAGCTAAACATTTAACCTGCTAGCAAGAGAAACATCATGTCACTCTCCAAAGGTCTTAAGAGGAAAGTTGACGGTGAAAACAGGGCATTTAAAGAGGAATGGACAGCGAACTATACGTTCATCCTACGTTTCATCAATGCAAAGCCGTTGTGAGACTCACATTTTCCGTGCTCACAATGTTCCCTTTCTATACATGCGAGTCGTCCTTTTCGTCAATGAATGTGATAAAGACGCACGAGAGGAATCGATTGATGCATAAAAAATAAAAATAAACTGCCTGCGGATGGCGGTATACCCTTCAAATAACAAACAACCTCTGCATGTCTCGCGGACATCTCAACATGGATCCATGTCGTTATCATAATGGTCTTATTAATTAGTAATCACTGAGTATGAAAGCATAGTGGGACTGTCAAATTAGTCCAGAAATCTCCTCAGTAAAGTTTTGTGTCAATCCAGGAGGAACTCCAGACAGCTCTGAACCCCTTACAGGAGATCGTTGCATCGTAGAAAGAAGGTTGCGGCGGTGCATAAACTATAGACAGGGGTGCACATAACTTTTTGGGGCCAGTGCTCAGAGGAGCACCTAGGGATGCTGCTTGGTGCTCCCCGAGCTCACGAGTCACGACCCGTCCCACAGGATGGATAAAAAAGGGATACATGGATAACTTATATTAGCAAAACGACATTTATTCAAAAATAAGATGAACGAACAAATGATTGTGTGCAAAACAAAAGAAACAAATGAAAAATCAAATGACTGCTCTTTAAGCATGAAAGTCTGTCAGACTCCTTTAAACACAATGAAATCAACTGACATCTCTTTAAGCACTAACTGAATGTCTGTTCTTTAAATACAATGAAATCAACTGATATCTCTTTAAGCACTGCTCTGTTCTGTAAACACTGAAATCAACTTTCAACAAAAAGTTACAGCCTAAGCATTTACTTATGCTACAAGCTTAATCATCATCATCACTGCTCTCTTGACTGTTGTTAATACTGTCCTCAATTTCAACCATGGTAGAGGATGTTGTAGGCTATCACTTTAAATAGCTCATTATTTTGATTGTGCAACAAAGTGGAACGCGGAATGAAAGTACAAGTTACGATACTTTCCGAATGTTTTCGTGAGGGGAGTCGCCGTGGTCGTCGTCGGTGGGTACATTGTGGTCATGAAAGGATATGGTATTGGTATTAACGGGCAGTCAGCAGTTAGCAGTAGGAGTTTTGAGGAAGTCAATTCCTCTCCCAGCGCTTCCAGCTGTTGGTGCGCAAGAGCGCGTTCATGCCGCTGATCCTCCGCGCAACATGCATTTTGGCGACGCATGCGCACTGGCGCACCAGTTATGTGCACCCCTGACTATAGAGTTGCGATAGTTGAGACTCTCTCTAATTAATTTGAAATACAGTGTCCGTTATTACAAACCTGCCTAAATGTCCCTTTGAAAACACTCAAGTTATCACTATTATCAATAATCAAATCAAGAATATTATTAGTTTTCAAAACAACCGCGGATTAAAGTGATGTCAATATCACCAGATATCAAGCAAATACTGACCGATGGGAGATGCCACTTTTCACATTACGTGAGTACCAAGCCTGTCGTTATTGTATTTAATAACCTAATTGTATTTTGTATATTTTGAATGAATGGCTTATGGCTCATTGTACTTATTATCCCTAATAGCGCGTTTGCTCTGTCGTTTCAGGAGCATAGCCTACCACCACTTTTGCGACGATTTTGTTGTCAATGTTTTTCAGAAAATTAAACAGAATTTGCTTTGTTACTGTTCATATGTGTGTTGCAGTCACATACGTAAACATTACGTTTGAATGATTTAATGAGCTGATGTTATTTTTTTCAAACCACACACGCTATTTCAGCACCACGCCTTGTCCACCTACTTATGATTCACTCTGAGGGGTTCAGCGTCAGTGCGCTTCGCTGCCTGATTGTCTGTCCCTGTGTCATTCACTCTCAACATGAATAAAAGTACAATACGCATTATTCAGGTGGAGGTCGATTCTCTATTCGGACATTATAGGCGTGGTGTGGGACTGTCGGTCCGATATTGTAAAAAAGAAGAAAAAAAAAGAAAAAAAAAGTGGATTCTCAAAATAATCTGCTGGGCCAAATATGATTGGTGACGGGCCAGCAATGGCCCACGGGCCGCCTATTGCCGACCCCTGGTATAGTGTGATGGCCGAAACACCCCATGACCTGGAGGAACACTACTGATGATGCGTCCGAAATTAAACCTAACCCCAGCCCCCCCCCCCGCATGAACCACTCACCACCAAGACGACACACACGCACACTCTCACGTACGTGCCTGCACAAAGGAATTTACATCTTATCCTGTGTTTCATAAATCTACAGTGAAGTGCTCTTATGACACGGAACTCCTCCTACAGTCCCGGGTCGCTCCGGGTCTGTTGTGTATAATGGAGAAGCGTTTCTGAAAGTACGGCCCGGTTAGGATACAGATGCGGCCCGGTTCGGGTCGGTTCAGCCCGGTAGTGGAAAAGCGCCATATGCAGTCTGAGCTGGCTCTGGGATACCGAATATGTGTGTGTTATAGCCTAGCTCTACTGCATAATGACCCTATGGGTGGGATTTAAGCCTGGTACACACATAAGGATTTTCTAAATCTTAACAGATTTTTTATCTGAGACAGACCCCACACATGAAGATAAAAAATCATGGATTGAACAGCCTTGATCGTATTGTGTGTGGTGTGCGCCGATATTCCCATTTCAGCACCCCACATATATAAAGATCTGTCGTTACGACAGTCAAGAGTCTCGTTCCCCAAGCCAGAAATTTGGCGTTATCAAACGTGATCTAACGTAGTACCCTGACTGACCTGTACGAGGCAGCCATGTGTGACAGGGCAAATAAAGTGCCGAAAAACGAAAAGAAGAAGTCAGCTCGCTTCTTGATTGGCTTACATTCCATCCACGTCACAATCGGACTCGCGAGCAGGGTTGCCAGATGGGATTGACACTTTCCACCCTAACCAGTCTAAAGCCACTAATTCCACCCATAAAAACGAACCCATCTGGCAACCCTAGTTGGGAGTTGTCGGGAGTTGCCCACACACATTAGGATTTTTGGTCGTAAATATTGAATACGTTTAATATTTACGATTGTTGGCCCCGATCATTTTCCGAGCAGATTGTCGGGAGAAATTGACTCACCTCACACCACAGGATAATCTTGTAGGATAATCTTTAGAGCCATCCGATAATCGGGCGTTTGTGTCCTTGGTCAGAAGCGGGAAAAGACATCTCTTTTTGCTCAAATTCAATGGGTTACTAGGGACTGTGCTGAGTAATTCCCACCCACTGCCACTGAGACACACTCAACTGTTTTTTTTATATACTCTTCACTGTTCATGCTTCCTTTGTTTCCACTGCACAGATCCACCTCACAGCTCAGCTACCATGTCTGACCCCAGGTCCACACAGTCCCCTGGTTCTGGCTGTGGTTCTCCAGCCCTGGAAAGCACACACGGCCGATGGATGGTGGCAGTGAAGCTGGAAGACTGCAGGAAAACACTCAAACTCAATGTGGCAATTAAAGAGGAGGAGGAGGAGGAAGGAGGAGAAGAGAAGAAAGATGTGATGGTGAAAGAACAGGAAGAAGGAGGAGAGGAAGAAGAGAAGAAAGATGTGATGGTGAAAGAACAGGAAGAAGGAGGAGAGGAAGAAGAGAAGAAAGATGTGATGGTGAAAGAAGAGGAAGGAGAGGAGGAAGGTGTGGTGATTGAAGAGGACAAGGATGGTGACTATGATGAAGGTGGTGACGATGATGAAGATCATGAGGATCATGAAGATGATGAGGATGGTGAGTTCATGTTATGTATTTGGTGAAGGCCAGGCCAGATTAATGAGTAGATCAAAGGGCGCTGGCAGATATTTAGGCTGCATTTACAACGCAGGTCGAAGTGACACAATTTAGATTAGCTTGTTCACATGAATCTCCTCAGAGTGGTATTCTAGAACAGTGGCTAGCCTGCTACTTGTGTTTAATAGTTAGCTTGGACTATCAGACATTTTGAGAATTAGATATACAGTATATGACAACGGCTCATTTAAGAGCCACGAACAAAGCATGAATGAAGCCAAATCTTTTAAATGTGTTTGTGTGTGTGTGTGTGTGTGTGTGTGTGTGTGTGTGTGTGTGTGTGTGTGTGTGTGTGTGTGTGTGTGTGCGGTATTGGTGGTTGTTCGTTGATGGGATAAAATCTGTCTGACTTTCTCAAACATTTTCTTCTGCCTGAGATTTGCGAGATTGAGGCTCACTCAGTTTTTAGAGTCACGTCTCACAGACTGGATAAAGCAACAAGCCATCATTGTCTTGACACATGTAACTGCATCAGAAAACATATATATGCCTATATTTATACATAGCCTATATATTATATTTATGTATTTTACTATGTTATGCCCCAACATACTTGATGTGTGTGTTTTATCCTAGTTACAGTGAGTGTGTTCATGTCCTCCCTGTTAGGTTGTTGGTAGAGTTACTCCCAGGCTGGTTAGAATGACAGGTGGAGGGAGTAGAGAGTTAAGTGTCTGGTTAGAAGGGTTAGGTGTCTGGTTAGAAGGGTTAAGTGTCTGGTTAGAAGGGTTAGGTGTCTGGTTAGAAGGGTTAAGTGTCTGGTTAGAAGGGTTAGGTGTCTGGTTAGAAGGGTTAAGTGTCTGGTTAGAAGGGTTAAGTGTCTGGTTAGAAGGGTTAGGTGTCTGGTTAGAAGGGTTAGGTGTCTGGTTAGAAGGGTTAGGTGTCTGGTTAGAAGGGTTAGGTGTCTGGTTAGAAGGGTTAACACTACAGGCGCGACGTCTTTTTTACCTACTAAAGCGCGACGAGGTGTGGATTCACACGACCACTATTCACAATGGGGCAGTGTGTACTGACCCACAAAAATCGCTGGATGGCGATGTCACGCAAGAAGCGTGAACACGCAACAGGAACACACCGCGGGGGAAACCCGATCTCTTTGTTCATTGATCGGAGAGCCCCCTCCCTCGCACGCCCAGCCCATCATTTTTGATGCCGCTAATGTGTGTAATGAAAAGTGTGACAATGTTGAAAGACATGATGTCATAATCAAAATATAAAACCTGGTTGGATAAAATAAGATTCTGTTGTGATTGTGTTGACATTGTTGTGATGTCAAAAGAGATCTTGGTTATGTAATGTGTAAAGTGGAGAGGAGATTGATCGGAACTGCGGGAGTTTTCATTACTAACGAATGATAGTTGATTATTATTATACAAAAATAATAGTAATAAATATTGCAATATTGTGTTATCATAGTTATGAGCTTCACAGTGATAAAGTCTGTTTATTTGTCGTGAACTTCACGCCGGCCGTGCCCGTAACATCAGCAGACAATCGACTGCTGTAAGCTTGTAAGCTTTGAAACCTGCTTGGCAGCTTTGAAACCCGCTTGGCTCGCTCATGAATTGGCAGCTATTGTTTGCTGATGGGAAACTATCAATAAGATTACCCTCCCCCGTGCATCAACATCAACCATTGCATCAAGTGATTGTAACTCACTTTAGAAACTAGTTCTTAGCCTACACGTTTATTTGTCAAATACATGCTCTGCGGTTCGTTATATCGTTGATGATTACAGGCATAATCATCGCCGACATCATTTTATTTGATGTACACATTTCACGGCAAGAGACAGTTTATTCTCCCAACAATTGTTTGTTCACTGCACAACATGAACACAGTGAGGATTCAAACAAACAAAATAATTAATACACTCTGCAATTGGCTACTACTACAACGTGGTCTACAGTGATATACAAAAAATACATTACGTATATACAATATTATAAATATTGTCTGAACGAACATTTATTTCGCCATATTACGTGACTTATCACCTTCGTTTTTTGTGAACGGGACGATCAGAAAGAGATTCGTTTACCACAAAACAAGGAATGCAAAATCCAAAAAACAACGCGTTACATTGGCCATCCTAATGAGACGATAACTGTAGGCTACTCAAATAGAAGTCATTATCTTATATTTATTATATCTATGTACAACCTTGTTGTAGCCTATTATTATCATGGTCGACATGAGAATTGTTGGCTACTTCATATCACAACTGAACATTCATATCAGAATCAGAATCAGAATCAGAATCAGAAGACTTTTATTGCCATGACATGTAAACATGTTAGGAATTTGGTTTGGAACAATGGAGCACGGTTTACAGCAGGACAGGTGCAAGACAGGACAAGACAGTGCAAACCAACATCAAAGTGCAAGAGTCATAATTAATATAAATATAAAGTGCAGAGATCAAGTGTTCAAGTGTTCATATCCAGACAGTCCAAAGCTCTCTGGGTGGGGGTGGAGGGAGGGTAGATATATATATATATAGCCTATAGCATTATTTGAAAATTGACAGCGCTGTACAGGCATAATCATCGCCGACATCATTTTATTTGATGAACACATTTCACGGCAAGAGACAGTTTATTCACCCAACAATTGTTTGTTCACTGCAAAACATTAACACAGTGAGGATTCAAACAAACAAAATAATGAATACACTCTGCAATTGGCTACTACTACAACGTGGTCTACAGTGATATACAAAAAAGACATTATATACAATATTATAAATATCCGTTTGTTATATAATATTCGTTGATGAACTACTTTGCTGTGGTACCTATGTAATACCACACAGCTTGATAGGTACATACTGTGCAGTGTATCATTCATAACTGTACATAGGCTACACATATCATAATATCTTATCACTATTGCATGGAACTTGGGTAAACCCGCTGTGAAAACCCGCTCCAACAAATCTGAAGGGATTGGGAGACATACTGTACAGTTTATCATTTTCATAACTGTCTGTACATATACACATCTTATGTATCACTATTGCTATATATAGCCTATATATAAACACATTATGTTACAAATATCAGTCTTATCCACTGTATCTAATTCAGCACTGAAGCCTGAAGGTTGAGCACAGTGTGTGCCCCCTTGCTACCTCTGCTGATATAAAAGAGAATTGCAGCCTTGGAGAAAAAGATGGCAGCCGAATCCCAAGGCAAATACACAGACACACACAGAAATACTGCAAAATCGCTTTATACTAACTCGATTTTGAAAATGTAAAGATGCTGGGTGGTAGAACGCACATATCTAGGAAAAGTCATGAAAGGAGGGTCCTGAAATTTGATCGAGTGCAAAGGTAGATTTTTTTTTGTACTCACTGGTGCTGTTTAACACCTCACGGCTGATTAAGTGTTAAGTGTCTGGTTAGAAGGGTTAGGTGTCTGGTTAGAAGGGTTAAGTGGCTGGTTAGAAGGGTTAAGTGTCTGGTTAGAATGACAGGTGGAGGGAGTAGAGAGTTCAGTGTCTGGTTAGGGGTTGTTGTTGGTATTGTTTGAGAAATATACACTTCACTGTAGCATTCCAGCCGGACTTAGTATAGACGGTGACTCCTTATTAATAACTGATGGTCAATGATGCAGTTTAACCTTTTATTTACACGCACCAAAAGCACCATAGACACACCGTAAGAGCTGAAAGTAGAACAACACACAGCTACAATCAGCATCCATCCGCTAGCATTCATCAATACATTCAAATCATACACAACAATAAGTTAAATTAACAGTCAATACAAACATACCTCTTCGCCTTCCAGCTAGTTGCTATAAAACGATAATGAGACGATATTCTTCACAAATCCGTATACCAATTTAACCGTCTTTCTTAACCACCATGCCTTCTTCTCCGTTCTTACTCCTTTCTAACTCTCTCGCGCATGCGCAGTAACACAGGGAGAATATACTTGTGTTCTTCAAATTAAAGGTGTGTTCTTCAAAATAAAGGCGGTAGGCTATAATAACATTTTGATATTCAAATAATATGTGGTATACAAAGCACCATCAATAAAAGTCCTTATCTTAACTTGTATACATGTTATAAAATATATAGGTCATTTACACTCCCATCAAATCATTGGTGTTTCAAATATAGAAATAAACCAAGTTCAAGCAAACACAAATGATTTCTAAACACGAAATGAACCTTGACCAGAAATATGGTATTAAAGGGGTATGAAAAAACACCTCATAAACAAAATCAAGATACATCGTCAGAGATGCAAAGTGTGACTGTGTACATTAGTATCTAACTAGTCACTATCTAGCAACAAAACCAGTTTCTGAACTGGGCGTTCAAGCACTGACTGCTTTGTGAGACGTTCACCCTTCTTGCCTAGTTTCCTATCACCTAGACATATCTTCACTTTCCTAACCAGACCATCTCTATCCACTGTAGTTTCCGAAACTCTACCCAACCTCCACTCATTTCTAGGCAGATTATCATCTTTCATCATCACTATCATGATACCCCTATCTGCAGGTTTCTCTTCGGGGTGTGCCAGCGTTGCCTTATAGCGATGTTGGTTAGATACTCCTTCCGCCAGCGGTTCCAGAACTGTTCAGTTAAATATTGTACATGCCGCCATCTTTTCCTAGCGTACATGTCTTCTCTGATGAACTTGCCTGGGAGAGGTAGAGCTGGAGTGGACTTCATGGTGAGTAGGTGGTTAGGGGTAAGTGGCTTGAGACTGTTGGGATCATTGAGGTTGTCAACAGTGAGCGGGCGACTATTAACCACTGTCATTGCCTCATAGAAGAAGACTCGGAGGGAAGCATCGTCTAGACTACCCGAAGAGAGCAAGAGAGTTGAATTGAGGATGCTCCTAACCGTCCTAATCTGACGTTCCCACACTCCGCCAACATGGCTTGAATCTGGAGCATTCATGATGAAGTCGCACTGATTCTCCGAGAGAAAGGTAGCCAGTCTGTCACTATCAACTTCCTTAAGAGCTTCCTTCAGTTCGTTTTTGGCTCCCAGGAAGTTGGTTCCTTGGTCAGATTTGATCTGACGCACTGCACCACGTATGGCAATGAAGCAGCGCAGTCCATTTATAAAGGTATCTGTTGACATGTCCTCCAGCATTTCAATATGAATGGCTCTGGAGGAAAAGCAGGTGAAGAGAAGGCCATATCTTTTGCGTACACTTCGTCCCTGTTTGGTGTAAAAGGGGCCAAAGCAGTCCATCCCACAGTATGTAAAGGGTGGAGACGGCTCCACGCGCTCTGGAGGGAGATCAGCCATTTTTTGCTCTTCTGTGTGTCCCCTAAGCTTTCTACAAGTCACACATTGGCGAAGGTGTGATGCCACGGCCCGACCAATCCCTGGGATCCAGTAGCCCTTCGATCTGATCTCATTCGTGGTCATTCCTTTACCTTGATGCTTAACCCCTTCGTGACAGTGTGCGATTATCTTTTTTGTGATGTGGTGTTCCTTTGGAATGATCGCAGGGTGTTTGACTGAGTGAGGAAGATTTGAATCACAGAGCCTTCCTCCCACCTTGATTACACCATCTTTGTCTAGAAAGGCATTGAGGCGATGTAACTTGTTATGGAGTGGCAGCCGAGAGCCTTTCTTCAGTAAATTCAGCTCATCTGGATATGTCAGTCTCTGTACGTCTTTGATTATGTGGCGCTCCGCGTCCTCCCGTTCCCTTACTGTGGAGAGACCATTTGATTTGTCCTTGTTAATTCGTCGAAGGATGCGCGCCACTGCTCTAACAGCCTGAGACCAGGATGAGAGCACAGACAGCCGATCTGCCAGGGAGTGTTGCTCTGTGGTTTCTGTGTTAAGTGTCTGATCCCCTTTCACTTCCTCCATGAACTTGACATAGTGTTCCTTGTACCTTTCATCCTTTGACAGCTTCCTCTTGAGGTGGCTGAGACGAATGATGGCAAGCTGTTTGTTGTCAGGTAGGTTGGGTCTCTCCTTAAAGGGTAAGGGCATTTCGTAATGTCCTTGACCGTTTCTCTTAATGTGGCTCCCTAGTTTGTCTAGGAACAGTATGTCTTCTTGGGACACTGTTATTCCATCTTCCTTGGCATCCTTGAAGTCGGACTCCAGAATGCGAATGGCATCTGCTGGAGTGACTGGTGGGAGTTCCTTGACAGCGACCCTGAAACACCGTCTCGCTACACTTGGAGTGTCGAGGCATGGCGAGGAACACCCTACAATGCTCCATCCTAAGTCGGTTCGAACCGCGTACGGTTCATCATTTCCTCCTGCTATAACTTGTCTTGGTGCCATTGCCCTTGAACAGTTGTATCCTATCAAAAGACCAACCTCACAATCCTTCAGTGGTGGAATCTCGTCTACGACTGTGGAGAGATGATTCCATTGTCTGGCCGTTTCACTTGTGGGAATGTGGGTGCGGTTCACCAGTATACCATCCTTAGTATAGGTAGGAGGAAGGTCAATGTGGAGGGAGGAGCTGTAACCTCGCACACGAAGCCCTGATACTCTTTCACTTTTTATGACTGTGTCGCGTCCGGTCATAGTGGTTAACTTCAGTTTAACTGGACAGGAGTCTGCTTTTAGAGTGCTGCTCACTTCCTGGTCGATGAATGTGGTGTCACTTTGTGTGTCCAGCAGGGCGTAGACTAGTTTTTCTGTTCCTGCATTGTTCTTTGACGACACCCATACTGGCACAATCATTGACGTGTTAGTAGATTGTTCTTCTCCTGCAGTAGTGACTGACATTGAAGTTACAGCAGTTTCTGTCTCCTCTACATTGCTTTGAGAGGTATTTTCCCGAGGTGTAGCCCTCTCCCTTTTGACATATTTGTCATCATGAAGACAAGTGGGATGTTTACCTTTACAGGTGTTGCATGTATGTCAATGGCGGCAGTCCTTTGCTCCATGACCAGGTTTGGTGCAGCCATAGCAAAGCTTGTTTTCTTTCACATATTCCCGTCGCTCCTCCAGAGTCTTAGCCATGAACTTGGGTTAGCCATGTAGCATATGCTGGTTGTCTTGACAGAACGCACAAGGGGGCCTTGCATTTCCCTTGGCTGGCCTTTGCTTGTCACCAGTGGCTTCAGTTTGAGTGCTAAGAACACTGGCCTTGTTCCTCTTGGGGTCTCTGTTATTTTGTTTTTCTGTGCTGGACTCTGAGGGACGGAGAGCATGGAATGAGGTGATCGGATTGCAAGCTATCTCTGACTCCATCGACATGAAAGTAGCAAAGTTATGGAAGCTAGGGAACTCTTGACTCTTGTTCAAGGCTTCTGTAGCCTTTCGGTTCCAACGAGAGGCTACCCAGTCTGGCAGCTTTTGGACTAGCTTCCTATTCTCTTCACAGTCATTTAGTATTTCGAGACTATTTCGAGACTCTTCACGTGTGACCGGAGAAAGCATTCAGTACACCGAGCTGAAGACAGACAAAGGGATTCTAGTCTCCCCCCTCCCTCCCCCACCCGGCGACGACCCCCCCTCCCTCCCCCACCCGGCGACGACCCCCCCTCCCCCCTCCCTCCCCCACCCGGCGACGACCCCCCCTCCCCCACCACCCGGAGACTCTCTACCGAAACCGTGGAACAATGGGCAACCCCCCCCATCCCCCAATCCTCAACTTGACGATGACCTGAATGGAGACTACTGACACTGTACATACTTTGTGTTTTGTCCCCCGCCCCCACCTGTGGTGTATGTCCCCACCTGTCCTACCCGCTGTACATACCTTATGTTTGTCTGCGAGCCTGTCTCTAAAGGCTATCTGTATGACGAAGGCCTGGCCATATCTGTGATCCAGTTTGTTCCATGCGTCCTTGTAAGCCTGGTCGTCATTTCTGTAGAATGTTCCTTCCAGAGTCTTACGAGCAGGGCCTCCTACATACTTTCTCAAATAATAGAGTTTGTCAGCTGAGGAGATGGCTCTTGTGTCAATGAGAGACATAAATGAGGATTTCCATTCGAGGAACTGGATAGGATCGCCGTTAAATACAGATGGCTCTGGTACTGGTAGTCTATTAAGAGCCATACTAATTTGGAAGGCCTGGGCTATGGACGACACATTTACCTCAGTTGATGATGCTGGAACATTGGGGGGTTGTCTGCTAGTAGCTGGGGGAGCATGGTGCTCTTCCTTGGGAATGACGGAGGTAGGGGGGCTAGCTTCCTGTTTGTAGACCTGCAGCCTGGCCCGAGCTGTCCTTACTTCCTTCTCTGCCTGTAGGCGGTCCAGTTCGCGCTTCTCAGCTCCAAGCTGCTTCTCCATATCTTGCACCCTTTCCCTTTGTTTTCCCTCCTCAAGCAACGCTTCGTACCCAGCTTCCTTTGCTGCCAGCTCTGCCGCAGCGTCCACGTGTTTGTTTGTCATACATGAGCCGCTGTGATGACTGGTGACTGAGTCACGACTCATTCTTGAGACCGTAGACCCATAGATGGAGCGAGCATAGCTCCTTTGAAGTAGCTCCTTGAGAGGACGTTGTGCGTGCTCTGCATCATAATCTCCATCGATCCCTGTAAGCCTCTCGTAGGCAATTTTCCTGATATCTGTTGTAACTGCCTCACATGCATCGACACAACGTCGATGCATAGTGGCAGCGATGCCAGCACCCTCATCCTGCAGCTCCAGGATGAGGGTGCTGGCATCGCTGCCACTATAGAGTCTATGGCCTCAGAAGACTGTGGAGCTCTGGAGGCTGGAAAAGATGACAGCAGTGAGACCTCATCAGATGGTTCCCCCTCAACCACTGCAGCCATTACCGACAAGGACTGTTCTGAAGCCTTCACTGCCCAGCATGCCCTGCGTCAGGCCCAAATGTCCAAGGAGCTGGTCGAGCTCAATAAAGTTCTAGCGCTGAAGGAGGAGTTTGTCAGGAAAATGTGCCAGAATGACAGCCAACTGGAGCCCATGCAAACTGAACATCAGAATAACATGAAGGGGCTGCAGGCAGCAGTGGGGTCTCTGCAGAAGGAGAAGGAGGACCTCATCCTGACTCTCCACGCTTCCAAGAAGGACACCAACCAGGCTAAGCTGAGTGAGCAGCGTAGAAAGAGGCTCTTACTGTAGCATTCCAGCCGGACTTAGTATAGACGGTGACTCCTTATTAATAACTGATGGTCAATGATGCAGTTTAACCTTTTATTTACACGCACCAAAAGCACCGTAGACACACCGTAAGAGCTGAAAGCAGAATAACACACAGCTACAATCAGCATCCATCCGCTAGCATTCATCAATACATTCAAATCATACACAACAATAAGTTAAATTGACAGTCAATACGAACATACCTCTTCGCCTTCCAGCTAGTTGCTATAAAACGATAATGAGACGGTATTTCTTCACAAATCCGTATTTTTATATAGACCAATTTAACCGTCTTTCTTTCTTCTCCGTTCTAACTATCTCGCGCATGCACAGTTACAAAAGGGAGAACATACTTGTGTTCTTCAAATTAAAGGCGGTAGGCTATAATAACATGTTGATATTCAAATAATATGTGGTATACAAAGTACCATAATTAAAAGTCCTTATCTTAACCTTGTTATACATGTTATAAAATATATGGGTCATTTACAGCTACCTTAAACCCCCTAACCCTAACCCTTAAACCCTCTCTGGTGATTCTTCAATCCACTCTGATATAGGATTGAATTCACCCTTCTAAATCAATTTTTTCAATTTGTTTTAATTATTTGTAAATATGTTATTCTCCTTGGAATGATACATGCACTCCATACACCGTACAGTCGCATGTAATTCCAAGGTAATAAATTGTAAAACATCTGTTATCAAGATACCAGATGTTTCAATTCATAAATACCCTATTAATAATAATAACTTAATAATAATATTTGTTTAAAATAGTGCTCATAATAATCATCCTAATACCTTGTCAAATCATTGAACCCCTCTTGTCAATTGCTCAAGTAACACTTTATTATTCATTAACCCTTGTGTGGTGTTCACTTTTTGGACCCTTTCGTACTCTTCGGGTCAAGTTGACCCGGGACATCATTGGGGTTTTGAAAGCACTTTTCCTGACACGGTGCTCCTAGTCCCAATGGTGACCCGTACAAGGGAGTATGCTCAGGGTGCAAGATAGCCCCAAAATAGCCCATAATATTAAAGAGCGCCTCCTGTGGGCACAAACAGGTACTGTACCCATTAATGCACAATAGGTACTGTGTTCACATTCAAAAGTGTATATTTTGTTCTGGTGGACCTAGGGGGCTGCCCTTTGGAGGGGCTGGAGCAGAGGGTGCCTAATTATAACCCTCAAAGTGTCAGACCCCTGGGAATAGGTGGGGCCGAACGGCAGCATGATGAGTAGAGGCGTTTTTACGCACATGATGCTCCTAACTTCCACTAAACAAAATCCACTATAATAAAGACTTGGTTGTCATAAATCATACTTATCTAGGAAAAATGTAAATGAAACAATGTTTTTATTGATGTTTATTATTTTGAACTTATATTCTCAATTGATTTTCAAAGCATTATAATCAAAGTTGTAAAAAATACAGGTGATGAACAAGAATAATGCTACAAATGCTGAAACACAAAACATGTGGAATGTACACTGTTTTAGTCACTGAAATAACACTGGTTACAATTGTGTGTGCATGGGCATGTCTGTCTACACAACACATGAAGTACAGCATTTGACAGTATGTGTACCACAAATGTACTTTTTGCAGTTGCTGCATGTGGTCTCTGTCTTTGTGTCCTTTGAGGGTCCACACACCTCGCAGCGCTTCCTCTTTTTGCCATGGGCTGCAGTCTAGAATAATGAAAAGACTTAGTTCAGGATTTTTTTTTCTAATACTCTAAATCACTCACACACACACGCACACGCACACACACACACACACACACACACACACACACACACACACACACACACACACGCACACATATTTACATTTACATTAAAAATGTTGGCATTTAGAAGACGCCTTATTTCAAAGCGACTTACATTTACCAAAGCGATCAATACATTTGACTAAGCAAGTGAATCAACACAGACACACACACACACAAACAACCGCAACAGGACACTTACCTCAGGCACTGGAGATTGTGGTTGTGTGGGTTGTGCAGGTGGAGCATCTGTAATCCTCCTCACTATGGCTAGAGAAGGTGGGGTCCTGGGTATATGTTGTCTCCTTTAGATATGCGGTGTCACCAGTGCCATACCTAGCTCCTCAAGGAAAAGACGTCGTCTTTGGAGCTTCCTTTGGTTCCAGTCTGGGTTGACTGCCATCCAGATTGAAAATGCATTGTAGGCTGAAACATCCAGGATGTTGAAGAAGATCACGAGAGGCCACCGTAGAGTTCTTCTTTGGCAGCTGTAGCAGGCCAGCAGCTTGTCCAGGTTGTCTACTCCACCTTTGGTGGCGTTGTAGTCAAGTATGACCTCTGGCTTACGGTCCTCCCGGCCACTGATTCTTCCATCCCTATGTAGAGTGCTCATGAGCATCACATTCTTGCCCTTTTTTGGTATGTAAGACACCAGGGTAGTGTTGGCTGTAAACACAAAGTTGGAGGAATGGACTGGCCTGTTCTTCACATTTAGAAACTGGGGTGGGAGCTCCGTCTTGTTTTTTCGGACTGTTCCAACCATTGTCACCTTTCGTTTGAGAAGTTCCTGTCCCAGGCTGTAGGATGTAAAGAAATGATCACAGGTGATGTTATGGCCACTGAGGCCCTGTGACATATCCAACACCACCCGTGTCCCCTGGTTTCTCTCAGGGGCTCCTCCCTCTGGCTTCCCTGTATAAATTTGCATGTTCCATGCATACGATGAAACGGCATCACAGGCAACCCAGATTTTTATTCCGTACCTTGCTGGTTTGGAGGGCATATACTGCCTGAAGGGGCAACGACCTCTAAACCCCACAAGCCGTTCATCCACAGTTAGATTGGGCCCAGGGTTGTAAAGAAGTGGAAGCCGGTCCACCCACTTGTCCCACACCGTGCGGATTGCAGCCAACTTGTCCCTACGCCGTCTAACAGGTCTTGATTCCCGGTCATCAAACCTGATGACCCTCGAGTAGATATTGAAGCTCTTCAGAGACATTGTGGCTCTAAAAATTGCTCTCCCTGTCTCCACATCCCACAGACTTTCAGTCGACTCCCCTCTTGACCTATAGACACCTGCTAGGATGAGGATCCCAAAATAGGCCTGTAAGTGTGTGTTGTCCATTTCTTTCCACTCCTCCCCGAAAACACGTCTCCCCTCAAGGTTGGTCATATCAAGAATTATTTTCTGAATTGAATCAGTAATCAGCAGCTCAAAGGATGACTTGATATCATCAACATGAGTCACTGCCAATCGTGTGGGCCCTGGTACCATCCTTATAATGTTAGCAGCTGAGCGGGGGGGCTCTCTCATTGGGGATGAAGACCATTCAATTTGGCCATTCTTGGACAAATATGTGTGGGCTCCTGCAGTGGCTGGCTGTGGGGCTCCTGCAGTGGCTGGCTGTGGGGCTCCTGCAGTGGCTGGCTGCGGGGCTCTTCCAGTGGCTGGCTGCGGGGCTCTTCCAGTGGCTGGCTGTGGGGCTCTTCCAGTGGCTGGCAGTGGGGCTCTTCCAGTGGCTGGCTGTGGGGCTCTTCCAGTGGCTGGCTGTGGGGCTCTTCCAGTGGCTGGCTGCGGGGCTCTTCCAGTGTCTGGCTGTGGGTCTCCGGCAGTGGCTGGCTGTGGGGCTCCTGCAGTGGCTGGCTGTGGGGCTCTTCCAGTGGCTGGCTGCGGGGCTCTTCCAGTGGCTGGCTGTGGGGATCCTTCTGCTGCATGCTCAGAGTGAAACTCATCTCCAAATTCACTTTCAGAATCAGAATACTCTGAATTAATTTCTACATTATCCTCATCTGAAACATCCTCCCCCCCTTCAACTTCACTATGTTGCTCACTCTCTTCAAATATTATCTCCACGGCCCTCTGAACACTGTATCTTTTCTTCATGTTGCTGGTGGAGGATTGTAGTTGAAATGACCTATACACTGGGATGGAGAGCTATTTCTCTCTTTTATCCCTCCCATGATGTGCAGGTGCAGTACAATATTATTATACATTTTTTTACAACATTGCACTTCAAAGGGTAAAAAGTGCGAGAGCAGACAGCTTCTCGGCGCGGGAAAGCCAGAGCAGACGGCTTCTTGTGCAGGTGTGAGGAGTCCAGTACAATATTATTCTTTATTATTATTATACAATGTTGCATTTCAAAGGGTAAAGAGTGCGAGAGCAGACGGCTTCTCGGCACGGGAAAGACAGAGCAGAGGTGTGTGAGTGAGTGTCAGTGTGAGTGTGTGTATGTTTCTGTGTCTCTGTGTATCCGGGTCAAAATGACCCGAACACCTTATGAAGGACATAAATGTGTTGGGGTATTGTAGGATGTGTAAAAAAAAAAATGGATTTTTGTTTTTTGTTTTTCATATAAAATGAGCCAAGGCCATGGAGTTTCAGATTGATAAAATGTATTCTTGTACCATTTCTCTTTAAGTAAAAATTGAAAACGGGTCAAGTTGACCCGAACACCACACAAGGGTTAAAGAGCTGATTTCAGTCATTAACAGAGCTGTTCTGAAAGTGTCCAAGCAGCCTGTTCTGAGAGTGGACTGTTTTTTGCATTCGTTCTCAAGTTATATCAAAGTGTTGTTTTCTGCCTTTCTCGAGCACATTTTGACTTGTTGTTGAATGCTCCTATAATGTAACTCTAAATGACAATCAGAGCAACTTGAATTGCGTGTGTGCAGCCTTTTGCTCAAAAGTGATCAACGTTTCGTTTTCAGAGTCTCTTTTGACAATCTCTTCGAGAGCTGTTTTCAGTCATTAACAGAGCTGTTCTGAAAGTGTCCAAGCGGCCTGTTCTGAGAGTGGACTGTTTTTTGCGTTCGTTCTCAAGTTCTATCAGTGTTGTTTTCTGCTTTTCTGGAGCACATTTTGACTTGTTGCTGAATGCTCCTATAATGTAACTCTAAATGACAATCAGAGCAACTTGAATTGCGTGTGTGCAGCCTTTTGCTCAAAAGTGATCAACGTTTCGTTTTCGGAGTCTCTTTTGGCAATCTCTTCGAGAGCTGTTTTCTGTCATTAACAGAGCTGTTCTGAAAGTGTCCAAGCGGCCTATTCTTAGAGTGGACTGTTTTTTGCATTCGTTCTCAAGTTATATCAAACTATCAAAGTTATCTGCCTTTCTCGAGCACATTTTGACTTGTTGTTGAATGCTCCTATAATGTAACTCTAAATGACAATCAGAGCAACTTGAATTGCGTGTGTGCAGCCTTTTGCTCAAAAGTGATCAACGTTTCGTTTTCGGAGTCTCTTTTGACAATCTCTTCGAGAGCTGTTTTCTGTCATTAACAGAGCTGTTCTGAAAGTGTCCAAGCAGCCTATTCTTAGAGTGGACTGTTTTTTGCATTCGTTCTCAAGTTATATCAAACTATCAAAGTTATCTGCCTTTCTCGAGCACATTTTGACTTGTTGTTGAATGCTCCTATAATGTAACTCTAAATGACAATCAGAGCAACTTGAATTGCGTGTGTGCAGCCTTTTGCTCAAAAGTGATCAACGTTTCGTTTTCAGAGTCTCTTTTGACAATCTCTTCGAGAGCTGTTTTCAGTCATTAACAGAGCTGTTCTGAAAGTGTCCAAGCGGCCTGTTCTGAGAGTGGACTGTTTTTTGCGTTCGTTCTCAAGTTCTATCAGTGTTGTTTTCTGCTTTTCTGGAGCACATTTTGACTTGTTGCTGAATGCTCCTATAATGTAACTCTAAATGACAATCAGAGCAACTTGAATTGCGTGTGTGCAGCCTTTTGCTCAAAAGTGATCAACGTTTCGTTTTCGGAGTCTCTTTTGACAATCTCTTCGAGAGCTGTTTTCAGTCATTAACAGAGCTGTTCTGAAAGTGTCCAAGCGGCCTGTTCTTAGAGTGGACTGTTTTTTGCATTCGTTCTCAAGTTATATCAAACTATCAAAGTGTTGTTTTCTGCCTTTCTGGAGCACATTTTGACTTGTTGTTGAATGCTCCTATAATGTAACTCTAAATGACAATCAGAGTATGTTGAATTACGTGTGTGCAGCCTTTTGCTCAAAAGTTATCAATGTTTCGTTTTCAGAGTCTCTTTTGACAATCTCTTAAAGAGCTGATTTCAGTCATTAACAGAGCTGTTCTGAAAGTGTCCAAGCAGCCTGTTCTGAGAGTGGACTGTTTTTTGCATTCGTTCTCAAGTTATATCAAAGTGTTGTTTTCTGCCTTTCTCGAGCACATTTTGACTTGTTGTTGAATGCTCCTATAATGTAACTCTAAATCACAATCAGAGCAACTTGAATTGCGTGTGTGCAGCCTTTTGCTCAAAAGTGATCAACGTTTCGTTTTCAGAGTCTCTTTTGACAATCTCTTCGAGAGCTGTTTTCAGTCATTAACAGAGCTGTTCTGAAAGTGTCCAAGCGGCCTGTTCTGAGAGTGGACTGTTTTTTGCATTCGTTCTCAAGTTCTATCAGTGTTGTTTTCTGCTTTTCTGGAGCACATTTTGACTTGTTGCTGAATGCTCCTATAATGTAACTCTAAATGACAATCAGAGCAACTTGAATTGTGTGTGTGCAGCCTTTTGCTCAAAAGTGATCAACGTTTCGTTTTCGGAGTCTCTTTTGACAATCTCTTCGAGAGCTGTTTTCAGTCATTAACAGAGCTGTTCTGAAAGTGTCCAAGCGGCCTGTTCTTAGAGTGGACTGTTTTTTGCATTCGTTCTCAAGTTATATCAAACTATCAAAGTGTTGTTTTCTGCCTTTCTGGAGCACATTTTGACTTGTTGTTGAATGCTCCTATAATGTAACTCTAAATGACAATCAGAGTATGTTGAATTACGTGTGTGCAGCCTTTTGCTCAAAGGTTATCAATGTTTCGTTTTCAGAGTCTCTTTTGACAATCTCTTAAAGAGCTGATTTCAGTCATTAACAGAGCTGTTCTGAAAGTGTCCAAGCAGCCTGTTCTGAGAGTGGAATGTTTTTTGCATTCGTTCTCAAGTTATATCAAAGTGTTGTTTTCTGCCTTTCTTGAGCACATTTTGACTTGTTGTTGAATGCTCCTATAATGTAACTCTAAATGACAATCAGAGCAACTTGAATTGCGTGTGTGCAGCCTTTTGCTCAAAAGTGATCAACGTTTCGTTTTCAGAGTCTCTTTTGACAATCTCTTCGAGAGCTGTTTTCAGTCATTAACAGAGCTGTTCTGAAAGTGTCCAAGCGGCCTGTTCTGAGAGTGGACTGTTTTTTGCATTCGTTCTCAAGTTCTATCAGTGTTGTTTTCTGCTTTTCTGGAGCACATTTTGACTTGTTGCTGAATGCTCCTATAATGTAACTCTAAATGTAAATCAGAGTATGTTGAATTACGTGTGTGCAGCCTTTTGCTCAAACGTTATCAATGTTTCGTTTTCAGAGTCTCTTTTGACAATCTCTTAAAGAGCTGATTTCAGTCATTAACAGAGCTGTTCTGAAAGTGTCCAAGCAGCCAGTTCTGAGAGTGGACTGTTTTTTGCATTCGTTCTCAAGTTATATCAAAGTGTTGTTTTCTGCCTTTCTCGAGCACATTTTGACTTGTTGTTGAATGCTCCTATAATGTAACTCTAAATGACAATCAGAGCAACTTGAATTGCGTGTGTGCAGCCTTTTGCTCAAAAGTGATCAACGTTTCGTTTTCAGAGTCTCTTTTGACAATCTCTTCGAGAGCTGTTTTCAGTCATTAACAGAGCTGTTCTGAAAGTGTCCAAGCGGCCTGTTCTGAGAGTGGACTGTTTTTTGCATTCGTTCTCAAGTTCTATCAGCGTTGTTTTCTGCTTTTCTGGAGCACATTTTGACTTGTTGCTGAATGCTCCTATAATGTAACTCTAAATGACAATCAGAGCAACTTGAATTGCGTGTTTGCAGCCTTTTGCTCAAAAGTGATCAACGTTTCGTTTTCGGAGTCTCTTTTGACAATCTCTTCGAGAGCTGTTTTCAGTCATTAACAGAGCTGTTCTGAAAGTGTCCAAGCGGCCTGTTCTTAGAGTGGACTGTTTTTTGCATTCGTTCTCAAGTTATATCAAACTATCAAAGTGTTGTTTTCTGCCTTTCTGGAGCACATTTTGACTTGTTGTTGAATGCTCCTATAATGTAACTCTTAATGACAATCAGAGTATGTTGAATTACGTGTGTGCAGCCTTTTGCTCAAAAGTTATCAATGTTTCGTTTTCAGAGTCTCTTTTGACAATCTCTTAAAGAGCTGATTTCAGTCATTAACAGAGCTGTTCTGAAAGTGTCCAAGCAGCCTGTTCTGAGAGTGGACTGTTTTTTGCATTCGTTCTCAAGTTATATCAAAGTGTTGTTTTCTGCCTTTCTCAAGCACATTTTGACTTGTTGTTGAATGCTCCTATAATGTAACTCTAAATGACAATCAGAGCAACTTGAATTGCGTGTGTGCAGCCTTTTGCTCAAAAGTGATCAACGTTTCGTTTTCAGAGTCTCTTTTGACAATCTCTTCGAGAGCTGTTTTCAGTCATTAACAGAGCTGTTCTGAAAGTGTCCAAGCGGCCTGTTCTGAGAGTGGACTGTTTTTTGCATTCGTTCTCAAGTTCTATCAGTGTTGTTTTCTGCTTTTCTGGAGCACATTTTGACTTGTTGCTGAATGCTCCTATAATGTAACTCTAAATGACAATCAGAGCAACTTGAATTGCGTGTGTGCAGCCTTTTGCTCAAAAGTGATCAACGTTTCGTTTTCGGAGTCTCTTTTGACAATCTCTTCGAGAGCTGTTTTCAGTCATTAACAGAGCTGTTCTGAAAGTGTCCAAGCGGCCTGTTCTTAGAGTGGACTGTTTTTTGCATTCGTTCTCAAGTTATATCAAACTATCAAAGTTATCTGCCTTTCTCGAGCACATTTTGACTTGTTGTTGAATGCTCCTATAATGTAACTCTAAATGACAATCAGAGCAACTTGAATTGCGTGTGTGCAGCCTTTTGCTCAAAAGTGATCAACGTTTCGTTTTCGGAGTCTCTTTTGACAATCTCTTCGAGAGCTGTTTTCTGTCATTAACAGAGCTGTTCTGAAAGTGTCCAAGCAGCCTATTCTTAGAGTGGACTGTTTTTTGCATTCGTTCTCAAGTTATATCAAACTATCAAAGTTATCTGCCTTTCTCGAGCACATTTTGACTTGTTGTTGAATGCTCCTATAATGTAACTCTAAATGACAATCAGAGCAACTTGAATTGCGTGTGTGCAGCCTTTTGCTCAAAAGTGATCAACGTTTCGTTTTCAGAGTCTCTTTTGACAATCTCTTCGAGAGCTGTTTTCAGTCATTAACAGAGCTGTTCTGAAAGTGTCCAAGCGGCCTGTTCTGAGAGTGGACTGTTTTTTGCGTTCGTTCTCAAGTTCTATCAGTGTTGTTTTCTGCTTTTCTGGAGCACATTTTGACTTGTTGCTGAATGCTCCTATAATGTAACTCTAAATGACAATCAGAGCAACTTGAATTGCGTGTGTGCAGCCTTTTGCTCAAAAGTGATCAACGTTTCGTTTTCGGAGTCTCTTTTGACAATCTCTTCGAGAGCTGTTTTCAGTCATTAACAGAGCTGTTCTGAAAGTGTCCAAGCGGCCTGTTCTTAGAGTGGACTGTTTTTTGCATTCGTTCTCAAGTTATATCAAACTATCAAAGTGTTGTTTTCTGCCTTTCTGGAGCACATTTTGACTTGTTGTTGAATGCTCCTATAATGTAACTCTAAATGACAATCAGAGTATGTTGAATTACGTGTGTGCAGCCTTTTGCTCAAAAGTTATCAATGTTTCGTTTTCAGAGTCTCTTTTGACAATCTCTTAAAGAGCTGATTTCAGTCATTAACAGAGCTGTTCTGAAAGTGTCCAAGCAGCCTGTTCTGAGAGTGGACTGTTTTTTGCATTCGTTCTCAAGTTATATCAAAGTGTTGTTTTCTGCCTTTCTCGAGCACATTTTGACTTGTTGTTGAATGCTCCTATAATGTAACTCTAAATCACAATCAGAGCAACTTGAATTGCGTGTGTGCAGCCTTTTGCTCAAAAGTGATCAACGTTTCGTTTTCAGAGTCTCTTTTGACAATCTCTTCGAGAGCTGTTTTCAGTCATTAACAGAGCTGTTCTGAAAGTGTCCAAGCGGCCTGTTCTGAGAGTGGACTGTTTTTTGCATTCGTTCTCAAGTTCTATCAGTGTTGTTTTCTGCTTTTCTGGAGCACATTTTGACTTGTTGCTGAATGCTCCTATAATGTAACTCTAAATGACAATCAGAGCAACTTGAATTGTGTGTGTGCAGCCTTTTGCTCAAAAGTGATCAACGTTTCGTTTTCGGAGTCTCTTTTGACAATCTCTTCGAGAGCTGTTTTCAGTCATTAACAGAGCTGTTCTGAAAGTGTCCAAGCGGCCTGTTCTTAGAGTGGACTGTTTTTTGCATTCGTTCTCAAGTTATATCAAACTATCAATGTGTTGTTTTCTGCCTTTCTGGAGCACATTTTGACTTGTTGTTGAATGCTCCTATAATGTAACTCTAAATGACAATCAGAGTATGTTGAATTACGTGTGTGCAGCCTTTTGCTCAAAGGTTATCAATGTTTCGTTTTCAGAGTCTCTTTTGACAATCTCTTAAAGAGCTGATTTCAGTCATTAACAGAGCTGTTCTGAAAGTGTCCAAGCAGCCTGTTCTGAGAGTGGAATGTTTTTTGCATTCGTTCTCAAGTTATATCAAAGTGTTGTTTTCTGCCTTTCTTGAGCACATTTTGACTTGTTGTTGAATGCTCCTATAATGTAACTCTAAATGACAATCAGAGCAACTTGAATTGCGTGTGTGCAGCCTTTTGCTCAAAAGTGATCAACGTTTCGTTTTCAGAGTCTCTTTTGACAATCTCTTCGAGAGCTGTTTTCAGTCATTAACAGAGCTGTTCTGAAAGTGTCCAAGCGGCCTGTTCTGAGAGTGGACTGTTTTTTGCATTCGTTCTCAAGTTCTATCAGTGTTGTTTTCTGCTTTTCTGGAGCACATTTTGACTTGTTGCTGAATGCTCCTATAATGTAACTCTAAATGTAAATCAGAGTATGTTGAATTACGTGTGTGCAGCCTTTTGCTCAAACGTTATCAATGTTTCATTTTCAGAGTCTCTTTTGACAATCTCTTAAAGAGCTGATTTCAGTCATTAACAGAGCTGTTCTGAAAGTGTCCAAGCAGCCAGTTCTGAGAGTGGACTGTTTTTTGCATTCGTTCTCAAGTTATATCAAAGTGTTGTTTTCTGCCTTTCTCGAGCACATTTTGACTTGTTGTTGAATGCTCCTATAATGTAACTCTAAATGACAATCAGAGCAACTTGAATTGCGTGTGTGCAGCCTTTTGCTCAAAAGTGATCAACGTTTCGTTTTCAGAGTCTCTTTTGACAATCTCTTCGAGAGCTGTTTTCAGTCATTAACAGAGCTGTTCTGAAAGTGTCCAAGCGGCCTGTTCTGAGAGTGGACTGTTTTTTGCATTCGTTCTCAAGTTCTATCAGCGTTGTTTTCTGCTTTTCTGGAGCACATTTTGACTTGTTGCTGAATGCTCCTATAATGTAACTCTAAATGACAATCAGAGCAACTTGAATTGCGTGTTTGCAGCCTTTTGCTCAAAAGTGATCAACGTTTCGTTTTCGGAGTCTCTTTTGACAATCTCTTCGAGAGCTGTTTTCAGTCATTAACAGAGCTGTTCTGAAAGTGTCCAAGCGGCCTGTTCTTAGAGTGGACTGTTTTTTGCATTCGTTCTCAAGTTATATCAAACTATCAAAGTGTTGTTTTCTGCCTTTCTGGAGCACATTTTGACTTGTTGTTGAATGCTCCTATAATGTAACTCTTAATGACAATCAGAGTATGTTGAATTACGTGTGTGCAGCCTTTTGCTCAAAAGTTATCAATGTTTCGTTTTCAGAGTCTCTTTTGACAATCTCTTAAAGAGCTGATTTCAGTCATTAACAGAGCTGTTCTGAAAGTGTCCAAGCAGCCTGTTCTGAGAGTGGACTGTTTTTTGCATTCGTTCTCAAGTTATATCAAAGTGTTGTTTTCTGCCTTTCTCAAGCACATTTTGACTTGTTGTTGAATGCTCCTATAATGTAACTCTAAATGACAATCAGAGCAACTTGAATTGCGTGTGTGCAGCCTTTTGCTCAAAAGTGATCAACGTTTCGTTTTCAGAGTCTCTTTTGACAATCTCTTCGAGAGCTGTTTTCAGTCATTAACAGAGCTGTTCTGAAAGTGTCCAAGCGGCCTGTTCTGAGAGTGGACTGTTTTTTGCATTCGTTCTCAAGTTCTATCAGTGTTGTTTTCTGCTTTTCTGGAGCACATTTTGACTTGTTGCTGAATGCTCCTATAATGTAACTCTAAATGACAATCAGAGCAACTTGAATTGCGTGTGTGCAGCCTTTTGCTCAAAAGTGATCAACGTTTCGTTTTCGGAGTCTCTTTTGACAATCTCTTCGAGAGCTGTTTTCAGTCATTAACAGAGCTGTTCTGAAAGTGTCCAAGCGGCCTGTTCTTAGAGTGGACTGTTTTTTGCATTCGTTCTCAAGTTATATCAAACTATCAAAGTGTTGTTTTCTGCCTTTCTGGAGCACATTTTGACTTGTTGTTGAATGCTCCTATAATGTAACTCTAAATGACAATCAGAGTATGTTGAATTACGTGTGTGCAGCCTTTTGCTCAAAAGTTATCAATGTTTCGTTTTCAGAGTCTCTTTTGACAATCTCTTAAAGAGCTGATTTCAGTCATTAACAGAGCTGTTCTGAAAGTGTCCAAGCAGCCTGTTCTGAGAGTGGACTGTTTTTTGCATTCGTTCTCAAGTTATATCAAAGTGTTGTTTTCTGCCTTTCTCGAGCACATTTTGACTTGTTGTTGAATGCTCCTATAATGTAACTCTAAATGACAATCAGAGCAACTTGAATTGCGTGTGTGCAGCCTTTTGCTCAAAAGTGATCAACGTTTCGTTTTCAGAGTCTCTTTTGACAATCTCTTCGAGAGCTGTTTTCAGTCATTAACAGAGCTGTTCTGAAAGTGTCCAAGCGGCCTGTTCTGAGAGTGGACTGTTTTTTGCATTCGTTCTCAAGTTCTATCAGTGTTGTTTTCTGCTTTTCTGGAGCACATTTTGACTTGTTGCTGAATGCTCCTATAATGTAACTCTAAATGACAATCAGAGCAACTTGAATTGCGTGTGTGCAGCCTTTTGCTCAATAGTGATCAACGTTTCGTTTTCAGAGTCTCTTTTGACAATCTCTTCGAGAGCTGTTTTCAGTCATTAACAGAGCTGTTCTGAAAGTGTCCAAGCGGCCTGTTCTTAGAGTGGACTGTTTTTTGAATTCGTTCTCAAGTTATATCAAACTATCAAAGTGTTGTTTTCTGCCTTTCTGGAGCACATTTTGACTTGTTGTTGAATGCTCCTATAATGTAACTCTAAATGACAATCAGAGTATGTTGAATTACGTGTGTGCAGCCTTTTGCTCAAAAGTTATCAATGTTTCGTTTTCAGAGTCTCTTTTGACAATCTCTTAAAGAGCTGATTTCAGTCATTAACAGAGCTGTACTGAAAGTGTCCAAGCAGCCTGTTCTGAGAGTGGACTGTTTTTTGCATTCGTTCTCAAGTTATATCAAGGTGTTGTTTTCGGCCTTTCTCGAGCACATTTTGACTTGTTGTTGAATGCTCCTATAATGTAACTCTAAATGACAATCAGAGCAACTTGAATTGCGTGTGTGCAACCTTTTGCTCAAAAGTGATCAACGTTTCGTTTTCAGAGTCTCTTTTGACAATCTCTTCGAGAGCTGTTTTCAGTCATTAACAGAGCTGTTCTGAAAGTGTCCAAGCGGCCTGTTCTTAGAGTGGACTGTTTTTTGCATTCGTTCTCAAGTTATATCAAACTATCAAAGTGTTGTTTTCTGCCTTTCTGGAGCATATTTTGACTTGTTGTTGAATGCTCCTATAATGTAACTCTAAATGACAATCAGAGTATGTTGAATTACGTGTGTGCAGCCTTTTGCTCAAAAGTTATCAATGTTTCGTTTTCAGAGTCTCTTTTGACAATCTCTTAAAGAGCTGATTTCAGTCATTAACAGAGCTGTTCTGAAAGTGTCCAAGCAGCCTGTTCTGAGAGTGGACTGTTTTTTGCATTCGTTCTCAAGTTATATCAAGGTGTTGTTTTCTGCCTTTCTCGAGCACATTTTGACTTGTTGTTGAATGCTCCTATAATGTAACTCTAAATGACAATCAGAGCAACTTGAATTGCGTGTGTGCAGCCTTTTGCTCAAAAGTGATCAACGTTTCGTTTTCAGAGTCTCTTTTGACAATCTCTTCGAGAGCTGTTTTCAGTCATTAACAGAGCTATTCTGAAAGTGTCCAAGCGGCCTGTTCTGAGAGTGCACTGTTTTTTGCATTCGTTCTCAAGTTCTATCAGTGTTGTTTTCTGCTTTTCTGGAGCACATTTTGACTTGTTGCTGAATGCTCCTATAATGTAACTCTAAATGACAATCAGAGCAACTTGAATTGCGTGTGTGCAGCCTTTTGCTCAAAAGTGATCAACGTTTCGTTTTCGGAGTCTCTTTTGACAATCTCTTCGAGAGCTGTTTTCAGTCATTAACAGAGCTGTTCTGAAAGTGTCCAAGCGGCCTGTTCTTAGAGTGGACTGTTTTTTGCATTCGTTCTCAAGTTATATCAAACTATCAAAGTGTTGTTTTCTGCCTTTCTGGAGCACATTTTGACTTGTTGTTGAATGCTCCTATAATGTAACTCTAAATGACAATCAGAGTATGTTGAATTACGTGTGTGCAGCCTTTTGCTCAAAAGTTATCAATGTTTCGTTTTCAGAGTCTCTTTTGACAATCTCTTAAAGAGCTAATTTCAGTCATTAACAGAGCTGTTCTGAAAGTGTCCAAGCAGCCTGTTCTGAGAGTGGACTGTTTTTTGCATTCGTTCTCAAGTTATATCAAACTATCAAAGTGTTGTTTTCTGCCTTTCTGGAGCACATTTTGACTTGTTGTTGAATGCTCCTATAATGTAACTCTAAATGACAATCAGAGTATGTTGAATTACGTGTGTGCAGCCTTTTGCTCAAAAGTTATCAATGTTTCGTTTTCAGAGTCTCTTTTGACAATCTCTTAAAGAGCTGATTTCAGTCATTAACAGAGCTGTTCTGAAAGTGTCCAAGCAGCCTGTTCTGAGAGTGGAATGTTTTTTGCATTCGTTCTCAAGTTATCAAAGTGTTGTTTTCTGCCTTTCTCGAGCACATTTTGACTTGTTGTTGAATGCTCCTATAATGTAACTCTAAATGACAATCAGAGCAACTTGAATTGCGTGTGTGCAGCCTTTTGCTCAAAAGTGATCAACGTTTCGTTTTCAGAGTCTCTTTTGACAATCTCTTCGAGAGCTGTTTTCAGTCATTAACAGAGCTGTTCTGAAAGTGTCCAAGCGGCCTGTTCTGAGAGTGGACTGTTTTTTGCATTCGTTCTCAAGTTCTATCAGTGTTGTTTTCTGCTTTTCTGGAGCACATTTTGACTTGTTGCTGAATGCTCCTATAATGTAACTCTAAATGACAATCAGAGCAACTTGAATTGCGTGTGTGCAGCCTTTTGCTCAAAAGTGATCAACGTTTCGTTTTCGGAGTCTCTTTTGACAATCTCTTCGAGGGCTGTTTTCAGTCATTAACAGAGCTGTTCTGAAAGTGTCCAAGCGGCCTGTTCTTAGAGTGGACTGTTTTTTGCATTCGTTCTCAAGTTATATCAAAGTGTTGTTTTCTGCCTTTCTCGAGCACATTTTGACTTGTTGTTGAATGCTCCTATAATGTAACTCTAAATGACAATCAGAGTATGTTGAATTACGTGTGTGCAGCCTTTTGCTCAAAAGTTATCAATGTTTCGTTTTCAGAGTCTCTTTTGACAATCTCTTAAAGAGCTGATTTCAGTCATTAACAGAGCTGTTCTGAAAGTGTCCAAGCAGCCTGTTCTGAGAGTGGACTGTTTTTTGCATTCGTTCTCAAGTTCTATCAGTGTTGTTTTCTGCTTTTCTGGAGCACATTTTGACTTGTTGTTGAATGCTCCTATAATGTAACTCTAAATGACAATCAGAGTATGTTGAATTACGTGTGTGCAGCCTTTTGCTCAAAAGTTATCAATGTTTCGTTTTCAGAGTCTCTTTTGACAATCTCTTAAAGAGCTGATTTCAGTCATTAACAGAGCTGTTCTGAAAGTGTCCTAGCGGCCTGTTCTGAGAGTGGACTGTTTTTTGCATTCGTTCTCAAGTTCTATCAGTGTTGTTTTCTGCTTTTCTGGAGCACATTTTGACTTGTTGCTGAATGCTCCTATAATGTAACTCTAAATGACAATCAGAGCAACTTGAATTGCGTGTGTGCAGCCTTTTGCTCAAAAGTGATCAACGTTTCGTTTTCGGAGTCTCTTTTGACAATCTCTTCGAGAGCTGTTTTCAGTCATTTAACAGAGCTGTTCTGAAAGTGTCCAAGCGGCCTGTTCTTAGAGTGGACTGTTTTTTGCATTCGTTCTCAAGTTATATCAAACTATCAAAGTGTTGTTTTCTGCTTTTCTGGAGCACATTTTGACTTGTTGCTGAATGCTCCTATAATGTAACTCTAAATGACAATCAGAGCAACTTGAATTACGTGTGTGCAGCCTTTTGCTCAAAAGTTATCAATGTTTCGTTTTCAGAGTCTCCTTTGACAATCTCTTAAAGAGCTGATTTCAGTCATTAACAGAGCTGTTCTGAAAGTGTCCAAGCAGCCTGTTCTGAGAGTGGACTGTTTTTTGCATTCGTTCTCAAGTTATATCAAAGTGTTGTTTTCTGCCTTTCTCGAGCACATTTTGACTTGTTGTTGAATGCTCCTATAATGTAACTCTAAATGACAATCAGAGCAACTTGAATTGCGTGTGTGCAGCCTTTTGCTCAAAAGTGATCAACGTTTCGTTTTCAGAGTCTCTTTTGACAATCTCTTCGAGAGCTGTTTTCAGTCATTAACAGAGCTGTTCTGAAAGTGTCCAAGCGGCCTGTTCTTAGAGTGGACTGTTTTTTGCATTCTTTCTGAAGTTATATCAAACTATCAAAGTGTTGTTTTCTGCCTTTCTGGAGCACATTTTGACTTGTTGTTGAATGCTCCTATAATGTAACTCTAAATGACAATCAGAGTATGTTGAATTACGTGTGTGCAGCCTTTTGCTCAAAAGTGATCAACGTTTCGTTTTCGGAGTCTCTTTTGACAATCTCTTCGAGAGCTGTTTTCAGTCATTAACAGAGCTGTTCTGAAAGTGTCCAAGCGGCCTGTTCTTAGAGTGGACTGTTTTTTGCATTCGTTCTCAAGTTATATCAAAGTGTTGTTTTCTGCCTTTCTCGAGCACATTTTGACTTGTTGTTGAATGCTCCTATAATGTAACTCTAAATGACAATCAGAGCAACTTGAATTGCGTGTGTGCAGCCTTTTGCTCAAAAGTGATCAACGTTTCGTTTTCAGAGTCTCTTTTGACAATCTCTTAAAGAGCTGATTTCAGTCATTAACAGAGCTGTTCTGAAAGTGTCCAAGCAGCCTGTTCTGAGAGTGGACTGTTTTTTGCATTCGTTCTCAAGTTCTACCAGTGTTGTTTTCTGCCTTTCTCGAGCACATTTTGACTTGTTGTTGAATGCTCCTATAATGTAACTCTAAATGACAATCAGAGCAACTTGAATTGCGTGTGTGCAGCCTTTTGCTCAAAAGTGATCAACGTTTCGTTTTCAGAGTCTCTTTTGACAATCTCTTCGAGAGCTGTTTTCAGTCATTAACAGAGCTGTTCTGAAAGTGTCCAAGCGGCCTGTTCTGAGAGTGGACAGTTTTTTGCATTCGTTCTCAAGTTCTATCAGTGTTGTTTTCTGCTTTTCTGGAGCACATTTTGACTTGTTGCTGAATGCTCCTATAATGTAACTCTAAATGACAATCAGAGCAACTTGAATTGCGTGTGTGCAGCCTTTTGCTCAAAAGTGATCAACGTTTCGTTTTCGGAGTCTCTTTTGACAATCTCTTCGAGAGCTGTTTTCAGTCATTAACAGAGCTGTTCTGAAAGTGTCCAAGCGGCCTGTTCTTAGAGTGGACTGGTTTTTGCATTCGTTCTCAAGTTATATCAAACTATCAAAGTGTTGTTTTCTGCCTTTCTCGAGCACATTTTGACTTGTTGTTGAATGCTCCTATAATGTAACTCTAAATGACAATCTGAGCAACTTAAATTGCGTGTGTGCAGCCTTTTGCTCAAAAGTGATCAACGTTTCGTTTTCAGAGTCTCTTTTGACAATCTCTTCGAGAGCTGTTTTCAGTCATTAACAGAGCTGTTCTGAAAGTGTCCTAGCGGCCTGTTCTGAGAGTGGACTGTTTTTTGCATTCGTTCTCAAGTTCTATCAGTGTTGTTTTCTGCTTTTCTGGAGCACATTTTGACTTGTTGCTGAATGCTCCTATAATGTAACTCTAAATGACAATCAGAGCAACTTGAATTGCGTGTGTGCAGCCTTTTGCTCAAAAGTGATCAACGTTTCGTTTTCGGAGTCTCTTTTGACAATCTCTTCGAGAGCTGTTTTCAGTCATTAACAGAGCTGTTCTGAAAGTGTCCAAGCGGCCTGTTCTTAGAGTGGACTGTTTTTTGCATTCGTTCTCAAGTTATATAAAACTATCAAAGTGTTGTTTTCTGCCTTTCTGGAGCACATTTTGACTTGTTGTTGAATGCTCCTATAATGTAACTCTAAATGACAATCAGAGTATGTTGAATTACGTGTGTGCAGCCTTTTGCTCAAAAGTTATCAATGTTTCGTTTTCAGAGTCTCTTTTGACAATCTCTTAAAGAGCTGATTTCAGTCATTAACAGAGCTGTTCTGAAAGTGTCCAAGCAGCCTGTTCTGAGAGTGGACTGTTTTTTGCATTCGTTCTCAAGTTATATCAAAGTGTTGTTTTCTGCCTTTCTCGAGCACATTTTGACTTGTTGTTGAATGCTCCTATAATGTAACTCTAAATGACAATCAGAGTATGTTGAATTACGTGTGTGCAGCCTTTTGCTCAAAAGTTATCAATGTTTCGTTTTCAGAGTCTCTTTTGACAATCTCTTAAAGAGCTGATATCAGTCATTAACAGAGCTGTTCTGAAAGTGTCCAAGCAGCCTGTTCTGAGAGTGGACTGTTTTTTGCATTCGTTCTCAAGTTCTATCAGTGTTGTTTTCTGCTTTTCTGGAGCACATTTTGACTTGTTGTTGAATGCTCCTATAATGTAACTCTAAATGACAATCAGAGTATGTTGAATTACGTGTGTGCAGCCTTTTGCTCAAAAGTTATCAATGTTTCGTTTTCAGAGTCTCTTTTGACAATCTCTTAAAGAGCTGATTTCAGTCATTAACAGAGCTGTTCTGAAAGTGTCCTAGCGGCCTGTTCTGAGAGTGGACTGTTTTTTGCATTCGTTCTCAAGTTCTATCAGTGTTGTTTTCTGCTTTTCTGGAGCACATTTTGACTTGTTGCTGAATGCTCCTATAATGTAACTCTAAATGACAATCAGAGCAACTTGAATTGCGTGTGTGCAGCCTTTTGCTCAAAAGTGATCAACGTTTCGTTTTCGGAGTCTCTTTTGACAATCTCTTCGAGAGCTGTTTTCAGTCATTTAACAGAGCTGTTCTGAAAGTGTCCAAGCGGCCTGTTCTTAGAGTGGACTGTTTTTTGCATTCGTTCTCAAGTTATATCAAACTATCAAAGTGTTGTTTTCTGCTTTTCTGGAGCACATTTTGACTTGTTGCTGAATGCTCCTATAATGTAACTCTAAATGACAATCAGAGCAACTTGAATTACGTGTGTGCAGCCTTTTGCTCAAAAGTTATCAATGTTTCGTTTTCAGAGTCTCTTTTGACAATCTCTTAAAGAGCTGATTTCAGTCATTAACAGAGCTGTTCTGAAAGTGTCCAAGCAGCCTGTTCTGAGAGTGGACTGTTTTTTGCATTCGTTCTCAAGTTATATCAAAGTGTTGTTTTCTGCCTTTCTCGAGCACATTTTGACTTGTTGTTGAATGCTCCTATAATGTAACTCTAAATGACAATCAGATCAACTTGAATTGCGTGTGTGCAGCCTTTTGCTCAAAAGTGATCAACGTTTCGTTTTCAGAGTCTCTTTTGACAATCTCTTCGAGAGCTGTTTTCAGTCATTAACAGAGCTGTTCTGAAAGTGTCCAAGCGGCCTGTTCTTAGAGTGGACTGTTTTTTGCATTCTTTCTCAAGTTATATCAAACTATCAAAGTGTTGTTTTCTGCCTTTCTGGAGCACATTTTGACTTGTTGTTGAATGCTCCTATAATGTAACTCTAAATGACAATCAGAGTATGTTGAATTACGTGTGTGCAGCCTTTTGCTCAAAAGTGATCAATGTTTCGTTTTCGGAGTCTCTTTTGACAATCTCTTCGAGAGCTGTTTTCAGTCATTAACAGAGCTGTTCTGAAAGTGTCCAAGCGGCCTGTTCTTAGAGTGGACTGTTTTTTGCATTCGTTCTCAAGTTATATCAAAGTGTTGTTTTCTGCCTTTCTCGAGCACATTTTGACTTGTTGTTGAATGCTCCTATAATGTAACTCTAAATGACAATCAGAGCAACTTGAATTGCGTGTGTGCAGCCTTTTGCTCAAAAGTGATCAACGTTTCGTTTTCAGAGTCTTTTTTGACAATCTCTTAAAGAGCTGATTTCAGTCATTAACAGAGCTGTTCTGAAAGTGTCCAAGCAGCCTGTTCTGAGAGTGGACTGTTTTTTGCATTCGTTCTCAAGTTATATCAAAGTGTTGTTTTCTGCCTTTCTCAAGCACATTTTGACTTGTTGTTGAATGCTCCTATAATGTAACTCTAACTGACAATCAGAGTATGTTGAATTACGTGTGTGCAGCCTTTTGCTCAAAAGTTATCAATGTTTCGTTTTCAGAGTCTCTTTTGACAATCTCTTAAAGAGCTGATTTCAGTCATTAAGAGAGCTGTTCTGAAAGTGTCCAAGCAGCCTGTTCTGAGAGTGGACTGTTTTTTGCATTCGTTCTCAAGTTCTATCAGTGTTTTTTTCTGCTTTTCTGGAGCACATTTTGACTTGTTGTTGAATGCTCCTATAATGTAACTCTAAATGACAATCAGAGCAACTTGAATTGCGTGTGTGCAGCCTTTTGCTCAAAAGTGATCAACGTTTCGTTTTCAGAGTCTCTTTTGACAATCTCTTCGAGAGCTGTTTTCAGTCATTAACAGAGCTGTTCTGAAAGTGTCCAAGCGGCCTGTTCTGAGAGTGGACAGTTTTTTGCATTCGTTCTCAAGTTCTATCAGTGTTGTTTTCTGCTTTTCTGGAGCACATTTTGACTTGTTGCTGAATGCTCCTATAATGTAACTCTAAATGACAATCAGAGCAACTTGAATTGCGTGTGTGCAGCCTTTTGCTCAAAAGTGATCAACGTTTCGTTTTCGGAGTCTCTTTTGACAATCTCTTCGAGAGCTGTTTTCAGTCATTAACAGAGCTGTTCTGAAAGTGTCCAAGCGGCCTGTTCTTAGAGTGGACTGGTTTTTGCATTCGTTCTCAAGTTATATCAAACTATCAAAGTGTTGTTTTCTGCCTTTCTCGAGCACATTTTGACTTGTTGTTGAATGCTCCTATAATGTAACTCTAAATGACAATCAGAGCAACTTGAATTGCGTGTGTGCAGCCTTTTGCTGAAAAGTGATCAACGTTTCGTTTTCAGAGTCTCTTTTGACAATCTCTTAAAGAGCTGATTTCAGTCATTAACAGAGCTGTTCTGAAAGTGTCCAAGCAGCCTGTTCTGAGAGTGGACTGTTTTTTGCATTCGTTCTCAAGTTATATCAAACTATCAAAGTGTTGTTTTCTGCCTTTCTCGAGCACATTTTGACTTGTTGTTGAATGCTCCTATAATGTAACTCTAAATGACAATCAGAGCAACTTGAATTGCGTGTGTGCAGCCTTTTGCTCAAAAGTTATCAACGTTTTGTTTTCAGAGTCTCTTTTGACAATCTCTTAAAGAGCTGATTTCAGTCATTAACAGAGCTGTTCTGAAAGTGTCCAAGCGGCCTGTTCTTAGAGTGGACTGTTTTTTGCATTCGTTCTCAAGTTATATCAAACTATCAAAGTGTTGTTTTCTGCCTTTCTGGAGCACATTTTGACTTGTTGCTGAATGCTCCTATAATGTAACTCTAAATGACAATCAGAGCAACTTGAATTACGTGTGTGCAGCCTTTTGCTCAAAAGTTATCAATGTTTCGTTTTCAGAGTCTCCTTTGACAATCTCTTAAAGAGCTGATTTCAGTCATTAACAGAGCTGTTCTGAAAGTGTCCAAGCAGCCTGTTCTGAGAGTGGACTGTTTTTTGCATTCGTTCTCAAGTTATATCAAAGTGTTGTTTTCTGCCTTTCTCGAGCACATTTTGACTTGTTGTTGAATGCTCCTATAATGTAACTCTAAATGACAATCAGAGTATGTTGAATTACGTGTGTGCAGCCTTTTGCTCAAAAGTGATCAACGTTTCGTTTTCAGAGTCTCTTTTGACAATCTCTTCGAGAGCTGTTTTCAGTCATTAACAGAGCTGTTCTGAAAGTGTCCAAGCGGCCTGTTCTTAGAGTGGACTGTTTTTTGCATTCTTTCTCAAGTTATATCAAACTATCAAAGTGTTGTTTTCTGCCTTTCTGGAGCACATTTTGACTTGTTGTTGAATGCTCCTATAATGTAACTCTAAATGACAATCAGAGTATGTTGAATTACGTGTGTGCAGCCTTTTGCTCAAAAGTGATCAACGTTTCGTTTTCGGAGTCTCTTTTGACAATCTCTTCGAGAGCTGTTTTCAGTCATTAACAGAGCTGTTCTGAAAGTGTCCAAGCGGCCTGTTCTTAGAGTGGACTGTTTTTTGCATTCGTTCTCAAGTTATATCAAAGTGTTGTTTTCTGCCTTTCTCGAGCACATTTTGATTTGTTGTTGAATGCTCCTATAATGTAACTCTAAATGACAATCAGAGCAACTTGAATTGCGTGTGTGCAGCCTTTTGCTCAAAAGTGATCAACGTTTCGTTTTCAGAGTCTCTTTTGACAATCTCTTAAAGAGCTGATTTCAGTCATTAACAGAGCTGTTCTGAAAGTGTCCAAGCAGCCTGTTCTGAGAGTGGACTGTTTTTTGCATTCGTTCTCAAGTTCTATCAGTGTTGTTTTCTGCCTTTCTCGAGCACATTTTGACTTGTTGTTGAATGCTCCTATAATGTAACTCTAAATGACAATCAGAGCAACTTGAATTGCGTGTGTGCAGCCTTTTGCTGAAAAGTGATCAACGTTTCGTTTTCAGAGTCTCTTTTGACAATCTCTTAAAGAGCTGATTTCAGTCATTAACAGAGCTGTTCTGAAAGTGTCCAAGCAGCCTGTTCTGAGAGTGGACTGTTTTTTGCATTCGTTCTCAAGTTATATCAAAGTGTTGTTTTCTGCCTTTCTCGAGCACATTTTGACTTGTTGTTGAATGCTCCTATAATGTAACTCTAAATGACAATCAGAGCAACTTGAATTGCGTGTGTGCAGCCTTTTGCTCAAAAGTTATCAACGTTTTGTTTTCAGAGTCTCTTTTGACAATCTCTTAAAGAGCTGATTTCAGTCATTAACAGAGCTGTTCTGAAAGTGTCCAAGCGGCCTGTTCTTAGAGTGGACTGTTTTTTGCATTCGTTCTCAAGTTATATCAAACTATCAAAGTGTTGTTTTCTGCCTTTCTGGAGCACATTTTGACTTGTTGCTGAATGCTCCTATAATGTAACTCTAAATGACAATCAGAGCAACTTGAATTACGTGTGTGCAGCCTTTTGCTCAAAAGTTATCAATGTTTCGTTTTCAGAGTCTCCTTTGACAATCTCTTAAAGAGCTGATTTCAGTCATTAACAGAGCTGTTCTGAAAGTGTCCAAGCAGCCTGTTCTGAGAGTGGACTGTTTTTTGCATTCGTTCTCAAGTTATATCAAAGTGTTGTTTTCTGCCTTTCTCGAGCACATTTTGACTTGTTGTTGAATGCTCCTATAATGTAACTCTAAATGACAATCAGAGCAACTTGAATTGCGTGTGTGCAGCCTTTTGCTCAAAAGTGATCAACGTTTCGTTTTCAGAGTCTCTTTTGACAATCTCTTCGAGAGCTGTTTTCAGTCATTAACAGAGCTGTTCTGAAAGTGTCCAAGCGGCCTGTTCTTAGAGTGGACTGTTTTTTGCATTCTTTCTCAAGTTATATCAAACTATCAAAGTGTTGTTTTCTGCCTTTCTGGAGCACATTTTGACTTGTTGTTGAATGCTCCTATAATGTAACTCTAAATGACAATCAGAGTATGTTGAATTACGTGTGTGCAGCCTTTTGCTCAAAAGTGATCAACGTTTCGTTTTCGGAGTCTCTTTTGACAATCTCTTCGAGAGCTGTTTTCAGTCATTAACAGAGCTGTTCTGAAAGTGTCCAAGCGGCCTGTTCTTAGAGTGGACTGTTTTTTGCATTCGTTCTCAAGTTATATCAAAGTGTTGTTTTCTGCCTTTCTCGAGCACATTTTGATTTGTTGTTGAATGCTCCTATAATGTAACTCTAAATGACAATCAGAGCAACTTGAATTGCGTGTGTGCAGCCTTTTGCTCAAAAGTGATCAACGTTTCGTTTTCAGAGTCTCTTTTGACAATCTCTTAAAGAGCTGATTTCAGTCATTAACAGAGCTGTTCTGAAAGTGTCCAAGCAGCCTGTTCTGAGAGTGGACTGTTTTTTGCATTCGTTCTCAAGTTCTATCAGTGTTGTTTTCTGCCTTTCTCGAGCACATTTTGACTTGTTGTTGAATGCTCCTATAATGTAACTCTAAATGACAATCAGAGCAACTTGAATTGCGTGTGTGCAGCCTTTTGCTCAAAAGTGATCAACGTTTCGTTTTCAGAGTCTCTTTTGACAATCTCTTCGAGAGCTGTTTTCAGTCATTAACAGAGCTGTTCTGAAAGTGTCCAAGCGGCCTGTTCTGAGAGTGGACAGTTTTTTGCATTCGTTCTCAAGTTCTATCAGTGTTGTTTTCTGCTTTTCTGGAGCACATTTTGACTTGTTGCTGAATGCTCCTATAATGTAACTCTAAATGACAATCAGAGCAACTTGAATTGCGTGTGTGCAGCCTTTTGCTCAAAAGTGATCAACGTTTCGTTTTCGGAGTCTCTTTTGACAATCTCTTCGAGAGCTGTTTTCAGTCATTAACAGAGCTGTTCTGAAAGTGTCCAAGCGGCCTGTTCTTAGAGTGGACTGGTTTTTGCATTCGTTCTCAAGTTATATCAAACTATCAAAGTGTTGTTTTCTGCCTTTCTCGAGCACATTTTGACTTGTTGTTGAATGCTTTTATAATGTAACTCTAAATGACAATCTGAGCAACTTAAATTGCGTGTGTGCAGCCTTTTGCTCAAAAGTGATCAATGTTTCGTTTTCAGAGTCTCTTTTGACAATCTCTTCGAGAGCTGTTTTCAGTCATTAACAGAGCTGTTCTGAAAGTGTCCTAGCGGCCTGTTCTGAGAGTGGACTGTTTTTTGCATTCGTTCTCAAGTTCTATCAGTGTTGTTTTCTGCTTTTCTGGAGCACATTTTGACTTGTTGCTGAATGCTCCTATAATGTAACTCTAAATGACAATCAGAGCAACTTGAATTGCGTGTGTGCAGCCTTTTGCTCAAAAGTGATCAACGTTTCGTTTTCGGAGTCTCTTTTGACAATCTCTTCGAGAGCTGTTTTCAGTCATTAACAGAGCTGTTCTGAAAGTGTCCAAGCGGCCTGTTCTTAGAGTGGACTGTTTTTTGCATTCGTTCTCAAGTTATATAAAACTATCAAAGTGTTGTTTTCTGCCTTTCTGGAGCACATTTTGACTTGTTGTTGAATGCTCCTATAATGTAACTCTAAATGACAATCAGAGTATGTTGAATTACGTGTGTGCAGCCTTTTGCTCAAAAGTTATCAATGTTTCGTTTTCAGAGTCTCTTTTGACAATCTCTTAAAGAGCTGATTTCAGTCATTAACAGAGCTGTTCTGAAAGTGTCCAAGCAGCCTGTTCTGAGAGTGGACTGTTTTTTGCATTCGTTCTCAAGTTATATCAAAGTGTTGTTTTCTGCCTTTCTCGAGCACATTTTGACTTGTTGTTGAATGCTCCTATAATGTAACTCTAAATGACAATCAGAGTATGTTGAATTACGTGTGTGCAGCCTTTTGCTCAAAAGTTATCAATGTTTCGTTTTCAGAGTCTCTTTTGACAATCTCTTAAAGAGCTGATTTCAGTCATTAACAGAGCTGTTCTGAAAGTGTCCAAGCAGCCTGTTCTGAGAGTGGACTGTTTTTTGCATTCGTTCTCAAGTTCTATCAGTGTTGTTTTCTGCTTTTCTGGAGCACATTTTGACTTGTTGTTGAATGCTCCTATAATGTAACTCTAAATGACAATCAGAGTATGTTGAATTACGTGTGTGCAGCCTTTTGCTCAAAAGTTATCAATGTTTCGTTTTCAGAGTCTCTTTTGACAATCTCTTAAAGAGCTGATTTCAGTCATTAACAGAGCTGTTCTGAAAGTGTCCTAGCGGCCTGTTCTGAGAGTGGACAGTTTTTTGCATTCGTTCTCAAGTTCTATCAGTGTTGTTTTCTGCTTTTCTGGAGCACATTTTGACTTGTTGCTGAATGCTCCTATAATGTAACTCTAAATGACAATCAGAGCAACTTGAATTGCGTGTGTGCAGCCTTTTGCTCAAAAGTGATCAACGTTTCGTTTTCGGAGTCTCTTTTGACAATCTCTTCGAGAGCTGTTTTCAGTCATTTAACAGAGCTGTTCTGAAAGTGTCCAAGCGGCCTGTTCTTAGAGTGGACTGTTTTTTGCATTCGTTCTCAAGTTATATCAAACTATCAAAGTGTTGTTTTCTGCTTTTCTGGAGCACATTTTGACTTGTTGCTGAATGCTCCTATAATGTAACTCTAAATGACAATCAGAGCAACTTGAATTACGTGTGTGCAGCCTTTTGCTCAAAAGTTATCAATGTTTCGTTTTCAGAGTCTCTTTTGACAATCTCTTAAAGAGCTGATTTCAGTCATTAACAGAGCTGTTCTGAAAGTGTCCAAGCAGCCTGTTCTGAGAGTGGACTGTTTTTTGCATTCGTTCTCAAGTTATATCAAAGTGTTGTTTTCTGCCTTTCTCGAGCACATTTTGACTTGTTGTTGAATGCTCCTATAATGTAACTCTAAATGACAATCAGAGCAACTTGAATTGCGTGTGTGCAGCCTTTTGCTCAAAAGTGATCAACGTTTCGTTTTCAGAGTCTCTTTTGACAATCTCTTCGAGAGCTGTTTTCAGTCATTAACAGAGCTGTTCTGAAAGTGTCCAAGCGGCCTGTTCTTAGAGTGGACTGTTTTTTGCATTCTTTCTCAAGTTATATCAAACTATCAAAGTGTTGTTTTCTGCCTTTCTGGAGCACATTTTGACTTGTTGTTGAATGCTCCTATAATGTAACTCTAAATGACAATCAGAGTATGTTGAATTACGTGTGTGCAGCCTTTTGCTCAAAAGTGATCAACGTTTCGTTTTCGGAGTCTCTTTTGACAATCTCTTCGAGAGCTGTTTTCAGTCATTAACAGAGCTGTTCTGAAAGTGTCCAAGCGGCCTGTTCTTAGAGTGGACTGTTTTTTGCATTCGTTCTCAAGTTATATCAAAGTGTTGTTTTCTGCCTTTCTCGAGCACATTTTGACTTGTTGTTGAATGCTCCTATAATGTAACTCTAAATGACAATCAGAGCAACTTGAATTGCGTGTGTGCAGCCTTTTGCTCAAAAGTGATCAACGTTTCGTTTTCAGAGTCTCTTTTGACAATCTCTTAAAGAGCTGATTTCAGTCATTAACAGAGCTGTTCTGAAAGTGTCCAAGCAGCCTGTTCTGAGAGTGGACTGTTTTTTGCATTCGTTCTCAAGTTATATCAAAGTGTTGTTTTCTGCCTTTCTCGAGCACATTTTGACTTGTTGTTGAATGCTCCTATAATGTAACTCTAACTGACAATCAGAGCAACTTGAATTGCGTGTGTGCAGCCTTTTGCTCAAAAGTTATCAATGTTTCGTTTTCAGAGTCTCTTTTGACAATCTCTTAAAGAGCTGATTTCAGTCATTAAGAGAGCTGTTCTGAAAGTGTCCAAGCAGCCTGTTCTGAGAGTGGACTGTTTTTTGCATTCGTTCTCAAGTTCTATCAGTGTTTTTTTCTGCTTTTCTGGAGCACATTTTGACTTGTTGTTGAATGCTCCTATAATGTAACTCTAAATGACAATCAGAGCAACTTGAATTGCGTGTGTGCAGCCTTTTGCTCAAAAGTGATCAACGTTTCGTTTTCAGAGTCTCTTTTGACAATCTCTTCGAGAGCTGTTTTCAGTCATTAACAGAGCTGTTCTGAAAGTGTCCAAGCGGCCTGTTCTGAGAGTGGACAGTTTTTTGCATTCGTTCTCAAGTTCTATCAGTGTTGTTTTCTGCTTTTCTGGAGCACATTTTGACTTGTTGCTGAATGCTCCTATAATGTAACTCTAAATGACAATCAGAGCAACTTGAATTGCATGTGTGCAGCCTTTTGCTCAAAAGTGATCAACGTTTCGTTTTCGGAGTCTCTTTTGACAATCTCTTCGAGAGCTGATTTCAGTCATTAACAGAGCTGTTCTGAAAGTGTCCAAGCAGCCTGTTCTGAGAGTGGACTGTTTTTTGCATTCGTTCTCAAGTTATATCAAAGTGTTGTTTTCTGCCTTTCTCGAGCACATTTTGACTTGTTGTTGAATGCTCCTATAATGTAACTCTAAATGACAATCAGAGCAACTTGAATTGCGTGTGTGCAGCCTTTTGCTCAAAAGTTATCAACGTTTTGTTTTCAGAGTCTCTTTTGACAATCTCTTAAAGAGCTGATGTCAGTCATTAACAGAGCTGTTCTGAAAGTGTCCAAGCGGCCTGTTCTTAGAGTGGACTGTTTTTTGCATTCGTTCTCAAGTTATATCAAACTATCAAAGTGTTGTTTTCTGCCTTTCTGGAGCACATTTTGACTTGTTGCTGAATGCTCCTATAATGTAACTCTAAATGACAATCAGAGCAACTTGAATTGCGTGTGTGCAGCCTTTTGCTCAAAAGTGATCAACGTTTCGTTTTCGGAGTCTCTTTTGACAATCTCTTCGAGAGCTGTTTTCAGTCATTAACAGAGCTGTTCTGAAAGTGTCCAAGCGGCCTGTTCTTAGAGTGGACTGTATTTTGCATTCGTTCTCAAGTTATATCAAACTATCAAAGTGTTGTTTTCTGCCTTTCTGGAGCACATTTTGACTTGTTGTTGAATGCTCCTATAATGTAACTCTAAATGACAATCAGAGTATGTTGAATTACGTGTGTGCAGCCTTTTGCTCAAAACTTATCAATGTTTCGTTTTCAGAGTCTCTTTTGACAATCTCTTAAAGAGCTGATTTCAGTCATTAACAGAGCTGTTCTGAAAGTGTCCAAGCGGCCTGTTCTGAGAGTGGACTGTTTTTTGCATTCGTTCTCAAGTTATATCAAAGTGTTGTTTTCTGCCTTTCTCGAGCACATTTTGACTTGTTGTTGAATGCTCCTATAATGTAACTCTAAATGACAATCAGAGCAACTTGAATTGCGTGTGTGCAGCCTTTTGCTCAAAAGTGATCAACGTTTCGTTTTCAGAGTCTCTTTTGACAATCTCTTCGAGAGCTGTTTTCAGTCATTAACAGAGCTGTTCTGAAAGTGTCCAAGCGGCCTGTTCTGAGAGTGGACTGTTTTTTGCATTCGTTCTCAAGTTCTATCAGTGTTGTTTTCTGCTTTTCTGGAGCACATTTTGACTTGTTGTTGAATGCTCCTATAATGTAACTCTAAATGACAATCAGAGCAACTTGAATTGCGTGTGTGCAGCCTTTTGCTCAAAAGTGATCAACGTTTCGTTTTCGGAGTCTCTTTTGACAATCTCTTCGAGAGCTGTTTTCAGTCATTAACAGAGCTGTTCTGAAAGTGTCCAAGCGGCCTGTTCTTAGAGTGGACTGTATTTTGCATTCGTTCTCAAGTTATATCAAACTATCAAAGTGTTGTTTTCTGCCTTTCTGGAGCACATTTTGACTTGTTGTTGAATGCTCCTATAATGTAACTCTAAATGACAATCAGAGTATGTTGAATTACGTGTGTGCAGCCTTTTGCTCAAAACTTATCAATGTTTCGTTTTCAGAGTCTCTTTTGACAATCTCTTAAAGAGCTGATTTCAGTCATTAACAGAGCTGTTCTGAAAGTGTCCAAGCGGCCTGTTCTGAGAGTGGACTGTTTTTTGCATTCGTTCTCAAGTTATATCAAAGTGTTGTTTTCTGCCTTTCTCGAGCACATTTTGACTTGTTGTTGAATGCTCCTATAATGTAACTCTAAATGACAATCAGAGCAACTTGAATTGCGTGTGTGCAGCCTTTTGCTCAAAAGTGATCAACGTTTCGTTTTCAGAGTCTCTTTTGACAATCTCTTCGAGAGCTGTTTTCAGTCATTAACAGAGCTGTTCTGAAAGTGTCCAAGCGGCCTGTTCTGAGAGTGGACTGTTTTTTGCATTCGTTCTCAAGTTCTATCAGTGTTGTTTTCTGCTTTTCTGGAGCACATTTTGACTTGTTGTTGAATGCTCCTATAATGTAACTCTAAATGACAATCAGAGCAACTTGAATTGCGTGTGTGCAGCCTTTTGCTCAAAAGTGATCAACGTTTCGTTTTCGGAGTCTCTTTTGACAATCTCTTCGAGAGCTGTTTTCAGTCATTAACAGAGCTGTTCTGAAAGTGTCCAAGCGGCCTGTTCTTAGAGTGGACTGGTTTTTGCATTCGTTCTCAAGTTATATCAAACTATCAAAGTGTTGTTTTCTGCCTTTCTCGAGCACATTTTGACTTGTTGTTGAATGCTCCTATAATGTAACTCTAAATTACAATCAGAGCAACTTGAATTGCGTGTGTGCAGCCTTTTGCTGAAAAGTGATCAACGTTTCGTTTTCAGAGTCTCTTTTGACAATCTCTTAAAGAGCTGATTTCAGTCATTAACAGAGCTGTTCTGAAAGTGTCCAAGCAGCCTGTTCTGAGAGTGGACTGTTTTTTGCATTCGTTCTCAAGTTATATCAAAGTGTTGTTTTCTGCCTTTCTCGAGCACATTTTGACTTGTTGTTGAATGCTCCTATAATGTAACTCTAAATGACAATCAGAGCAACTTGAATTGCGTGTGTGCAGCCTTTTGCTCAAAAGTTATCAACGTTTTGTTTTCAGAGTCTCTTTTGACAATCTCTTAAAGAGCTGATTTCAGTCATTAACAGAGCTGTTCTGAAAGTGTCCAAGCGGCCTGTTCTTAGAGTGGACTGTTTTTTGCATTCGTTCTCAAGTTATATCAAACTATCAAAGTGTTGTTTTCTGCCTTTCTGGAGCACATTTTGACTTGTTGCTGAATGCTCCTATAATGTAACTCTAAATGACAATCAGAGCAACTTGAATTGCGTGTGTGCAGCCTTTTGCTCAAAAGTGATCAACGTTTCGTTTTCGGAGTCTCTTTTGACAATCTCTTCGAGAGCTGTTTTCAGTCATTAACAGAGCTGTTCTGAAAGTGTCCAAGCGGCCTGTTCTTAGAGTGGACTGTATTTTGCATTCGTTCTCAAGTTATATCAAACTATCAAAGTGTTGTTTTCTGCCTTTCTGGAGCACATTTTGACTTGTTGTTGAATGCTCCTATAATGTAACTCTAAATGACAATCAGAGTATGTTGAATTACGTGTGTGCAGCCTTTTGCTCAAAACTTATCAATGTTTCGTTTTCAGAGTCTCTTTTGACAATCTCTTAAAGAGCTGATTTCAGTCATTAACAGAGCTGTTCTGAAAGTGTCCAAGCGGCCTGTTCTGAGAGTGGACTGTTTTTTGCATTCGTTCTCAAGTTATATCAAAGTGTTGTTTTCTGCCTTTCTCGAGCACATTTTGACTTGTTGTTGAATGCTCCTATAATGTAACTCTAAATAACAATCAGAGCAACTTGAATTGCGTGTGTGCAGCCTTTTGCTCAAAAGTGATCAACGTTTCGTTTTCGGAGTCTCTTTTGACAATCTCTTCGAGAGCTGTTTTCAGTCATTAACAGAGCTGTTCTGAAAGTGTCCAAGCGGCCTGTTCTTAGAGTGGACTGTTTTTTGCATTCGTTCTCAAGTTATATCAAACTATCAAAGTGTTGTTTTCTGCCTTTCTGGAGCACATTTTGACTTGTTGTTGAATGCTCCTATAATGTAACTCTAAATGACAATCAGAGTATGTTGAATTACGTGTGTGCAGCCTTTTGCTCAAAAGTTATCAATGTTTCGTTTTCAGAGTCTCTTTTGACAATCTCTTAAAGAGCTGATTTCAGTCATTAACAGAGCTGTTCTGAAAGTGTCCAAGCAGCCTGTTCTGAGAGTGGACTGTTTCTTGCATTCGTTCTCAAGTTATATCAAAGTGTTGTTTTCTGCCTTTCTCGAGCACATTTTGACTTGTTGTTGAATGCTCCTATAATGTAACTCTAAATGACAATCAGAGCAACTTGAATTGCGTGTGTGCAGCCTTTTGCTCAAAAGTGATCAACGTTTCGTTTTCAGAGTCTCTTTTGACAATCTCTTCGAGAGCTGTTTTCAGTCATTAACAGAGCTGTTCTGAAAGTGTCCAAGCGGCCTGTTCTGAGAGTGGACTGTTTTTTGCATTCGTTCTCAAGTTCTATCAGTGTTGTTTTCTGCTTTTCTGGAGCACATTTTGACTTGTTGTTGAATGCTCCTATAATGTAACTCTAAATGACAATCAGAGCAACTTGAATTGCGTGTGTGCAGCCTTTTGCTCAAAAGTGATCAACGTTTCGTTTTCAGAGTCTCTTTTGACAATCTCTTCGAGAGCTGTTTTCAGTCATTAACAGAGCTGTTCTGAAAGTGTCCAAGCGGCCTGTTCTTAGAGTGGACTGTTTTTTGCATTCGTTCTCAAGTTATATCAAACTATCAAAGTGTTGTTTTCTGCCTTTCTCGAGCACATTTTGACTTGTTGTTGAATGCTCCTATAATGTAACTCTAAATGACAATCAGAGCAACTTGAATTGCGTGTGTGCAACGCCTTTTGCTCAAAAGTGATCAACGTTTCGTTTTCAGAGTCTCTTTTGACAATCTCTTCGAGAGCTGTTTTCAGTCATTAACAGAGCTGTTCTGAAAGTGTCCAAGCGGCCTGTTCTGAGAGTGGACTGTTTTTTGCATTCGTTCTCAAGTTCTATCAGTGTTGTTTTCTGCTTTTCTGGAGCACATTTTGACTTGTTGCTGAATGCTCCTATAATGTAACTCTAAATGACAATCAGAGCAACTTGAATTGCGTGTGTGCAGCCTTTTGCTCAAAAGTGATCAACGTTTCGTTTTCGGAGTCTCTTTTGACAATCTCTTCGAGAGCTGTTTTCAGTCATTAACAGAGCTGTTCTGAAAGTGTCCAAGCGGCCTGTTCTGAGAGTGGACTGTTTTTTGCATTCGTTCTCAAGTTCTATCAGTGTTGTTTTCTGCTTTTCTGGAGCACATTTTGACTTGTTGTTGAATGCTCCTATAATGTAACTCTAAATGACAATCAGAGCAACTTGAATTGCGTGTGTGCAGCCTTTTGCTCAAAAGTGATCAACGTTTCGTTTTCAGAGTCTCTTTTGACAATCTCTTCGAGAGCTGTTTTCAGTCATTAACAGAGCTGTTCTGAAAGTGTCCAAGCGGCCTGTTCTTAGAGTGGACTGTTTTTTGCATTCGTTCTCAAGTTATATCAAACTATCAAAGTGTTGTTTTCTGCCTTTCTCGAGCACATTTTGACTTGTTGTTGAATGCTCCTATAATGTAACTCTAAATGACAATCAGAGCAACTTGAATTGCGTGTGTGCAACGCCTTTTGCTCAAAAGTGATCAACGTTTCGTTTTCAGAGTCTCTTTTGACAATCTCTTCGAGAGCTGTTTTCAGTCATTAACAGAGCTGTTCTGAAAGTGTCCAAGCGGCCTGTTCTGAGAGTGGACTGTTTTTTGCATTCGTTCTCAAGTTCTATCAGTGTTGTTTTCTGCTTTTCTGGAGCACATTTTGACTTGTTGCTGAATGCTCCTATAATGTAACTCTAAATGACAATCAGAGCAACTTGAATTGCGTGTGTGCAGCCTTTTGCTCAAAAGTGATCAACGTTTCGTTTTCGGAGTCTCTTTTGACAATCTCTTCGAGAGCTGTTTTCAGTCATTAACAGAGCTGTTCTGAAAGTGTCCAAGCGGCCTGTTCTGAGAGTGGACTGTTTTTTGCATTCGTTCTCAAGTTCTATCAGTGTTGTTTTCTGCTTTTCTGGAGCACATTTTGACTTGTTGCTGAATGCTCCTATAATGTAACTCTAAATGACAATCAGAGCAACTTGAATTGCGTGTGTGCAGCCTTTTGCTCAAAAGTGATCAACGTTTCGTTTTCGGAGTCTCTTTTGACAATCTCTTCGAGAGCTGTTTTCAGTCATTTAACAGAGCTGTTCTGAAAGTGTCCAAGCGGCCTGTTCTTAGAGTGGACTGTTTTTTGCATTCGTTCTCAAGTTATATCAAACTATCAAAGTGTTGTTTTCTGCTTTTCTGGAGCACATTTTGACTTGTTGCTGAATGCTCCTATAATGTAACTCTAAATGACAATCAGAGCAACTTGAATTACGTGTGTGCAGCCTTTTGCTCAAAAGTTATCAATGTTTCGTTTTCAGAGTCTCTTTTGACAATCTCTTAAAGAGCTGATTTCAGTCATTAACAGAGCTGTTCTGAAAGTGTCCAAGCAGCCTGTTCTGAGAGTGGACTGTTTTTTGCATTCGTTCTCAAGTTATATCAAAGTGTTGTTTTCTGCCTTTCTCGAGCACATTTTGACTTGTTGTTGAATGCTCCTATAATGTAACTCTAAATGACAATCAGAGCAACTTGAATTGCGTGTGTGCAGCCTTTTGCTCAAAAGTGATCAACGTTTCGTTTTCAGAGTCTCTTTTGACAATCTCTTCGAGAGCTGTTTTCAGTCATTAACAGAGCTGTTCTGAAAGTGTCCAAGCGGCCTGTTCTTAGAGTGGACTGTTTTTTGCATTCTTTCTCAAGTTATATCAAACTATCAAAGTGTTGTTTTCTGCCTTTCTGGAGCACATTTTGACTTGTTGTTGAATGCTCCTATAATGTAACTCTAAATGACAATCAGAGTATGTTGAATTACGTGTGTGCAGCCTTTTGCTCAAAAGTGATCAACGTTTCGTTTTCGGAGTCTCTTTTGACAATCTCTTCGAGAGCTGTTTTCAGTCATTTAACAGAGCTGTTCTGAAAGTGTCCAAGCGGCCTGTTCTGAGAGTGGACTGTTTTTTGCATTCGTTCTCAAGTTATATCAAAGTGTTGTTTTCTGCCTTTCTCGAGCACATTTTGACTTGTTGTTGAATGCTCCTATAATGTAACTCTAAATGACAATCAGAGCAACTTGAATTGCGTGTGTGCAGCCTTTTGCTCAAAAGTGATCAACGTTTCGTTTTCAGAGTCTCTTTTGACAATCTCTTAAAGAGCTGATTTCAGTCATTAACAGAGCTGTTCTGAAAGTGTCCAATTAGCCTGTTCTGAGAGTGGACTGTTTTTTGCATTCGTTCTCAAGTTATATCAAAGTGTTGTTTTCTGCCTTTCTCGAGCACATTTTGACTTGTTGTTGAATGCTCCTATAATGTAACACTGTTAATGACAATCAGAGTATGTTGAATTACGTGTGTGCAGCCTTTTGCTCAAAAGTGATCAACGTTTCGTTTTCGGAGTCTCTTTTGACAATCTCTTCGAGAGCTGTTTTTAGTCATTTAACAGAGCTGTTCTGAAAGTGTCCAAGCGGCCTGTTCTTAGAGTGGACTGTTTTTTGCATTCGTTCTCAAGTTATATCAAACTATCAAAGTGTTGTTTTCTGCTTTTCTGGAGCACATTTTGACTTGTTGCTGAATGCTCCTATAATGTAACTCTAAATGACAATCAGAGCAACTTGAATTACGTGTGTGCAGCCTTTTGCTCAAAAGTTATCAATGTTTCGTTTTCAGAGTCTCTTTTGACAATCTCTTAAAGAGCTGATTTCAGTCATTAACAGAGCTGTTCTGAAAGTGTCCAAGCAGCCTGTTCTGAGAGTGGACTGTTTTTTGCATTCGTTCTCAAGTTATATCAAAGTGTTGTTTTCTGCCTTTCTCGAGCACATTTTGACTTGTTGTTGAATGCTCCTATAATGTAACTCTAAATGACAATCAGAGCAACTTGAATTGCGTGTGTGCAGCCTTTTGCTCAAAAGTGATCAACGTTTCGTTTTCGGAGTCTCTTTTGACAATCTCTTCGAGAGCTGTTTTCAGTCATTTAACAGAGCTGTTCTGAAAGTGTCCAAGCGGCCTGTTCTTAGAGTGGACTGTTTTTTGCATTCGTTCTCAAGTTATATCAAACTATCAAAGTGTTGTTTTCTGCTTTTCTGGAGCACATTTTGACTTGTTGCTGAATGCTCCTATAATGTAACTCTAAATGACAATCAGAGCAACTTGAATTACGTGTGTGCAGCCTTTTGCTCAAAAGTTATCAATGTTTCGTTTTCAGAGTCTCTTTTGACAATCTCTTAAAGAGCTGATTTCAGTCATTAACAGAGCTGTTCTGAAAGTGTCCAAGCAGCCTGTTCTGAGAGTGGACTGTTTTTTGCATTCGTTCTCAAGTTATATCAAAGTGTTGTTTTCTGCCTTTCTCGAGCACATTTTGACTTGTTGTTGAATGCTCCTATAATGTAACTCTAAATGACAATCAGAGCAACTTGAATTGCGTGTGTGCAGCCTTTTGCTCAAAAGTGATCAACGTTTCGTTTTCAGAGTCTCTTTTGACAATCTCTTCGAGAGCTGTTTTCAGTCATTAACAGAGCTGTTCTGAAAGTGTCCAAGCGGCCTGTTCTTAGAGTGGACTGTTTTTTGCATTCTTTCTCAAGTTATATCAAACTATCAAAGTGTTGTTTTCTGCCTTTCTGGAGCACATTTTGACTTGTTGTTGAATGCTCCTATAATGTAACTCTAAATGACAATCAGAGTATGTTGAATTACGTGTGTGCAGCCTTTTGCTCAAAAGTGATCAATGTTTCGTTTTCGGAGTCTCTTTTGACAATCTCTTCGAGAGCTGTTTTCAGTCATTAACAGAGCTGTTCTGAAAGTGTCCAAGCGGCCTGTTCTTAGAGTGGACTGTTTTTTGCATTCGTTCTCAAGTTATATCAAAGTGTTGTTTTCTGCCTTTCTCGAGCACATTTTGACTTGTTGTTGAATGCTCCTATAATGTAACTCTAAATGACAATCAGAGCAACTTGAATTGCGTGTGTGCAGCCTTTTGCTCAAAAGTGATCAACGTTTCGTTTTCAGAGTCTCTTTTGACAATCTCTTAAAGAGCTGATTTCAGTCATTAACAGAGCTGTTCTGAAAGTGTCCAAGCAGCCTGTTCTGAGAGTGGACTGTTTTTTGCATTCGTTCTCAAGTTATATCAAAGTGTTGTTTTCTGCCTTTCTCGAGCACATTTTGACTTGTTGTTGAATGCTCCTATAATGTAACTCTAACTGACAATCAGAGCAACTTGAATTGCGTGTGTGCAGCCTTTTGCTCAAAAGTTATCAATGTTTCGTTTTCAGAGTCTCTTTTGACAATCTCTTAAAGAGCTGATTTCAGTCATTAAGAGAGCTGTTCTGAAAGTGTCCAAGCAGCCTGTTCTGAGAGTGGACTGTTTTTTGCATTCGTTCTCAAGTTCTATCAGTGTTTTTTTCTGCTTTTCTGGAGCACATTTTGACTTGTTGTTGAATGCTCCTATAATGTAACTCTAAATGACAATCAGAGCAACTTGAATTGCGTGTGTGCAGCCTTTTGCTCAAAAGTGATCAACGTTTCGTTTTCAGAGTCTCTTTTGACAATCTCTTCGAGAGCTGTTTTCAGTCATTAACAGAGCTGTTCTGAAAGTGTCCAAGCGGCCTGTTCTGAGAGTGGACAGTTTTTTGCATTCGTTCTCAAGTTCTATCAGTGTTGTTTTCTGCTTTTCTGGAGCACATTTTGACTTGTTGCTGAATGCTCCTATAATGTAACTCTAAATGACAATCAGAGCAACTTGAATTGCATGTGTGCAGCCTTTTGCTCAAAAGTGATCAACGTTTCGTTTTCGGAGTCTCTTTTGACAATCTCTTCGAGAGCTGATTTCAGTCATTAACAGAGCTGTTCTGAAAGTGTCCAAGCAGCCTGTTCTGAGAGTGGACTGTTTTTTGCATTCGTTCTCAAGTTATATCAAAGTGTTGTTTTCTGCCTTTCTCGAGCACATTTTGACTTGTTGTTGAATGCTCCTATAATGTAACTCTAAATGACAATCAGAGCAACTTGAATTGCGTGTGTGCAGCCTTTTGCTCAAAAGTTATCAACGTTTTGTTTTCAGAGTCTCTTTTGACAATCTCTTAAAGAGCTGATGTCAGTCATTAACAGAGCTGTTCTGAAAGTGTCCAAGCGGCCTGTTCTTAGAGTGGACTGTTTTTTGCATTCGTTCTCAAGTTATATCAAACTATCAAAGTGTTGTTTTCTGCCTTTCTGGAGCACATTTTGACTTGTTGCTGAATGCTCCTATAATGTAACTCTAAATGACAATCAGAGCAACTTGAATTGCGTGTGTGCAGCCTTTTGCTCAAAAGTGATCAACGTTTCGTTTTCGGAGTCTCTTTTGACAATCTCTTCGAGAGCTGTTTTCAGTCATTAACAGAGCTGTTCTGAAAGTGTCCAAGCGGCCTGTTCTTAGAGTGGACTGTATTTTGCATTCGTTCTCAAGTTATATCAAACTATCAAAGTGTTGTTTTCTGCCTTTCTGGAGCACATTTTGACTTGTTGTTGAATGCTCCTATAATGTAACTCTAAATGACAATCAGAGTATGTTGAATTACGTGTGTGCAGCCTTTTGCTCAAAACTTATCAATGTTTCGTTTTCAGAGTCTCTTTTGACAATCTCTTAAAGAGCTGATTTCAGTCATTAACAGAGCTGTTCTGAAAGTGTCCAAGCGGCCTGTTCTGAGAGTGGACTGTTTTTTGCATTCGTTCTCAAGTTATATCAAAGTGTTGTTTTCTGCCTTTCTCGAGCACATTTTGACTTGTTGTTGAATGCTCCTATAATGTAACTCTAAATGACAATCAGAGCAACTTGAATTGCGTGTGTGCAGCCTTTTGCTCAAAAGTGATCAACGTTTCGTTTTCAGAGTCTCTTTTGACAATCTCTTCGAGAGCTGTTTTCAGTCATTAACAGAGCTGTTCTGAAAGTGTCCAAGCGGCCTGTTCTGAGAGTGGACTGTTTTTTGCATTCGTTCTCAAGTTCTATCAGTGTTGTTTTCTGCTTTTCTGGAGCACATTTTGACTTGTTGTTGAATGCTCCTATAATGTAACTCTAAATGACAATCAGAGCAACTTGAATTGCGTGTGTGCAGCCTTTTGCTCAAAAGTGATCAACGTTTCGTTTTCGGAGTCTCTTTTGACAATCTCTTCGAGAGCTGTTTTCAGTCATTAACAGAGCTGTTCTGAAAGTGTCCAAGCGGCCTGTTCTTAGAGTGGACTGTATTTTGCATTCGTTCTCAAGTTATATCAAACTATCAAAGTGTTGTTTTCTGCCTTTCTGGAGCACATTTTGACTTGTTGTTGAATGCTCCTATAATGTAACTCTAAATGACAATCAGAGTATGTTGAATTACGTGTGTGCAGCCTTTTGCTCAAAACTTATCAATGTTTCGTTTTCAGAGTCTCTTTTGACAATCTCTTAAAGAGCTGATTTCAGTCATTAACAGAGCTGTTCTGAAAGTGTCCAAGCGGCCTGTTCTGAGAGTGGACTGTTTTTTGCATTCGTTCTCAAGTTATATCAAAGTGTTGTTTTCTGCCTTTCTCGAGCACATTTTGACTTGTTGTTGAATGCTCCTATAATGTAACTCTAAATGACAATCAGAGCAACTTGAATTGCGTGTGTGCAGCCTTTTGCTCAAAAGTGATCAACGTTTCGTTTTCAGAGTCTCTTTTGACAATCTCTTCGAGAGCTGTTTTCAGTCATTAACAGAGCTGTTCTGAAAGTGTCCAAGCGGCCTGTTCTGAGAGTGGACTGTTTTTTGCATTCGTTCTCAAGTTCTATCAGTGTTGTTTTCTGCTTTTCTGGAGCACATTTTGACTTGTTGTTGAATGCTCCTATAATGTAACTCTAAATGACAATCAGAGCAACTTGAATTGCGTGTGTGCAGCCTTTTGCTCAAAAGTGATCAACGTTTCGTTTTCGGAGTCTCTTTTGACAATCTCTTCGAGAGCTGTTTTCAGTCATTAACAGAGCTGTTCTGAAAGTGTCCAAGCGGCCTGTTCTTAGAGTGGACTGGTTTTTGCATTCGTTCTCAAGTTATATCAAACTATCAAAGTGTTGTTTTCTGCCTTTCTCGAGCACATTTTGACTTGTTGTTGAATGCTCCTATAATGTAACTCTAAATTACAATCAGAGCAACTTGAATTGCGTGTGTGCAGCCTTTTGCTGAAAAGTGATCAACGTTTCGTTTTCAGAGTCTCTTTTGACAATCTCTTAAAGAGCTGATTTCAGTCATTAACAGAGCTGTTCTGAAAGTGTCCAAGCAGCCTGTTCTGAGAGTGGACTGTTTTTTGCATTCGTTCTCAAGTTATATCAAAGTGTTGTTTTCTGCCTTTCTCGAGCACATTTTGACTTGTTGTTGAATGCTCCTATAATGTAACTCTAAATAACAATCAGAGCAACTTGAATTGCGTGTGTGCAGCCTTTTGCTCAAAAGTGATCAACGTTTCGTTTTCGGAGTCTCTTTTGACAATCTCTTCGAGAGCTGTTTTCAGTCATTAACAGAGCTGTTCTGAAAGTGTCCAAGCGGCCTGTTCTTAGAGTGGACTGTTTTTTGCATTCGTTCTCAAGTTATATCAAACTATCAAAGTGTTGTTTTCTGCCTTTCTGGAGCACATTTTGACTTGTTGTTGAATGCTCCTATAATGTAACTCTAAATGACAATCAGAGTATGTTGAATTACGTGTGTGCAGCCTTTTGCTCAAAAGTTATCAATGTTTCGTTTTCAGAGTCTCTTTTGACAATCTCTTAAAGAGCTGATTTCAGTCATTAACAGAGCTGTTCTGAAAGTGTCCAAGCAGCCTGTTCTGAGAGTGGACTGTTTCTTGCATTCGTTCTCAAGTTATATCAAAGTGTTGTTTTCTGCCTTTCTCGAGCACATTTTGACTTGTTGTTGAATGCTCCTATAATGTAACTCTAAATGACAATCAGAGCAACTTGAATTGCGTGTGTGCAGCCTTTTGCTCAAAAGTGAACAACGTTTCGTTTTCAGAGTCTCTTTTGACAATCACTTCGAGAGCTGTTTTCAGTCATTAACAGAGCTGTTCTGAAAGTGTCCAAGCGGCCTGTTCTGAGAGTGGACTGTTTTTTGCATTCGTTCTCAAGTTCTATCAGTGTTGTTTTCTGCTTTTCTGGAGCACATTTTGACTTGTTGTTGAATGCTCCTATAATGTAACTCTAAATGACAATCAGAGCAACTTGAATTGCGTGTGTGCAGCCTTTTGCTCAAAAGTGATCAACGTTTCGTTTTCAGAGTCTCTTTTGACAATCTCTTCGAGAGCTGTTTTCAGTCATTAACAGAGCTGTTCTGAAAGTGTCCAAGCGGCCTGTTCTTAGAGTGGACTGTTTTTTGCATTCGTTCTCAAGTTATATCAAACTATCAAAGTGTTGTTTTCTGCCTTTCTCGAGCACATTTTGACTTGTTGTTGAATGCTCCTATAATGTAACTCTAAATGACAATCAGAGCAACTTGAATTGCGTGTGTGCAACGCCTTTTGCTCAAAAGTGATCAACGTTTCGTTTTCAGAGTCTCTTTTGACAATCTCTTCGAGAGCTGTTTTCAGTCATTAACAGAGCTGTTCTGAAAGTGTCCAAGCGGCCTGTTCTGAGAGTGGACTGTTTTTTGCATTCGTTCTCAAGTTCTATCAGTGTTGTTTTCTGCTTTTCTGGAGCACATTTTGACTTGTTGCTGAATGCTCCTATAATGTAACTCTAAATGACAATCAGAGCAACTTGAATTGCGTGTGTGCAGCCTTTTGCTCAAAAGTGATCAACGTTTCGTTTTCGGAGTCTCTTTTGACAATCTCTTCGAGAGCTGTTTTCAGTCATTAACAGAGCTGTTCTGAAAGTGTCCAAGCGGCCTGTTCTGAGAGTGGACTGTTTTTTGCATTCGTTCTCAAGTTCTATCAGTGTTGTTTTCTGCTTTTCTGGAGCACATTTTGACTTGTTGTTGAATGCTCCTATAATGTAACTCTAAATGACAATCAGAGCAACTTGAATTGCGTGTGTGCAGCCTTTTGCTCAAAAGTGATCAACGTTTCGTTTTCAGAGTCTCTTTTGACAATCTCTTCGAGAGCTGTTTTCAGTCATTAACAGAGCTGTTCTGAAAGTGTCCAAGCGGCCTGTTCTTAGAGTGGACTGTTTTTTGCATTCGTTCTCAAGTTATATCAAACTATCAAAGTGTTGTTTTCTGCCTTTCTCGAGCACATTTTGACTTGTTGTTGAATGCTCCTATAATGTAACTCTAAATGACAATCAGAGCAACTTGAATTGCGTGTGTGCAACGCCTTTTGCTCAAAAGTGATCAACGTTTCGTTTTCAGAGTCTCTTTTGACAATCTCTTCGAGAGCTGTTTTCAGTCATTAACAGAGCTGTTCTGAAAGTGTCCAAGCGGCCTGTTCTGAGAGTGGACTGTTTTTTGCATTCGTTCTCAAGTTCTATCAGTGTTGTTTTCTGCTTTTCTGGAGCACATTTTGACTTGTTGCTGAATGCTCCTATAATGTAACTCTAAATGACAATCAGAGCAACTTGAATTGCGTGTGTGCAGCCTTTTGCTCAAAAGTGATCAACGTTTCGTTTTCGGAGTCTCTTTTGACAATCTCTTCGAGAGCTGTTTTCAGTCATTAACAGAGCTGTTCTGAAAGTGTCCAAGCGGCCTGTTCTGAGAGTGGACTGTTTTTTGCATTCGTTCTCAAGTTCTATCAGTGTTGTTTTCTGCTTTTCTGGAGCACATTTTGACTTGTTGCTGAATGCTCCTATAATGTAACTCTAAATGACAATCAGAGCAACTTGAATTGCGTGTGTGCAGCCTTTTGCTCAAAAGTGATCAACGTTTCGTTTTCGGAGTCTCTTTTGACAATCTCTTCGAGAGCTGTTTTCAGTCATTTAACAGAGCTGTTCTGAAAGTGTCCAAGCGGCCTGTTCTTAGAGTGGACTGTTTTTTGCATTCGTTCTCAAGTTATATCAAACTATCAAAGTGTTGTTTTCTGCCTTTCTGGAGCACATTTTGACTTGTTGTTGAATGCTCCTATAATGTAACTCTAAATGACAATCAGAGTATGTTGAATTACGTGTGTGCAGCCTTTTGCTCAAAAGTTATCAATGTTTCGTTTTCAGAGTCTCTTTTGACAATCTCTTAAAGAGCTGATTTCAGTCATTAACAGAGCTGTTCTGAAAGTGTCCAAGCAGCCTGTTCTGAGAGTGGACTGTTTCTTGCATTCGTTCTCAAGTTATATCAAAGTGTTGTTTTCTGCCTTTCTCGAGCACATTTTGACTTGTTGTTGAATGCTCCTATAATGTAACTCTAAATGACAATCAGAGCAACTTGAATTGCGTGTGTGCAGCCTTTTGCTCAAAAGTGATCAACGTTTCGTTTTCAGAGTCTCTTTTGACAATCTCTTCGAGAGCTGTTTTCAGTCATTAACAGAGCTGTTCTGAAAGTGTCCAAGCGGCCTGTTCTGAGAGTGGACTGTTTTTTGCATTCGTTCTCAAGTTCTATCAGTGTTGTTTTCTGCTTTTCTGGAGCACATTTTGACTTGTTGTTGAATGCTCCTATAATGTAACTCTAAATGACAATCAGAGCAACTTGAATTGCGTGTGTGCAGCCTTTTGCTCAAAAGTGATCAACGTTTCGTTTTCAGAGTCTCTTTTGACAATCTCTTCGAGAGCTGTTTTCAGTCATTAACAGAGCTGTTCTGAAAGTGTCCAAGCGGCCTGTTCTTAGAGTGGACTGTTTTTTGCATTCGTTCTCAAGTTATATCAAACTATCAAAGTGTTGTTTTCTGCCTTTCTCGAGCACATTTTGACTTGTTGTTGAATGCTCCTATAATGTAACTCTAAATGACAATCAGAGCAACTTGAATTGCGTGTGTGCAACGCCTTTTGCTCAAAAGTGATCAACGTTTCGTTTTCAGAGTCTCTTTTGACAATCTCTTCGAGAGCTGTTTTCAGTCATTAACAGAGCTGTTCTGAAAGTGTCCAAGCGGCCTGTTCTGAGAGTGGACTGTTTTTTGCATTCGTTCTCAAGTTCTATCAGTGTTGTTTTCTGCTTTTCTGGAGCACATTTTGACTTGTTGCTGAATGCTCCTATAATGTAACTCTAAATGACAATCAGAGCAACTTGAATTGCGTGTGTGCAGCCTTTTGCTCAAAAGTGATCAACGTTTCGTTTTCGGAGTCTCTTTTGACAATCTCTTCGAGAGCTGTTTTCAGTCATTAACAGAGCTGTTCTGAAAGTGTCCAAGCGGCCTGTTCTGAGAGTGGACTGTTTTTTGCATTCGTTCTCAAGTTCTATCAGTGTTGTTTTCTGCTTTTCTGGAGCACATTTTGACTTGTTGTTGAATGCTCCTATAATGTAACTCTAAATGACAATCAGAGCAACTTGAATTGCGTGTGTGCAGCCTTTTGCTCAAAAGTGATCAACGTTTCGTTTTCAGAGTCTCTTTTGACAATCTCTTCGAGAGCTGTTTTCAGTCATTAACAGAGCTGTTCTGAAAGTGTCCAAGCGGCCTGTTCTTAGAGTGGACTGTTTTTTGCATTCGTTCTCAAGTTATATCAAACTATCAAAGTGTTGTTTTCTGCCTTTCTCGAGCACATTTTGACTTGTTGTTGAATGCTCCTATAATGTAACTCTAAATGACAATCAGAGCAACTTGAATTGCGTGTGTGCAACGCCTTTTGCTCAAAAGTGATCAACGTTTCGTTTTCAGAGTCTCTTTTGACAATCTCTTCGAGAGCTGTTTTCAGTCATTAACAGAGCTGTTCTGAAAGTGTCCAAGCGGCCTGTTCTGAGAGTGGACTGTTTTTTGCATTCGTTCTCAAGTTCTATCAGTGTTGTTTTCTGCTTTTCTGGAGCACATTTTGACTTGTTGCTGAATGCTCCTATAATGTAACTCTAAATGACAATCAGAGCAACTTGAATTGCGTGTGTGCAGCCTTTTGCTCAAAAGTGATCAACGTTTCGTTTTCGGAGTCTCTTTTGACAATCTCTTCGAGAGCTGTTTTCAGTCATTAACAGAGCTGTTCTGAAAGTGTCCAAGCGGCCTGTTCTGAGAGTGGACTGTTTTTTGCATTCGTTCTCAAGTTCTATCAGTGTTGTTTTCTGCTTTTCTGGAGCACATTTTGACTTGTTGCTGAATGCTCCTATAATGTAACTCTAAATGACAATCAGAGCAACTTGAATTACGTGTGTGCAGCCTTTTGCTCAAAAGTTATCAATGTTTCGTTTTCAGAGTCTCTTTTGACAATCTCTTAAAGAGCTGATTTCAGTCATTAACAGAGCTGTTCTGAAAGTGTCCAAGCAGCCTGTTCTGAGAGTGGACTGTTTCTTGCATTCGTTCTCAAGTTATATCAAAGTGTTGTTTTCTGCCTTTCTCGAGCACATTTTGACTTGTTGTTGAATGCTCCTATAATGTAACTCTAAATGACAATCAGAGCAACTTGAATTGCGTGTGTGCAGCCTTTTGCTCAAAAGTGATCAACGTTTCGTTTTCAGAGTCTCTTTTGACAATCTCTTCGAGAGCTGTTTTCAGTCATTAACAGAGCTGTTCTGAAAGTGTCCAAGCGGCCTGTTCTGAGAGTGGACTGTTTTTTGCATTCGTTCTCAAGTTCTATCAGTGTTGTTTTCTGCTTTTCTGGAGCACATTTTGACTTGTTGTTGAATGCTCCTATAATGTAACTCTAAATGACAATCAGAGCAACTTGAATTGCGTGTGTGCAGCCTTTTGCTCAAAAGTGATCAACGTTTCGTTTTCAGAGTCTCTTTTGACAATCTCTTCGAGAGCTGTTTTCAGTCATTAACAGAGCTGTTCTGAAAGTGTCCAAGCGGCCTGTTCTTAGAGTGGACTGTTTTTTGCATTCGTTCTCAAGTTATATCAAACTATCAAAGTGTTGTTTTCTGCCTTTCTCGAGCACATTTTGACTTGTTGTTGAATGCTCCTATAATGTAACTCTAAATGACAATCAGAGCAACTTGAATTGCGTGTGTGCAACGCCTTTTGCTCAAAAGTGATCAACGTTTCGTTTTCAGAGTCTCTTTTGACAATCTCTTCGAGAGCTGTTTTCAGTCATTAACAGAGCTGTTCTGAAAGTGTCCAAGCGGCCTGTTCTGAGAGTGGACTGTTTTTTGCATTCGTTCTCAAGTTCTATCAGTGTTGTTTTCTGCTTTTCTGGAGCACATTTTGACTTGTTGCTGAATGCTCCTATAATGTAACTCTAAATGACAATCAGAGCAACTTGAATTGCGTGTGTGCAGCCTTTTGCTCAAAAGTGATCAACGTTTCGTTTTCGGAGTCTCTTTTGACAATCTCTTCGAGAGCTGTTTTCAGTCATTAACAGAGCTGTTCTGAAAGTGTCCAAGCGGCCTGTTCTGAGAGTGGACTGTTTTTTGCATTCGTTCTCAAGTTCTATCAGTGTTGTTTTCTGCTTTTCTGGAGCACATTTTGACTTGTTGCTGAATGCTCCTATAATGTAACTCTAAATGACAATCAGAGCAACTTGAATTGCGTGTGTGCAGCCTTTTGCTCAAAAGTGATCAACGTTTCGTTTTCGGAGTCTCTTTTGACAATCTCTTCGAGAGCTGTTTTCAGTCATTAACAGAGCTGTTCTGAAAGTGTCCAAGCGGCCTGTTCTGAGAGTGGACTGTTTTTTGCATTCGTTCTCAAGTTCTATCAGTGTTGTTTTCTGCTTTTCTGGAGCACATTTTGACTTGTTGCTGAATGCTCCTATAATGTAACTCTAAATGACAATCAGAGCAACTTGAATTGCGTGTGTGCAGCCTTTTGCTCAAAAGTGATCAACGTTTCGTTTTCGGAGTCTCTTTTGACAATCTCTTCGAGAGCTGTTTTCAGTCATTTAACAGAGCTGTTCTGAAAGTGTCCAAGCGGCCTGTTCTTAGAGTGGACTGTTTTTTGCATTCGTTCTCAAGTTATATCAAACTATCAAAGTGTTGTTTTCTGCCTTTCTGGAGCACATTTTGACTTGTTGTTGAATGCTCCTATAATGTAACTCTAAATGACAATCAGAGTATGTTGAATTACGTGTGTGCAGCCTTTTGCTCAAAAGTTATCAATGTTTCGTTTTCAGAGTCTCTTTTGACAATCTCTTAAAGAGCTGATTTCAGTCATTAACAGAGCTGTTCTGAAAGTGTCCAAGCAGCCTGTTCTGAGAGTGGACTGTTTCTTGCATTCGTTCTCAAGTTATATCAAAGTGTTGTTTTCTGCCTTTCTCGAGCACATTTTGACTTGTTGTTGAATGCTCCTATAATGTAACTCTAAATGACAATCAGAGCAACTTGAATTGCGTGTGTGCAGCCTTTTGCTCAAAAGTGATCAACGTTTCGTTTTCAGAGTCTCTTTTGACAATCTCTTCGAGAGCTGTTTTCAGTCATTAACAGAGCTGTTCTGAAAGTGTCCAAGCGGCCTGTTCTGAGAGTGGACTGTTTTTTGCATTCGTTCTCAAGTTCTATCAGTGTTGTTTTCTGCTTTTCTGGAGCACATTTTGACTTGTTGTTGAATGCTCCTATAATGTAACTCTAAATGACAATCAGAGCAACTTGAATTGCGTGTGTGCAGCCTTTTGCTCAAAAGTGATCAACGTTTCGTTTTCAGAGTCTCTTTTGACAATCTCTTCGAGAGCTGTTTTCAGTCATTAACAGAGCTGTTCTGAAAGTGTCCAAGCGGCCTGTTCTTAGAGTGGACTGTTTTTTGCATTCGTTCTCAAGTTATATCAAACTATCAAAGTGTTGTTTTCTGCCTTTCTCGAGCACATTTTGACTTGTTGTTGAATGCTCCTATAATGTAACTCTAAATGACAATCAGAGCAACTTGAATTGCGTGTGTGCAACGCCTTTTGCTCAAAAGTGATCAACGTTTCGTTTTCAGAGTCTCTTTTGACAATCTCTTCGAGAGCTGTTTTCAGTCATTAACAGAGCTGTTCTGAAAGTGTCCAAGCGGCCTGTTCTGAGAGTGGACTGTTTTTTGCATTCGTTCTCAAGTTCTATCAGTGTTGTTTTCTGCTTTTCTGGAGCACATTTTGACTTGTTGCTGAATGCTCCTATAATGTAACTCTAAATGACAATCAGAGCAACTTGAATTGCGTGTGTGCAGCCTTTTGCTCAAAAGTGATCAACGTTTCGTTTTCGGAGTCTCTTTTGACAATCTCTTCGAGAGCTGTTTTCAGTCATTAACAGAGCTGTTCTGAAAGTGTCCAAGCGGCCTGTTCTGAGAGTGGACTGTTTTTTGCATTCGTTCTCAAGTTCTATCAGTGTTGTTTTCTGCTTTTCTGGAGCACATTTTGACTTGTTGTTGAATGCTCCTATAATGTAACTCTAAATGACAATCAGAGCAACTTGAATTGCGTGTGTGCAGCCTTTTGCTCAAAAGTGATCAACGTTTCGTTTTCAGAGTCTCTTTTGACAATCTCTTCGAGAGCTGTTTTCAGTCATTAACAGAGCTGTTCTGAAAGTGTCCAAGCGGCCTGTTCTTAGAGTGGACTGTTTTTTGCATTCGTTCTCAAGTTATATCAAACTATCAAAGTGTTGTTTTCTGCCTTTCTCGAGCACATTTTGACTTGTTGTTGAATGCTCCTATAATGTAACTCTAAATGACAATCAGAGCAACTTGAATTGCGTGTGTGCAACGCCTTTTGCTCAAAAGTGATCAACGTTTCGTTTTCAGAGTCTCTTTTGACAATCTCTTCGAGAGCTGTTTTCAGTCATTAACAGAGCTGTTCTGAAAGTGTCCAAGCGGCCTGTTCTGAGAGTGGACTGTTTTTTGCATTCGTTCTCAAGTTCTATCAGTGTTGTTTTCTGCTTTTCTGGAGCACATTTTGACTTGTTGCTGAATGCTCCTATAATGTAACTCTAAATGACAATCAGAGCAACTTGAATTGCGTGTGTGCAGCCTTTTGCTCAAAAGTGATCAACGTTTCGTTTTCGGAGTCTCTTTTGACAATCTCTTCGAGAGCTGTTTTCAGTCATTAACAGAGCTGTTCTGAAAGTGTCCAAGCGGCCTGTTCTGAGAGTGGACTGTTTTTTGCATTCGTTCTCAAGTTCTATCAGTGTTGTTTTCTGCTTTTCTGGAGCACATTTTGACTTGTTGCTGAATGCTCCTATAATGTAACTCTAAATGACAATCAGAGCAACTTGAATTACGTGTGTGCAGCCTTTTGCTCAAAAGTTATCAATGTTTCGTTTTCAGAGTCTCTTTTGACAATCTCTTAAAGAGCTGATTTCAGTCATTAACAGAGCTGTTCTGAAAGTGTCCAAGCAGCCTGTTCTGAGAGTGGACTGTTTCTTGCATTCGTTCTCAAGTTATATCAAAGTGTTGTTTTCTGCCTTTCTCGAGCACATTTTGACTTGTTGTTGAATGCTCCTATAATGTAACTCTAAATGACAATCAGAGCAACTTGAATTGCGTGTGTGCAGCCTTTTGCTCAAAAGTGATCAACGTTTCGTTTTCAGAGTCTCTTTTGACAATCTCTTCGAGAGCTGTTTTCAGTCATTAACAGAGCTGTTCTGAAAGTGTCCAAGCGGCCTGTTCTGAGAGTGGACTGTTTTTTGCATTCGTTCTCAAGTTCTATCAGTGTTGTTTTCTGCTTTTCTGGAGCACATTTTGACTTGTTGTTGAATGCTCCTATAATGTAACTCTAAATGACAATCAGAGCAACTTGAATTGCGTGTGTGCAGCCTTTTGCTCAAAAGTGATCAACGTTTCGTTTTCAGAGTCTCTTTTGACAATCTCTTCGAGAGCTGTTTTCAGTCATTAACAGAGCTGTTCTGAAAGTGTCCAAGCGGCCTGTTCTTAGAGTGGACTGTTTTTTGCATTCGTTCTCAAGTTATATCAAACTATCAAAGTGTTGTTTTCTGCCTTTCTCGAGCACATTTTGACTTGTTGTTGAATGCTCCTATAATGTAACTCTAAATGACAATCAGAGCAACTTGAATTGCGTGTGTGCAACGCCTTTTGCTCAAAAGTGATCAACGTTTCGTTTTCAGAGTCTCTTTTGACAATCTCTTCGAGAGCTGTTTTCAGTCATTAACAGAGCTGTTCTGAAAGTGTCCAAGCGGCCTGTTCTGAGAGTGGACTGTTTTTTGCATTCGTTCTCAAGTTCTATCAGTGTTGTTTTCTGCTTTTCTGGAGCACATTTTGACTTGTTGCTGAATGCTCCTATAATGTAACTCTAAATGACAATCAGAGCAACTTGAATTGCGTGTGTGCAGCCTTTTGCTCAAAAGTGATCAACGTTTCGTTTTCGGAGTCTCTTTTGACAATCTCTTCGAGAGCTGTTTTCAGTCATTAACAGAGCTGTTCTGAAAGTGTCCAAGCGGCCTGTTCTGAGAGTGGACTGTTTTTTGCATTCGTTCTCAAGTTCTATCAGTGTTGTTTTCTGCTTTTCTGGAGCACATTTTGACTTGTTGTTGAATGCTCCTATAATGTAACTCTAAATGACAATCAGAGCAACTTGAATTGCGTGTGTGCAGCCTTTTGCTCAAAAGTGATCAACGTTTCGTTTTCAGAGTCTCTTTTGACAATCTCTTCGAGAGCTGTTTTCAGTCATTAACAGAGCTGTTCTGAAAGTGTCCAAGCGGCCTGTTCTTAGAGTGGACTGTTTTTTGCATTCGTTCTCAAGTTATATCAAACTATCAAAGTGTTGTTTTCTGCCTTTCTCGAGCACATTTTGACTTGTTGTTGAATGCTCCTATAATGTAACTCTAAATGACAATCAGAGCAACTTGAATTGCGTGTGTGCAACGCCTTTTGCTCAAAAGTGATCAACGTTTCGTTTTCAGAGTCTCTTTTGACAATCTCTTCGAGAGCTGTTTTCAGTCATTAACAGAGCTGTTCTGAAAGTGTCCAAGCGGCCTGTTCTGAGAGTGGACTGTTTTTTGCATTCGTTCTCAAGTTCTATCAGTGTTGTTTTCTGCTTTTCTGGAGCACATTTTGACTTGTTGCTGAATGCTCCTATAATGTAACTCTAAATGACAATCAGAGCAACTTGAATTGCGTGTGTGCAGCCTTTTGCTCAAAAGTGATCAACGTTTCGTTTTCGGAGTCTCTTTTGACAATCTCTTCGAGAGCTGTTTTCAGTCATTAACAGAGCTGTTCTGAAAGTGTCCAAGCGGCCTGTTCTGAGAGTGGACTGTTTTTTGCATTCGTTCTCAAGTTCTATCAGTGTTGTTTTCTGCTTTTCTGGAGCACATTTTGACTTGTTGCTGAATGCTCCTATAATGTAACTCTAAATGACAATCAGAGCAACTTGAATTGCGTGTGTGCAGCCTTTTGCTCAAAAGTGATCAACGTTTCGTTTTCGGAGTCTCTTTTGACAATCTCTTCGAGAGCTGTTTTCAGTCATTTAACAGAGCTGTTCTGAAAGTGTCCAAGCGGCCTGTTCTTAGAGTGGACTGTTTTTTGCATTCGTTCTCAAGTTATATCAAACTATCAAAGTGTTGTTTTCTGCTTTTCTGGAGCACATTTTGACTTGTTGCTGAATGCTCCTATAATGTAACTCTAAATGACAATCAGAACAACTTGAATTACGTGTGTGCAGCCTTTTGCTCAAAAGTTATCAATGTTTCGTTTTCAGAGTCTCTTTTGACAATCTCTTAAAGAGCTGATTTCAGTCATTAACAGAGCTGTTCTGAAAGTGTCCAAGCAGCCTGTTCTGAGAGTGGACTGTTTTTTGCATTCGTTCTCAAGTTATATCAAAGTGTTGTTTTCTGCCTTTCTCGAGCACATTTTGACTTGTTGTTGAATGCTCCTATAATGTAACTCTAAATGACAATCAGAGCAACTTGAATTGCGTGTGTGCAGCCTTTTGCTCAAAAGTGATCAACGTTTCGTTTTCAGAGTCTCTTTTGACAATCTCTTCGAGAGCTGTTTTCAGTCATTAACAGAGCTGTTCTGAAAGTGTCCAAGCGGCCTGTTCTTAGAGTGGACTGTTTTTTGCATTCTTTCTCAAGTTATATCAAACTATCAAAGTGTTGTTTTCTGCCTTTCTGGAGCACATTTTGACTTGTTGTTGAATGCTCCTATAATGTAACTCTAAATGACAATCAGAGTATGTTGAATTACGTGTGTGCAGCCTTTTGCTCAAAAGTGATCAACGTTTCGTTTTCGGAGTCTCTTTTGACAATCTCTTCGAGAGCTGTTTTCAGTCATTTAACAGAGCTGTTCTGAAAGTGTCCAAGCGGCCTGTTCTTAGAGTGGACTGTTTTTTGCATTCGTTCTCAAGTTATATCAAAGTGTTGTTTTCTGCCTTTCTCGAGCACATTTTGACTTGTTGTTGAATGCTCCTATAATGTAACTCTAAATGACAATCAGAGCAACTTGAATTGCGTGTGTGCAGCCTTTTGCTCAAAAGTGATCAACGTTTCGTTTTCAGAGTCTCTTTTGACAATCTCTTAAAGAGCTGATTTCAGTCATTAACAGAGCTGTTCTGAAAGTGTCCAATTAGCCTGTTCTGAGAGTGGACTGTTTTTTGCATTCGTTCTCAAGTTATATCAAAGTGTTGTTTTCTGCCTTTCTCGAGCACATTTTGACTTGTTGTTGAATGCTCCTATAATGTAACACTGTTAATGACAATCAGAGTATGTTGAATTACGTGTGTGCAGCCTTTTGCTCAAAAGTGATCAACGTTTCGTTTTCGGAGTCTCTTTTGACAATCTCTTCGAGAGCTGTTTTTAGTCATTTAACAGAGCTGTTCTGAAAGTGTCCAAGCGGCCTGTTCTTAGAGTGGACTGTTTTTTGCATTCGTTCTCAAGTTATATCAAACTATCAAAGTGTTGTTTTCTGCTTTTCTGGAGCACATTTTGACTTGTTGCTGAATGCTCCTATAATGTAACTCTAAATGACAATCAGAGCAACTTGAATTACGTGTGTGCAGCCTTTTGCTCAAAAGTTATCAATGTTTCGTTTTCAGAGTCTCTTTTGACAATCTCTTAAAGAGCTGATTTCAGTCATTAACAGAGCTGTTCTGAAAGTGTCCAAGCAGCCTGTTCTGAGAGTGGACTGTTTTTTGCATTCGTTCTCAAGTTATATCAAAGTGTTGTTTTCTGCCTTTCTCGAGCACATTTTGACTTGTTGTTGAATGCTCCTATAATGTAACTCTAAATGACAATCAGAGCAACTTGAATTGCGTGTGTGCAGCCTTTTGCTCAAAAGTGATCAACGTTTCGTTTTCAGAGTCTCTTTTGACAATCTCTTCGAGAGCTGTTTTCAGTCATTAACAGAGCTGTTCTGAAAGTGTCCAAGCGGCCTGTTCTTAGAGTGGACTGTTTTTTGCATTCTTTCTCAAGTTATATCAAACTATCAAAGTGTTGTTTTCTGCCTTTCTGGAGCACATTTTGACTTGTTGTTGAATGCTCCTATAATGTAACTCTAAATGACAATCAGAGTATGTTGAATTACGTGTGTGCAGCCTTTTGCTCAAAAGTGATCAACGTTTCGTTTTCGGAGTCTCTTTTGACAATCTCTTCGAGAGCTGTTTTCAGTCATTAACAGAGCTGTTCTGAAAGTGTCCAAGCGGCCTGTTCTTAGAGTGGACTGTTTTTTGCATTCGTTCTCAAGTTATATCAAAGTGTTGTTTTCTGCCTTTCTCGAGCACATTTTGACTTGTTGTTGAATGCTCCTATAATGTAACTCTAAATGACAATCAGAGCAACTTGAATTGCGTGTGTGCAAACTTTTGCTCAAAAGTGATCAACGTTTCGTTTTCAGAGTCTCTTTTGACAATCTCTTAAAGTGCTGATTTCAGTCATTAACAGAGCTGTTCTGAAAGTGTCCAAGCAGCCTGTTCTGAGAGTGGACTGTTTTTTGCATTCGTTCTCAAGTTATATCAAAGTGTTGTTTTCTGCCTTTCTCGAGCACATTTTGACTTGTTGTTGAATGCTCCTATAATGTAACTCTAAATGACAATCAGAGTATGTTGAATTACGTGTGTGCAGCCTTTTGCTCAAAAGTGATCAACGTTTCGTTTTCGGAGTCTCTTTTGACAATCTCTTCGAGAGCTGTTTTCAGTCATTTAACAGAGCTGTTCTGAAAGTGTCCAAGCGGCCTGTTCTTAGAGTGGACTGTTTTTTGCATTCGTTCTCAAGTTATATCAAACTATCAAAGTGTTGTTTTCTGCTTTTCTGGAGCACATTTTGACTTGTTGCTGAATGCTCCTATAATGTAACTCTAAATGACAATCAGAGCAACTTGAATTACGTGTGTGCAGCCTTTTGCTCAAAAGTTATCAATGTTTCGTTTTCAGAGTCTCTTTTGACAATCTCTTAAAGAGCTGATTTCAGTCATTAACAGAGCTGTTCTGAAAGTGTCCAAGCAGCCTGTTCTGAGAGTGGACTGTTTTTTGCATTCGTTCTCAAGTTATATCAAAGTGTTGTTTTCTGCCTTTCTCGAGCACATTTTGACTTGTTGTTGAATGCTCCTATAATGTAACTCTAAATGACAATCAGAGCAACTTGAATTGCGTGTGTGCAGCCTTTTGCTCAAAAGTGATCAACGTTTCGTTTTCAGAGTCTCTTTTGACAATCTCTTCGAGAGCTGTTTTCAGTCATTTAACAGAGCTGTTCTGAAAGTGTCCAAGCGGCCTGTTCTTAGAGTGGACTGTTTTTTGCATTCGTTCTCAAGTTATATCAAACTATCAAAGTGTTGTTTTCTGCTTTTCTGGAGCACATTTTGACTTGTTGCTGAATGCTCCTATAATGTAACTCTAAGTGACAATCAGAGCAACTTGAATTACGTGTGTGCAGCCTTTTGCTCAAAAGTTATCAATGTTTCGTTTTCAGAGACTCTTTTGACAATCTCTTAAAGAGCTGATTTCAGTCATTAACAGAGCTGTTCAGAAAGTGTCCAAGCAGCCTGTTCTGAGAGTGGACTGTTTTTTGCATTCGTTCTCAAGTTATATCAAAGTGTTGTTTTCTGCCTTTCTCGAGCACATTTTGACTTGTTGTTGAATGCTCCTATAATGTAACTCTAAATGACAATCAGAGCAACTTGAATTGCGTGTGTGCAGCCTTTTGCTCAAAAGTGATCAACGTTTCGTTTTCAGAGTCACTTTTGACAATCTCTTCGAGAGCTGTTTTCAGTCATTAACAGAGCTGTTCTGAAAGTGTCCAAGCGGCCTGTTCTTAGAGTGGACTGTTTTTTGCATTCTTTCTCAAGTTATATCAAACTATCAAAGTGTTGTTTTCTGCCTTTCTGGAGCACATTTTGACTTGTTGTTGAATGCTCCTATAATGTAACTCTAAATGACAATCAGAGTATGTTGAATTACGTGTGTGCAGCCTTTTGCTCAAAAGTGATCAACGTTTCGTTTTCGGAGTCTCTTTTGACAATCTCTTCGAGAGCTGTTTTCAGTCATTAACAGAGCTGTTCTGAAAGTGTCCAAGCGGCCTGTTCTGAGAGTGGACTGTTTTTTGCATTCGTTCTCAAGTTCTATCAGTGTTGTTTTCTGCTTTTCTGGAGCACATTTTGACTTGTTGCTGAATGCTCCTATAATGTAACTCTAAATGACAATCAGAGCAACTTGAATTGCGTGTGTGCAGCCTTTTGCTCAAAATTGATCAACGTTTCGTTTTCAGATTCTCTTTTGACAATCTCTTCCAGAGCTGTTTTCAGTCATTAACAGAGCTGTTCTGAAAGTGTCCAAGCGGCCTGTTCTGAGAGTGGACTGTTTTTTGCATTCGTTCTCAAGTTCTATCAGTGTTGTTTTCTGCTTTTCTGGAGCACATTTGGACTTGTTGCTGAATGCTCCTATAATGTAACTCTAAATGACAATCAGAGCAACTTGAATTGCGTGTGTGCAGCCTTTTGCTCAAAAGTGATCAACGTTTCGTTTTCGGAGTCTCGTTTGACAATCTCTTCGAGAGCTGTTTTCAGTCATTAACAGAGCTGTTCTGAAAGTGTCCAAGCGGCCTGTTCTGAGAGTGGACTGTTTTTTGCATTCGTTCTCAAGTTCTATCAGTGTTGTTTTCTGCTTTTCTGGAGCACATTTTGACTTGTTGCTGAATGCTCCTATAATGTAACTCTAAATGACAATCAGAGCAACTTGAATTGCGTGTGTGCAGCCTTTTGCTCAAAAGTGATCAACGTTTCGTTTTCGGAGTCTCTTTTGACAATCTCTTAAAGAGCTGATTTCAGTCATTAACAGAGCTGTTCTGAAAGTGTCCAAGCAGCCTGTTCTGAGAGTGGACTGTTTTTTGCATTCGTTCTCAAGTTATATCAAAGTGTTGTTTTCTGCCTTTCTCGAGCACATTTTGACTTGTTGTTGAATGCTCCTATAATGTAACTCTAAATGACAATCAGAGCAACTTGAATTGCGTGTGTGCAGCCTTTTGCTCAAAAGTGATCAACGTTTCGTTTTCGGAGTCTCTTTTGACAATCTCTTCGAGAGCTGTTTTCAGTCATTAACAGAGCTGTTCTGAAAGTGTCCAAGCGGCCTGTTCTGAGAGTGGACTGTTTTTTGCATTCGTTCTCAAGTTCTATCAGTGTTGTTTTCTGCTTTTCTGGAGCACATTTGGACTTGTTGCTGAATGCTCCTATAATGTAACTCTAAATGACAATCAGAGCAACTTGAATTGCGTGTGTGCAGCCTTTTGCTCAAAAGTGATCAACGTTTCGTTTTCGGAGTCTCTTTTGACAATCTCTTCGAGAGCTGTTTTCAGTCATTAACAGAGCTGTTCTGAAAGTGTCCAAGCGGCCTGTTCTTAGAGTGGACTGTTTTTTGCATTCGTTCTCAAGTTATATCAAACTATCGAAGTGTTGTTTTCTGCCTTTCTCGAGCACATTTTGACTTGTTGTTGAATGCTCCTATAATGTAACTCTAAATGACAATCAGAGCAACTTGAATTGCGTGTGTGCAGCCTTTTGCTCAAAAGTGATCAACGTTTCGTTTTCAGAGTCTCTTTTGACAATCTCTTAAAGAGCTGATTTCAGTCATTAACAGAGCTGTTCTGAAAGTGTCCAATTAGCCTGTTCTGAGAGTGGACTGTTTTTTGCATTCGTTCTCAAGTTATATCAAAGTGTTGTTTTCTGCCTTTCTCGAGCACATTTTGACTTGTTGTTGAATGCTCCTATAATGTAACACTGTTAATGACAATCAGAGTATGTTGAATTACGTGTGTGCAGCCTTTTGCTCAAAAGTGATCAACGTTTCGTTTTCGGAGTCTCTTTTGACAATCTCTTCGAGAGCTGTTTTTAGTCATTTAACAGAGCTGTTCTGAAAGTGTCCAAGCGGCCTGTTCTTAGAGTGGACTGTTTTTTGCATTCGTTCTCAAGTTATATCAAACTATCAAAGTGTTGTTTTCTGCTTTTCTGGAGCACATTTTGACTTGTTGCTGAATGCTCCTATAATGTAACTCTAAATGACAATCAGAGCAACTTGAATTACGTGTGTGCAGCCTTTTGCTCAAAAGTTATCAATGTTTCGTTTTCAGAGTCTCTTTTGACAATCTCTTAAAGAGCTGATTTCAGTCATTAACAGAGCTGTTCTGAAAGTGTCCAAGCAGCCTGTTCTGAGAGTGGACTGTTTTTTGCATTCGTTCTCAAGTTATATCAAAGTGTTGTTTTCTGCCTTTCTCGAGCACATTTTGACTTGTTGTTGAATGCTCCTATAATGTAACTCTAAATGACAATCAGAGCAACTTGAATTGCGTGTGTGCAGCCTTTTGCTCAAAAGTGATCAACGTTTCGTTTTCAGAGTCTCTTTTGACAATCTCTTCGAGAGCTGTTTTCAGTCATTAACAGAGCTGTTCTGAAAGTGTCCAAGCGGCCTGTTCTTAGAGTGGACTGTTTTTTGCATTCTTTCTCAAGTTATATCAAACTATCAAAGTGTTGTTTTCTGCCTTTCTGGAGCACATTTTGACTTGTTGTTGAATGCTCCTATAATGTAACTCTAAATGACAATCAGAGTATGTTGAATTACGTGTGTGCAGCCTTTTGCTCAAAAGTGATCAACGTTTCGTTTTCGGAGTCTCTTTTGACAATCTCTTCGAGAGCTGTTTTCAGTCATTAACAGAGCTGTTCTGAAAGTGTCCAAGCGGCCTGTTCTTAGAGTGGACTGTTTTTTGCATTCGTTCTCAAGTTATATCAAAGTGTTGTTTTCTGCCTTTCTCGAGCACATTTTGACTTGTTGTTGAATGCTCCTATAATGTAACTCTAAATGACAATCAGAGCAACTTGAATTGCGTGTGTGCAAACTTTTGCTCAAAAGTGATCAACGTTTCGTTTTCAGAGTCTCTTTTGACAATCTCTTAAAGTGCTGATTTCAGTCATTAACAGAGCTGTTCTGAAAGTGTCCAAGCAGCCTGTTCTGAGAGTGGACTGTTTTTTGCATTCGTTCTCAAGTTATATCAAAGTGTTGTTTTCTGCCTTTCTCGAGCACATTTTGACTTGTTGTTGAATGCTCCTATAATGTAACTCTAAATGACAATCAGAGTATGTTGAATTACGTGTGTGCAGCCTTTTGCTCAAAAGTGATCAACGTTTCGTTTTCGGAGTCTCTTTTGACAATCTCTTCGAGAGCTGTTTTCAGTCATTTAACAGAGCTGTTCTGAAAGTGTCCAAGCGGCCTGTTCTTAGAGTGGACTGTTTTTTGCATTCGTTCTCAAGTTATATCAAACTATCAAAGTGTTGTTTTCTGCTTTTCTGGAGCACATTTTGACTTGTTGCTGAATGCTCCTATAATGTAACTCTAAATGACAATCAGAGCAACTTGAATTACGTGTGTGCAGCCTTTTGCTCAAAAGTTATCAATGTTTCGTTTTCAGAGTCTCTTTTGACAATCTCTTAAAGAGCTGATTTCAGTCATTAACAGAGCTGTTCTGAAAGTGTCCAAGCAGCCTGTTCTGAGAGTGGACTGTTTTTTGCATTCGTTCTCAAGTTATATCAAAGTGTTGTTTTCTGCCTTTCTCGAGCACATTTTGACTTGTTGTTGAATGCTCCTATAATGTAACTCTAAATGACAATCAGAGCAACTTGAATTGCGTGTGTGCAGCCTTTTGCTCAAAAGTGATCAACGTTTCGTTTTCAGAGTCTCTTTTGACAATCTCTTCGAGAGCTGTTTTCAGTCATTTAACAGAGCTGTTCTGAAAGTGTCCAAGCGGCCTGTTCTTAGAGTGGACTGTTTTTTGCATTCGTTCTCAAGTTATATCAAACTATCAAAGTGTTGTTTTCTGCTTTTCTGGAGCACATTTTGACTTGTTGCTGAATGCTCCTATAATGTAACTCTAAGTGACAATCAGAGCAACTTGAATTACGTGTGTGCAGCCTTTTGCTCAAAAGTTATCAATGTTTCGTTTTCAGAGTCTCTTTTGACAATCTCTTAAAGAGCTGATTTCAGTCATTAACAGAGCTGTTCTGAAAGTGTCCAAGCAGCCTGTTCTGAGAGTGGACTGTTTTTTGCATTCGTTCTCAAGTTATATCAAAGTGTTGTTTTCTGCCTTTCTCGAGCACATTTTGACTTGTTGTTGAATGCTCCTATAATGTAACTCTAAATGACAATCAGAGCAACTTGAATTGCGTGTGTGCAGCCTTTTGCTCAAAAGTGATCAACGTTTCGTTTTCAGAGTCACTTTTGACAATCTCTTCGAGAGCTGTTTTCAGTCATTAACAGAGCTGTTCTGAAAGTGTCCAAGCGGCCTGTTCTTAGAGTGGACTGTTTTTTGCATTCTTTCTCAAGTTATATCAAACTATCAAAGTGTTGTTTTCTGCCTTTCTGGAGCACATTTTGACTTGTTGTTGAATGCTCCTATAATGTAACTCTAAATGACAATCAGAGTATGTTGAATTACGTGTGTGCAGCCTTTTGCTCAAAAGTGATCAACGTTTCGTTTTCGGAGTCTCTTTTGACAATCTCTTCGAGAGCTGTTTTCAGTCATTAACAGAGCTGTTCTGAAAGTGTCCAAGCGGCCTGTTCTGAGAGTGGACTGTTTTTTGCATTCGTTCTCAAGTTCTATCAGTGTTGTTTTCTGCTTTTCTGGAGCACATTTTGACTTGTTGCTGAATGCTCCTATAATGTAACTCTAAATGACAATCAGAGCAACTTGAATTGCGTGTGTGCAGCCTTTTGCTCAAAATTGATCAACGTTTCGTTTTCAGATTCTCTTTTGACAATCTCTTCCAGAGCTGTTTTCAGTCATTAACAGAGCTGTTCTGAAAGTGTCCAAGCGGCCTGTTCTGAGAGTGGACTGTTTTTTGCATTCGTTCTCAAGTTCTATCAGTGTTGTTTTCTGCTTTTCTGGAGCACATTTGGACTTGTTGCTGAATGCTCCTATAATGTAACTCTAAATGACAATCAGAGCAACTTGAATTGCGTGTGTGCAGCCTTTTGCTCAAAAGTGATCAACGTTTCGTTTTCGGAGTCTCGTTTGACAATCTCTTCGAGAGCTGTTTTCAGTCATTAACAGAGCTGTTCTGAAAGTGTCCAAGCGGCCTGTTCTGAGAGTGGACTGTTTTTTGCATTCGTTCTCAAGTTCTATCAGTGTTGTTTTCTGCTTTTCTGGAGCACATTTTGACTTGTTGCTGAATGCTCCTATAATGTAACTCTAAATGACAATCAGAGCAACTTGAATTGCGTGTGTGCAGCCTTTTGCTCAAAAGTGATCAACGTTTCGTTTTCGGAGTCTCTTTTGACAATCTCTTAAAGAGCTGATTTCAGTCATTAACAGAGCTGTTCTGAAAGTGTCCAAGCAGCCTGTTCTGAGAGTGGACTGTTTTTTGCATTCGTTCTCAAGTTATATCAAAGTGTTGTTTTCTGCCTTTCTCGAGCACATTTTGACTTGTTGTTGAATGCTCCTATAATGTAACTCTAAATGACAATCAGAGCAACTTGAATTGCGTGTGTGCAGCCTTTTGCTCAAAAGTGATCAACGTTTCGTTTTCGGAGTCTCTTTTGACAATCTCTTCGAGAGCTGTTTTCAGTCATTAACAGAGCTGTTCTGAAAGTGTCCAAGCGGCCTGTTCTGAGAGTGGACTGTTTTTTGCATTCGTTCTCAAGTTCTATCAGTGTTGTTTTCTGCTTTTCTGGAGCACATTTGGACTTGTTGCTGAATGCTCCTATAATGTAACTCTAAATGACAATCAGAGCAACTTGAATTGCGTGTGTGCAGCCTTTTGCTCAAAAGTGATCAACGTTTCGTTTTCGGAGTCTCTTTTGACAATCTCTTCGAGAGCTGTTTTCAGTCATTAACAGAGCTGTTCTGAAAGTGTCCAAGCGGCCTGTTCTTAGAGTGGACTGTTTTTTGCATTCGTTCTCAAGTTATATCAAACTATCGAAGTGTTGTTTTCTGCCTTTCTCGAGCACATTTTGACTTGTTGTTGAATGCTCCTATAATGTAACTCTAAATGACAATCAGAGCAACTTGAATTGCGTGTGTGCAGCCTTTTGCTCAAAAGTGATCAACGTTTCGTTTTCAGAGTCTCTTTTGACAATCTCTTCGAGAGCTGTTTTCAGTCATTAACAGAGCTGTTCTGAAAGTGTCCAAGCGGCCTGTTCTGAGAGTGGACTGTTTTTTGCATTCGTTCTCAAGTTCTATCAGTGTTGTTTTCTGCTTTTCTGGAGCACATTTTGACTTGTTGCTGAATGCTCCTATTATGTAACTCTAAATGACAATCAGAGCAACTTGAATTGCGTGTGTGCAGCCTTTTGCTCAAAAGTGATCAACGTTTCGTTTTCGGAGTCTCTTTTGACAATCTCTTCGAGAGCTGTTTTCAGTCATTAACAGAGCTGTTCTGAAAGTGTCCAAGCGGCCTGTTCTTAGAGTGGACTGTTTTTTGCATTCGTTCTCAAGTTATATCAAACTATCAAAGTGTTGTTTTCTGCCTTTCTGGAGCACATTTTGACTTGTTGTTGAATGCTCCTATAATATAACTCTAAATGACAATCAGAGTATGTTGAATTACGTGTGTGCAGCCTTTTGCTCAAAAGTTATCAATGTGTCGTTTTCAGAGTCTCTTTTGACAATCTCTTAAAGAGCTGATTTCAGTCATTAACAGAGCTGTTCTGAAAGTGTCCAAGCAGCCTGTTCTGAGAGTGGACTGTTTTTTGCATTCGTTCTCAAGTTATATCAAAGTGTTGTTTTCTGCCTTTCTCGAGCACATTTTGACTTGTTGTTGAATGCTCCTATAATGTAACTCTAAATGACAATCAGAGCAACTTGAATTGCGTGTGTGCAGCCTTTTGCTCAAAGGTGATCAACGTTTCGTTTTCAGAGTCTCTTTTGACAATCTCTTCGAGAGCTGTTTTCAGTCATTAACAGAGCTGTTCTGAAAGTGTCCAAGCGGCCTGTTCTTAGAGTGGACTGTTTTTTGCATTCGTTCTCAAGTTATATCAAACTATCAAAGTGTTGTTTTTTGCCTTTCTCGAGCACATTTTGACTTGTTGTTGAATGCTCCTATAATGTAACTCTAAATAACAATCAGAGCAACTTGAATTGCGTGTGTGCAGCCTCTTGCTCAAAAGTGATCAACGTTTCGTTTTCGGAGTATCTTTTGACAATCTCTTCGAGAGCTGTTTTCAGTCATTAACAGAGCTGTTCTGAAAGTGTCCAAGCGGCCTGTTCTGAGAGTGGACTGTTTTTTGCATTCGTTCTCAAGTTCTATCAGTGTTGTTTTCTGCTTTTCTGGAGCACATTTTGACTTGTTGCTGAATGCTCCTATAATGTAACTCTAAATGACAATCAGAGCAACTTGAATTGCGTGTGTGCAGCCTTTTGCTCAAAAGTGATCAACGTTTCGTTTTCGGAGTCTCTTTTGACAATCTCTTCGAGAGCTGTTTTCAGTCATTAACAGAGCTGTTCTGAAAGTGTCCAAGCGGCCTGTTCTTAGAGTGGACTGTTTTTTGCATTCGTTCTCAAGTTATATCAAACTATCAAAGTGTTGTTTTCTGCCTTTCTGGAGCACATTTTGACTTGTTGTTGAATGCTCCTATAATGTAACTCTAAATGACAATCAGAGTATGTTGAATTACGTGTGTGCAGCCTTTTGCTCAAAAGTCATCAATGTTTCGTTTTCAGAGTCTCTTTTGACAATCTCTTAAAGAGCTGATTTCAGTCATTAACAGAGCTGTTCTGAAAGTGTCCAAGCAGCCTGTTCTGAGAGTGGACTGTTTTTTGCATTCGTTCTCAAGTTCTATCAGTGTTGTTTTCTGCCTTTCTCGAGCACATTTTGACTTGTTGTTGAATGCTCCTATAATGTGACTCTAAATGACAATCAGAGCAACTTGAATTGCGTGTGTGCAGCCTTTTGCTCAAAAGTTATCAACGTTTCGTTTTCAGAGTCTCTTTTGACAATCTCTTCGAGAGCTGTTTTCAGTCATTAACAGAGCTGTTCTGAAAGTGTCCAAGCGGCCTGTTCTGAGAGTGGACTGTTTTTTGCATTCGTTCTCAAGTTCTATCAGTGTTGTTTTCTGCTTTTCTGGAGCACATTTTGACTTGTTGCTGAATGCTCCTATAATGTAACTCTAAATGACAATCAGAGCAACCTGAATTGCGTGTGTGCAGCCTTTTGCTCAAAAGTGATCAACGTTTCGTTTTCGGAGTCTCTTTTGACAATCTCTTCGAGAGCTGTTTTCAGTCATTAACAGAGCTGTTCTGAAAGTGTCCAAGCGGCCTGTTCTTAGAGTGGACTGTTTTTTGCATTCGTTCTCAAGTTATATCAAACTATCAAAGTGTTGTTTTCTGCCTTTCTGGAGCACATTTTGACTTGTTGTTGAATGCTCCTATAATGTAACTCTCAATGACAATCAGAGTATGTTGAATTACGTGTGTGCAGCCTTTTGCTCAAAAGTTATCAATGTTTCGTTTTCAGAGTTTCTTTTGACAATCTCATAAAGAGCTGATTTCAGTCATTAACAGAGCTGTTCTGAAAGTGTCCAAGCAGCCTGTTCTGAGAGTGGACTGTTTTTTGCATTCGTTCTCAAGTTATATCAAAGTGTTGTTTTCTGCCTTTCTCGAGCACATTTTGACTTGTTGTTGAATGCTCCTATAATGTAACTCTAAATGACAATCAGAGCAACTTGAATTGCGTGTGTGCAGCCTTTTGCTCAAAAGTGATCAACGTTTCGTTTTCAGAGTCTCTTTTGACAATCTCTTCGAGAGCTGTTTTCAGTCATTAACAGAGCTGTTCTGAAAGTGTCCAAGCGGCCTGTTCTGAGAGTGGACTGTTTTTTGCATTCGTTCTCAAGTTCTATCAGTGTTGTTTTCTGCTTTTCTGGAGCACATTTTGACTTGTTGCTGAATGCTCCTATAATGTAACTCTAAATGACAATCAGAGCAACTTGAATTGCGTGTGTGCTGCCTTTTGCTCAAAAGTGATCAACGTTTCGTTTTCGGAGTCTCTTTTGACAATCTCTTCGAGAGCTGTTTTCAGTCATTAACAGAGCTGTTCTGAAAGTGTCCAAGCGGCCTGTTCTGAGAGTGGACTGTTTTTTGCATTCGTTCTCAAGTTCTATCAGTGTTGTTTTCTGCTTTTCTGGAGCACATTTTGACTTGTTGCTGAATGCTCCTATAATGTAACTCTAAATGACAATCAGAGCAACTTGAATTGCGTGTGTGCAGCCTTTTGCTCAAAATTGATCAACGTTTCGTTTTCAGATTCTCTTTTGACAATCTCTTCGAGAGCTGTTTTCAGTCATTAACAGAGCTGTTCTGAAAGTGTCCAAGCGGCCTGTTCTGAGAGTGGACTGTTTTTTGCATTCGTTCTCAAGTTCTATCAGTGTTGTTTTCTGCTTTTCTGGAGCACATTTTGACTTGTTGCTGAATGCTCCTATAATGTAACTCTAAATGACAATCAGAGCAACTTGAATTGCGTGTGTGCAGCCTTTTGCTCAAAATTGATCAACGTTTCGTTTTCAGATTCTCTTTTGACAATCTCTTCGAGAGCTGTTTTCAGTCATTAACAGAGCTGTTCTGAAAGTGTCCAAGCGGCCTGTTCTGAGAGTGGACTGTTTTTTGCATTCGTTCTCAAGTACTATCAGTGTTGTTTTCTGCTTTTCTGGAGCACATTTGGACTTGTTGCTGAATGCTCCTATAATGTAACTCTAAATGACAATCAGAGCAACTTGAATTGCGTGTGTGCAGCCTTTTGCTTAAAAGTGATCAACGTTTCGTTTTCGGAGTCTCGTTTGACAATCTCTTCGAGAGCTGTTTTCAGTCATTAACAGAGCTGTTCTGAAAGTGTCCAAGCGGCCTGTTCTGAGAGTGGACTGTTTTTTGCATTCGTTCTCAAGTTCTATCAGTGTTGTTTTCTGCTTTTCTGGAGCACATTTTGACTTGTTGCTGAATGCTCCTATAATGTAACTCTAAATGACAATCAGAGCAACTTGAATTGCGTGTGTGCAGCCTTTTGCTCAAAAGTGATCAACGTTTCGTTTTCGGAGTCTCTTTTGACAATCTCTTAAAGAGCTGATTTCAGTCATTAACAGAGCTGTTCTGAAAGTGTCCAAGCAGCCTGTTCTGAGAGTGGACTGTTTTTTGCATTCGTTCTCAAGTTATATCAAAGTGTTGTTTTCTGCCTTTCTCGAGCACATTTTGACTTGTTGTTGAATGCTCCTATAATGTAACTCTAAATGACAATCAGAGCAACTTGAATTGCGTGTGTGCAGCCTTTTGCTCAAAAGTGATCAACGTTTCGTTTTCGGAGTCTCTTTTGACAATCTCTTCGAGAGCTGTTTTCAGTCATTAACAGAGCTGTTCTGAAAGTGTCCAAGCGGCCTGTTCTTAGAGTGGACTGTTTTTTGCATTCGTTCTCAAGTTCTATCAGTGTTGTTTTCTGCTTTTCTGGAGCACATTTGGACTTGTTGCTGAATGCTCCTATAATGTAACTCTAAATGACAATCAGAGCAACTTGAATTGCGTGTGTGCAGCCTTTTGCTCAAAAGTGATCAACGTTTCGTTTTCGGAGTCTCTTTTGACAATCTCTTCGAGAGCTGTTTTCAGTCATTAACAGAGCTGTTCTGAAAGTGTCCAAGCGGCCTGTTCTTAGAGTGGACTGTTTTTTGCATTCGTTCTCAAGTTATATCAAACTATCAAAGTGTTGTTTTCTGCCTTTCTGGAGCACATTTTGACTTGTTGTTGAATGCTCCTATAATGTAACTCTCAATGACAATCAGAGTATGTTGAATTACGTGTGTGCAGCCTTTTGCTCAAAAGTTATCAATGTTTCGTTTTCAGAGTTTCTTTTGACAATCTCATAAAGAGCTGATTTCAGTCATTAACAGAGCTGTTCTGAAAGTGTCCAAGCAGCCTGTTCTGAGAGTGGACTGTTTTTTGCATTCGTTCTCAAGTTATATCAAAGTGTTGTTTTCTGCCTTTCTCGAGCACATTTTGACTTGTTGTTGAATGCTCCTATAATGTAACTCTAAATGACAATCAGAGCAACTTGAATTGCGTGTGTGCAGCCTTTTGCTCAAAAGTGATCAACGTTTCGTTTTCAGAGTCTCTTTTGACAATCTCTTCGAGAGCTGTTTTCAGTCATTAACAGAGCTGTTCTGAAAGTGTCCAAGCGGCCTGTTCTGAGAGTGGACTGTTTTTTGCATTCGTTCTCAAGTTCTATCAGTGTTGTTTTCTGCTTTTCTGGAGCACATTTTGACTTGTTGCTGAATGCTCCTATAATGTAACTCTAAATGACAATCAGAGCAACTTGAATTGCGTGTGTGCTGCCTTTTGCTCAAAAGTGATCAACGTTTCGTTTTCGGAGTCTCTTTTGACAATCTCTTCGAGAGCTGTTTTCAGTCATTAACAGAGCTGTTCTGAAAGTGTCCAAGCGGCCTGTTCTGAGAGTGGACTGTTTTTTGCATTCGTTCTCAAGTTCTATCAGTGTTGTTTTCTGCTTTTCTGGAGCACATTTTGACTTGTTGCTGAATGCTCCTATAATGTAACTCTAAATGACAATCAGAGCAACTTGAATTGCGTGTGTGCAGCCTTTTGCTCAAAATTGATCAACGTTTCGTTTTCAGATTCTCTTTTGACAATCTCTTCGAGAGCTGTTTTCAGTCATTAACAGAGCTGTTCTGAAAGTGTCCAAGCGGCCTGTTCTGAGAGTGGACTGTTTTTTGCATTCGTTCTCAAGTTCTATCAGTGTTGTTTTCTGCTTTTCTGGAGCACATTTTGACTTGTTGCTGAATGCTCCTATAATGTAACTCTAAATGACAATCAGAGCAACTTGAATTGCGTGTGTGCAGCCTTTTGCTCAAAATTGATCAACGTTTCGTTTTCAGATTCTCTTTTGACAATCTCTTCGAGAGCTGTTTTCAGTCATTAACAGAGCTGTTCTGAAAGTGTCCAAGCGGCCTGTTCTGAGAGTGGACTGTTTTTTGCATTCGTTCTCAAGTACTATCAGTGTTGTTTTCTGCTTTTCTGGAGCACATTTGGACTTGTTGCTGAATGCTCCTATAATGTAACTCTAAATGACAATCAGAGCAACTTGAATTGCGTGTGTGCAGCCTTTTGCTTAAAAGTGATCAACGTTTCGTTTTCGGAGTCTCGTTTGACAATCTCTTCGAGAGCTGTTTTCAGTCATTAACAGAGCTGTTCTGAAAGTGTCCAAGCGGCCTGTTCTGAGAGTGGACTGTTTTTTGCATTCGTTCTCAAGTTCTATCAGTGTTGTTTTCTGCTTTTCTGGAGCACATTTTGACTTGTTGCTGAATGCTCCTATAATGTAACTCTAAATGACAATCAGAGCAACTTGAATTGCGTGTGTGCAGCCTTTTGCTCAAAAGTGATCAACGTTTCGTTTTCGGAGTCTCTTTTGACAATCTCTTAAAGAGCTGATTTCAGTCATTAACAGAGCTGTTCTGAAAGTGTCCAAGCAGCCTGTTCTGAGAGTGGACTGTTTTTTGCATTCGTTCTCAAGTTATATCAAAGTGTTGTTTTCTGCCTTTCTCGAGCACATTTTGACTTGTTGTTGAATGCTCCTATAATGTAACTCTAAATGACAATCAGAGCAACTTGAATTGCGTGTGTGCAGCCTTTTGCTCAAAAGTGATCAACGTTTCGTTTTCGGAGTCTCTTTTGACAATCTCTTCGAGAGCTGTTTTCAGTCATTAACAGAGCTGTTCTGAAAGTGTCCAAGCGGCCTGTTCTTAGAGTGGACTGTTTTTTGCATTCGTTCTCAAGTTCTATCAGTGTTGTTTTCTGCTTTTCTGGAGCACATTTGGACTTGTTGCTGAATGCTCCTATAATGTAACTCTAAATGACAATCAGAGCAACTTGAATTGCGTGTGTGCAGCCTTTTGCTCAAAAGTGATCAACGTTTCGTTTTCGGAGTCTCTTTTGACAATCTCTTCGAGAGCTGTTTTCAGTCATTAACAGAGCTGTTCTGAAAGTGTCCAAGCGGCCTGTTCTTAGAGTGGACTGTTTTTTGCATTCGTTCTCAAGTTATATCAAACTATCAAAGTGTTGTTTTCTGCCTTTCTCGAGCACATTTTGACTTGTTGTTGAATGCTCCTATAATGTAACTCTAAATGACAATCAGAGCAACTTGAATTGCGTGTGTGCAGCCTTTTGCTCAAAAGTGATCAACGTTTCGTTTTCAGAGTCTCTTTTGACAATCTCTTAAAGAGCTGATTTCAGTCATTAACAGAGCTGTTCTGAAAGTGTCCAAGCAGCCTGTTCTGAGAGTGGACTGTTTTTTGCATTCGTTCTCAAGTTATATCAAAGTGTTGTTTTCTGCCTTTCTCGAGCACATTTTGACTTGTTGTTGAATGCTCCTATAATGTAACTCTAAATGACAATCAGAGCAACTTGAATTGCGTGTGTGCAGCCTTTTGCTCAAAAGTGATCAACGTTTCGTTTTCAGAGTCTCTTTTGACAATCTCTTCGAGAGCTGTTTTCAGTCATTAACAGAGCTGTTCTGAAAGTGTCCAAGCGGCCTGTTCTGAGAGTGGACTGTTTTTTGCATTCGTTCTCAAGTTCTATCAGTGTTGTTTTCTGCTTTTCTGGAGCACATTTTGACTTGTTGCTGAATGCTCCTATAATGTAACTCTAAATGACAATCAGAGCAACTTGAATTGCGTGTGTGCAGCCTTTTGCTCAAAAGTGATCAACGTTTCGTTTTCGGAGTCTCTTTTGACAATCTCTTAAAGAGCTGATTTCAGTCATTAACAGAGCTGTTCTGAAAGTGTCCAAGCAGCCTGTTCTGAGAGTGGACTGTTTTTTGCATTCGTTCTCAAGTTATATCAAAGTGTTGTTTTCTGCCTTTCTCGAGCACATTTTGACTTGTTGTTGAATGCTCCTATAATGTAACTCTAAATGACAATCAGAGCAACTTGAATTGCGTGTGTGCAGCCTTTTGCTCAAAAGTGATCAACGTTTCGTTTTCGGAGTCTCTTTTGACAATCTCTTCGAGAGCTGTTTTCAGTCATTAACAGAGCTGTTCTGAAAGTGTCCAAGCGGCCTGTTCTTAGAGTGGACTGTTTTTTGCATTCGTTCTCAAGTTCTATCAGTGTTGTTTTCTGCTTTTCTGGAGCACATTTTGACTTGTTGCTGAATGCTCCTATAATGTAACTCTAAATGACAATCAGAGCAACTTGAATTGCGTGTGTGCAGCCTTTTGCTCAAAAGTGATCAACGTTTCGTTTTCGGAGTCTCTTTTGACAATCTCTTCGAGAGCTGTTTTCAGTCATTAACAGAGCTGTTCTGAAAGTGTCCAAGCGGCCTGTTCTTAGAGTGGACTGTTTTTTGCATTCCTTCTCAAGTTATATCAAACTATCAAAGTGTTGTTTTCTGCCTTTCTCGAGCACATTTTGACTTGTTGTTGAATGCTCCTATAATGTAACTCTAAATGACAATCAGAGCAACTTGAATTGCGTGTGTGCAGCCTTTTGCTCAAAAGTGATCAACGTTTCGTTTTCAGAGTCTCTTTTGACAATCTCTTCGAGAGCTGTTTTCAGTCATTAACAGAGCTGTTCTGAAAGTGTCCAAGCGGCCTCTTCTGAGAGTGGACTGTTTTTTGCATTCGTTCTCAAGTTCTATCAGTGTTGTTTTCTGCTTTTCTGGAGCACATTTTGACTTGTTGCTGAATGCTCCTATAATGTAACTCTAAATGACAATCAGAGCAACTTGAATTGCGTGTGTGCAGCCTTTTGCTCAAAAGTGATCAACGTTTCGTTTTCGGAGTCTCTTTTGACAATCTCTTAAAGAGCTGATTTCAGTCATTAACAGAGCTGTTCTGAAAGTGTCCAAGCAGCCTGTTCTGAGAGTGGACTGTTTTTTGCATTCGTTCTCAAGTTATATCAAAGTGTTGTTTTCTGCCTTTCTCGAGCACATTTTGACTTGTTGTTGAATGCTCCTATAATGTAACTCTAAATGACAATCAGAGCAACTTGAATTGCGTGTGTGCAGCCTTTTGCTCAAAAGTGATCAACGTTTCGTTTTCGGAGTCTCTTTTGACAATCTCTTCGAGAGCTGTTTTCAGTCATTAACAGAGCTGTTCTGAAAGTGTCCAAGCGGCCTGTTCTTAGAGTGGACTGTTTTTTGCATTCGTTCTCAAGTTCTATCAGTGTTGTTTTCTGCTTTTCTGGAGCACATTTTGACTTGTTGCTGAATGCTCCTATAATGTAACTCTAAATGACAATCAGAGCAACTTGAATTGCGTGTGTGCAGCCTTTTGCTCAAAAGTGATCAACGTTTCGTTTTCGGAGTCTCTTTTGACAATCTCTTCGAGAGCTGTTTTCAGTCATTAACAGAGCTGTTCTGAAAGTGTCCAAGCGGCCTGTTCTTAGAGTGGACTGTTTTTTGCATTCCTTCTCAAGTTATATCAAACTATCAAAGTGTTGTTTTCTGCCTTTCTCGAGCACATTTTGACTTGTTGTTGAATGCTCCTATAATGTAACTCTAAATGACAATCAGAGCAACTTGAATTGCGTGTGTGCAGCCTTTTGCTCAAAAGTGATCAACGTTTCGTTTTCAGAGTCTCTTTTGACAATCTCTTCGAGAGCTGTTTTCAGTCATTAACAGAGCTGTTCTGAAAGTGTCCAAGCGGCCTCTTCTGAGAGTGGACTGTTTTTTGCATTCGTTCTCAAGTTCTATCAGTGTTGTTTTCTGCTTTTCTGGAGCACATTTTGACTTGTTGCTGAATGCTCCTATAATGTAACTCTAAATGACAATCAGAGCAACTTGAATTGCGTGTGTGCAGCCTTTTGCTCAAAAGTGATCAACGTTTCGTTTTCGGAGTCTCTTTTGACAATCTCTTCGAGAGCTGTTTTCAGTCATTAACAGAGCTGTTCTGAAAGTGTCCAAGCGGCCTGTTCTTAGAGTGGACTGTTTTTTGCATTCGTTCTCAAGTTATATCAAACTATCAAAGTGTTGTTTTTTGCCTTTCTGGAGCACATTTTGACTTGTTGTTGAATGCTCCTATAATATAACTCTAAATGACAATCAGAGTATGTTGAATTACGTGTGTGCAGCCTTTTGCTCAAAAGTGATCAACGTTTCGTTTTCAGAGTCTCTTTTGACAATCTCTTCGAGAGCTGTTTTCAGTCATTAACAGAGCTGTTCTGAAAGTGTCCAAGCGGCCTGTTCTTAGAGTGGACTGTTTTTTGCATTCGTTCTCAAGTTATATCAAACTATCAAAGTGTTGTTTTCTGCCTTTCACGAGCACATTTTGACTTGTTGTTGAATAATCCTATAATGTAACTCTAAATGACAATCAGAGCAACTTGAATTGCGTGTGTGCAGCCTTTTGCTCAAAAGTGATCAACGTTTCGTTTTCGGAGTCTCTTTTGACAATCTCTTCGAGAGCTGTTTTCAGTCATTAACAGAGCTGTTCTGAAAGTGTCCAAGCGGCCTGTTCTTAGAGTGGACTGTTTTTTGCATTCGTTCTCAAGTTATATCAAACTATCAAAGTGTTGTTTTCTGCTTTTCTGGAGCACATTTTGACTTGTTGCTGAATGCTCCTATAATGTAACTCTAAGTGACAATCAGAGCAACTTGAATTACGTGTGTGCAGCCTTTTGCTCAAAAGTTATCAATGTTTCGTTTTCAGAGACTCTTTTGACAATCTCTTAAAGAGCTGATTTCAGTCATTAACAGAGCTGTTCAGAAAGTGTCCAAGCAGCCTGTTCTGAGAGTGGACTGTTTTTTGCATTCGTTCTCAAGTTATATCAAAGTGTTGTTTTCTGCCTTTCTCGAGCACATTTTGACTTGTTGTTGAATGCTCCTATAATGTAACTCTAAATGACAATCAGAGCAACTTGAATTGCGTGTGTGCAGCCTTTTGCTCAAAAGTGATCAACGTTTCGTTTTCAGAGTCACTTTTGACAATCTCTTCGAGAGCTGTTTTCAGTCATTAACAGAGCTGTTCTGAAAGTGTCCAAGCGGCCTGTTCTTAGAGTGGACTGTTTTTTGCATTCTTTCTCAAGTTATATCAAACTATCAAAGTGTTGTTTTCTGCCTTTCTGGAGCACATTTTGACTTGTTGTTGAATGCTCCTATAATGTAACTCTAAATGACAATCAGAGTATGTTGAATTACGTGTGTGCAGCCTTTTGCTCAAAAGTGATCAACGTTTCGTTTTCGGAGTCTCTTTTGACAATCTCTTCGAGAGCTGTTTTCAGTCATTAACAGAGCTGTTCTGAAAGTGTCCAAGCGGCCTGTTCTGAGAGTGGACTGTTTTTTGCATTCGTTCTCAAGTTCTATCAGTGTTGTTTTCTGCTTTTCTGGAGCACATTTTGACTTGTTGCTGAATGCTCCTATAATGTAACTCTAAATGACAATCAGAGCAACTTGAATTGCGTGTGTGCAGCCTTTTGCTCAAAATTGATCAACGTTTCGTTTTCAGATTCTCTTTTGACAATCTCTTCCAGAGCTGTTTTCAGTCATTAACAGAGCTGTTCTGAAAGTGTCCAAGCGGCCTGTTCTGAGAGTGGACTGTTTTTTGCATTCGTTCTCAAGTTCTATCAGTGTTGTTTTCTGCTTTTCTGGAGCACATTTGGACTTGTTGCTGAATGCTCCTATAATGTAACTCTAAATGACAATCAGAGCAACTTGAATTGCGTGTGTGCAGCCTTTTGCTCAAAAGTGATCAACGTTTCGTTTTCGGAGTCTCGTTTGACAATCTCTTCGAGAGCTGTTTTCAGTCATTAACAGAGCTGTTCTGAAAGTGTCCAAGCGGCCTGTTCTGAGAGTGGACTGTTTTTTGCATTCGTTCTCAAGTTCTATCAGTGTTGTTTTCTGCTTTTCTGGAGCACATTTTGACTTGTTGCTGAATGCTCCTATAATGTAACTCTAAATGACAATCAGAGCAACTTGAATTGCGTGTGTGCAGCCTTTTGCTCAAAAGTGATCAACGTTTCGTTTTCGGAGTCTCTTTTGACAATCTCTTAAAGAGCTGATTTCAGTCATTAACAGAGCTGTTCTGAAAGTGTCCAAGCAGCCTGTTCTGAGAGTGGACTGTTTTTTGCATTCGTTCTCAAGTTATATCAAAGTGTTGTTTTCTGCCTTTCTCGAGCACATTTTGACTTGTTGTTGAATGCTCCTATAATGTAACTCTAAATGACAATCAGAGCAACTTGAATTGCGTGTGTGCAGCCTTTTGCTCAAAAGTGATCAACGTTTCGTTTTCGGAGTCTCTTTTGACAATCTCTTCGAGAGCTGTTTTCAGTCATTAACAGAGCTGTTCTGAAAGTGTCCAAGCGGCCTGTTCTGAGAGTGGACTGTTTTTTGCATTCGTTCTCAAGTTCTATCAGTGTTGTTTTCTGCTTTTCTGGAGCACATTTGGACTTGTTGCTGAATGCTCCTATAATGTAACTCTAAATGACAATCAGAGCAACTTGAATTGCGTGTGTGCAGCCTTTTGCTCAAAAGTGATCAACGTTTCGTTTTCGGAGTCTCTTTTGACAATCTCTTCGAGAGCTGTTTTCAGTCATTAACAGAGCTGTTCTGAAAGTGTCCAAGCGGCCTGTTCTTAGAGTGGACTGTTTTTTGCATTCGTTCTCAAGTTATATCAAACTATCGAAGTGTTGTTTTCTGCCTTTCTCGAGCACATTTTGACTTGTTGTTGAATGCTCCTATAATGTAACTCTAAATGACAATCAGAGCAACTTGAATTGCGTGTGTGCAGCCTTTTGCTCAAAAGTGATCAACGTTTCGTTTTCAGAGTCTCTTTTGACAATCTCTTAAAGAGCTGATTTCAGTCATTAACAGAGCTGTTCTGAAAGTGTCCAATTAGCCTGTTCTGAGAGTGGACTGTTTTTTGCATTCGTTCTCAAGTTATATCAAAGTGTTGTTTTCTGCCTTTCTCGAGCACATTTTGACTTGTTGTTGAATGCTCCTATAATGTAACACTGTTAATGACAATCAGAGTATGTTGAATTACGTGTGTGCAGCCTTTTGCTCAAAAGTGATCAACGTTTCGTTTTCGGAGTCTCTTTTGACAATCTCTTCGAGAGCTGTTTTTAGTCATTTAACAGAGCTGTTCTGAAAGTGTCCAAGCGGCCTGTTCTTAGAGTGGACTGTTTTTTGCATTCGTTCTCAAGTTATATCAAACTATCAAAGTGTTGTTTTCTGCTTTTCTGGAGCACATTTTGACTTGTTGCTGAATGCTCCTATAATGTAACTCTAAATGACAATCAGAGCAACTTGAATTACGTGTGTGCAGCCTTTTGCTCAAAAGTTATCAATGTTTCGTTTTCAGAGTCTCTTTTGACAATCTCTTAAAGAGCTGATTTCAGTCATTAACAGAGCTGTTCTGAAAGTGTCCAAGCAGCCTGTTCTGAGAGTGGACTGTTTTTTGCATTCGTTCTCAAGTTATATCAAAGTGTTGTTTTCTGCCTTTCTCGAGCACATTTTGACTTGTTGTTGAATGCTCCTATAATGTAACTCTAAATGACAATCAGAGCAACTTGAATTGCGTGTGTGCAGCCTTTTGCTCAAAAGTGATCAACGTTTCGTTTTCAGAGTCTCTTTTGACAATCTCTTCGAGAGCTGTTTTCAGTCATTAACAGAGCTGTTCTGAAAGTGTCCAAGCGGCCTGTTCTTAGAGTGGACTGTTTTTTGCATTCTTTCTCAAGTTATATCAAACTATCAAAGTGTTGTTTTCTGCCTTTCTGGAGCACATTTTGACTTGTTGTTGAATGCTCCTATAATGTAACTCTAAATGACAATCAGAGTATGTTGAATTACGTGTGTGCAGCCTTTTGCTCAAAAGTGATCAACGTTTCGTTTTCGGAGTCTCTTTTGACAATCTCTTCGAGAGCTGTTTTCAGTCATTAACAGAGCTGTTCTGAAAGTGTCCAAGCGGCCTGTTCTTAGAGTGGACTGTTTTTTGCATTCGTTCTCAAGTTATATCAAAGTGTTGTTTTCTGCCTTTCTCGAGCACATTTTGACTTGTTGTTGAATGCTCCTATAATGTAACTCTAAATGACAATCAGAGCAACTTGAATTGCGTGTGTGCAAACTTTTGCTCAAAAGTGATCAACGTTTCGTTTTCAGAGTCTCTTTTGACAATCTCTTAAAGTGCTGATTTCAGTCATTAACAGAGCTGTTCTGAAAGTGTCCAAGCAGCCTGTTCTGAGAGTGGACTGTTTTTTGCATTCGTTCTCAAGTTATATCAAAGTGTTGTTTTCTGCCTTTCTCGAGCACATTTTGACTTGTTGTTGAATGCTCCTATAATGTAACTCTAAATGACAATCAGAGTATGTTGAATTACGTGTGTGCAGCCTTTTGCTCAAAAGTGATCAACGTTTCGTTTTCGGAGTCTCTTTTGACAATCTCTTCGAGAGCTGTTTTCAGTCATTTAACAGAGCTGTTCTGAAAGTGTCCAAGCGGCCTGTTCTTAGAGTGGACTGTTTTTTGCATTCGTTCTCAAGTTATATCAAACTATCAAAGTGTTGTTTTCTGCTTTTCTGGAGCACATTTTGACTTGTTGCTGAATGCTCCTATAATGTAACTCTAAATGACAATCAGAGCAACTTGAATTACGTGTGTGCAGCCTTTTGCTCAAAAGTTATCAATGTTTCGTTTTCAGAGTCTCTTTTGACAATCTCTTAAAGAGCTGATTTCAGTCATTAACAGAGCTGTTCTGAAAGTGTCCAAGCAGCCTGTTCTGAGAGTGGACTGTTTTTTGCATTCGTTCTCAAGTTATATCAAAGTGTTGTTTTCTGCCTTTCTCGAGCACATTTTGACTTGTTGTTGAATGCTCCTATAATGTAACTCTAAATGACAATCAGAGCAACTTGAATTGCGTGTGTGCAGCCTTTTGCTCAAAAGTGATCAACGTTTCGTTTTCAGAGTCTCTTTTGACAATCTCTTCGAGAGCTGTTTTCAGTCATTTAACAGAGCTGTTCTGAAAGTGTCCAAGCGGCCTGTTCTTAGAGTGGACTGTTTTTTGCATTCGTTCTCAAGTTATATCAAACTATCAAAGTGTTGTTTTCTGCTTTTCTGGAGCACATTTTGACTTGTTGCTGAATGCTCCTATAATGTAACTCTAAGTGACAATCAGAGCAACTTGAATTACGTGTGTGCAGCCTTTTGCTCAAAAGTTATCAATGTTTCGTTTTCAGAGTCTCTTTTGACAATCTCTTAAAGAGCTGATTTCAGTCATTAACAGAGCTGTTCTGAAAGTGTCCAAGCAGCCTGTTCTGAGAGTGGACTGTTTTTTGCATTCGTTCTCAAGTTATATCAAAGTGTTGTTTTCTGCCTTTCTCGAGCACATTTTGACTTGTTGTTGAATGCTCCTATAATGTAACTCTAAATGACAATCAGAGCAACTTGAATTGCGTGTGTGCAGCCTTTTGCTCAAAAGTGATCAACGTTTCGTTTTCAGAGTCACTTTTGACAATCTCTTCGAGAGCTGTTTTCAGTCATTAACAGAGCTGTTCTGAAAGTGTCCAAGCGGCCTGTTCTTAGAGTGGACTGTTTTTTGCATTCTTTCTCAAGTTATATCAAACTATCAAAGTGTTGTTTTCTGCCTTTCTGGAGCACATTTTGACTTGTTGTTGAATGCTCCTATAATGTAACTCTAAATGACAATCAGAGTATGTTGAATTACGTGTGTGCAGCCTTTTGCTCAAAAGTGATCAACGTTTCGTTTTCGGAGTCTCTTTTGACAATCTCTTCGAGAGCTGTTTTCAGTCATTAACAGAGCTGTTCTGAAAGTGTCCAAGCGGCCTGTTCTGAGAGTGGACTGTTTTTTGCATTCGTTCTCAAGTTCTATCAGTGTTGTTTTCTGCTTTTCTGGAGCACATTTTGACTTGTTGCTGAATGCTCCTATAATGTAACTCTAAATGACAATCAGAGCAACTTGAATTGCGTGTGTGCAGCCTTTTGCTCAAAATTGATCAACGTTTCGTTTTCAGATTCTCTTTTGACAATCTCTTCCAGAGCTGTTTTCAGTCATTAACAGAGCTGTTCTGAAAGTGTCCAAGCGGCCTGTTCTGAGAGTGGACTGTTTTTTGCATTCGTTCTCAAGTTCTATCAGTGTTGTTTTCTGCTTTTCTGGAGCACATTTGGACTTGTTGCTGAATGCTCCTATAATGTAACTCTAAATGACAATCAGAGCAACTTGAATTGCGTGTGTGCAGCCTTTTGCTCAAAAGTGATCAACGTTTCGTTTTCGGAGTCTCGTTTGACAATCTCTTCGAGAGCTGTTTTCAGTCATTAACAGAGCTGTTCTGAAAGTGTCCAAGCGGCCTGTTCTGAGAGTGGACTGTTTTTTGCATTCGTTCTCAAGTTCTATCAGTGTTGTTTTCTGCTTTTCTGGAGCACATTTTGACTTGTTGCTGAATGCTCCTATAATGTAACTCTAAATGACAATCAGAGCAACTTGAATTGCGTGTGTGCAGCCTTTTGCTCAAAAGTGATCAACGTTTCGTTTTCGGAGTCTCTTTTGACAATCTCTTAAAGAGCTGATTTCAGTCATTAACAGAGCTGTTCTGAAAGTGTCCAAGCAGCCTGTTCTGAGAGTGGACTGTTTTTTGCATTCGTTCTCAAGTTATATCAAAGTGTTGTTTTCTGCCTTTCTCGAGCACATTTTGACTTGTTGTTGAATGCTCCTATAATGTAACTCTAAATGACAATCAGAGCAACTTGAATTGCGTGTGTGCAGCCTTTTGCTCAAAAGTGATCAACGTTTCGTTTTCGGAGTCTCTTTTGACAATCTCTTCGAGAGCTGTTTTCAGTCATTAACAGAGCTGTTCTGAAAGTGTCCAAGCGGCCTGTTCTGAGAGTGGACTGTTTTTTGCATTCGTTCTCAAGTTCTATCAGTGTTGTTTTCTGCTTTTCTGGAGCACATTTGGACTTGTTGCTGAATGCTCCTATAATGTAACTCTAAATGACAATCAGAGCAACTTGAATTGCGTGTGTGCAGCCTTTTGCTCAAAAGTGATCAACGTTTCGTTTTCGGAGTCTCTTTTGACAATCTCTTCGAGAGCTGTTTTCAGTCATTAACAGAGCTGTTCTGAAAGTGTCCAAGCGGCCTGTTCTTAGAGTGGACTGTTTTTTGCATTCGTTCTCAAGTTATATCAAACTATCGAAGTGTTGTTTTCTGCCTTTCTCGAGCACATTTTGACTTGTTGTTGAATGCTCCTATAATGTAACTCTAAATGACAATCAGAGCAACTTGAATTGCGTGTGTGCAGCCTTTTGCTCAAAAGTGATCAACGTTTCGTTTTCAGAGTCTCTTTTGACAATCTCTTCGAGAGCTGTTTTCAGTCATTAACAGAGCTGTTCTGAAAGTGTCCAAGCGGCCTGTTCTGAGAGTGGACTGTTTTTTGCATTCGTTCTCAAGTTCTATCAGTGTTGTTTTCTGCTTTTCTGGAGCACATTTTGACTTGTTGCTGAATGCTCCTATTATGTAACTCTAAATGACAATCAGAGCAACTTGAATTGCGTGTGTGCAGCCTTTTGCTCAAAAGTGATCAACGTTTCGTTTTCGGAGTCTCTTTTGACAATCTCTTCGAGAGCTGTTTTCAGTCATTAACAGAGCTGTTCTGAAAGTGTCCAAGCGGCCTGTTCTTAGAGTGGACTGTTTTTTGCATTCGTTCTCAAGTTATATCAAACTATCAAAGTGTTGTTTTCTGCCTTTCTGGAGCACATTTTGACTTGTTGTTGAATGCTCCTATAATATAACTCTAAATGACAATCAGAGTATGTTGAATTACGTGTGTGCAGCCTTTTGCTCAAAAGTTATCAATGTGTCGTTTTCAGAGTCTCTTTTGACAATCTCTTAAAGAGCTGATTTCAGTCATTAACAGAGCTGTTCTGAAAGTGTCCAAGCAGCCTGTTCTGAGAGTGGACTGTTTTTTGCATTCGTTCTCAAGTTATATCAAAGTGTTGTTTTCTGCCTTTCTCGAGCACATTTTGACTTGTTGTTGAATGCTCCTATAATGTAACTCTAAATGACAATCAGAGCAACTTGAATTGCGTGTGTGCAGCCTTTTGCTCAAAGGTGATCAACGTTTCGTTTTCAGAGTCTCTTTTGACAATCTCTTCGAGAGCTGTTTTCAGTCATTAACAGAGCTGTTCTGAAAGTGTCCAAGCGGCCTGTTCTTAGAGTGGACTGTTTTTTGCATTCGTTCTCAAGTTATATCAAACTATCAAAGTGTTGTTTTTTGCCTTTCTCGAGCACATTTTGACTTGTTGTTGAATGCTCCTATAATGTAACTCTAAATAACAATCAGAGCAACTTGAATTGCGTGTGTGCAGCCTCTTGCTCAAAAGTGATCAACGTTTCGTTTTCGGAGTATCTTTTGACAATCTCTTCGAGAGCTGTTTTCAGTCATTAACAGACCTGTTCTGAAAGTGTCCAAGCGGCCTGTTCTGAGAGTGGACTGTTTTTTGCATTCGTTCTCAAGTTCTATCAGTGTTGTTTTCTGCTTTTCTGGAGCACATTTTGACTTGTTGCTGAATGCTCCTATAATGTAACTCTAAATGACAATCAGAGCAACTTGAATTGCGTGTGTGCAGCCTTTTGCTCAAAAGTGATCAACGTTTCGTTTTCGGAGTCTCTTTTGACAATCTCTTCGAGAGCTGTTTTCAGTCATTAACAGAGCTGTTCTGAAAGTGTCCAAGCGGCCTGTTCTTAGAGTGGACTGTTTTTTGCATTCGTTCTCAAGTTATATCAAACTATCAAAGTGTTGTTTTCTGCCTTTCTGGAGCACATTTTGACTTGTTGTTGAATGCTCCTATAATGTAACTCTAAATGACAATCAGAGTATGTTGAATTACGTGTGTGCAGCCTTTTGCTCAAAAGTCATCAATGTTTCGTTTTCAGAGTCTCTTTTGACAATCTCTTAAAGAGCTGATTTCAGTCATTAACAGAGCTGTTCTGAAAGTGTCCAAGCAGCCTGTTCTGAGAGTGGACTGTTTTTTGCATTCGTTCTCAAGTTCTATCAGTGTTGTTTTCTGCCTTTCTCGAGCACATTTTGACTTGTTGTTGAATGCTCCTATAATGTGACTCTAAATGACAATCAGAGCAACTTGAATTGCGTGTGTGCAGCCTTTTGCTCAAAAGTTATCAACGTTTCGTTTTCAGAGTCTCTTTTGACAATCTCTTCGAGAGCTGTTTTCAGTCATTAACAGAGCTGTTCTGAAAGTGTCCAAGCGGCCTGTTCTGAGAGTGGACTGTTTTTTGCATTCGTTCTCAAGTTCTATCAGTGTTGTTTTCTGCTTTTCTGGAGCACATTTTGACTTGTTGCTGAATGCTCCTATAATGTAACTCTAAATGACAATCAGAGCAACCTGAATTGCGTGTGTGCAGCCTTTTGCTCAAAAGTGATCAACGTTTCGTTTTCGGAGTCTCTTTTGACAATCTCTTCGAGAGCTGTTTTCAGTCATTAACAGAGCTGTTCTGAAAGTGTCCAAGCGGCCTGTTCTTAGAGTGGACTGTTTTTTGCATTCGTTCTCAAGTTATATCAAACTATCAAAGTGTTGTTTTCTGCCTTTCTGGAGCACATTTTGACTTGTTGTTGAATGCTCCTATAATGTAACTCTCAATGACAATCAGAGTATGTTGAATTACGTGTGTGCAGCCTTTTGCTCAAAAGTTATCAATGTTTCGTTTTCAGAGTTTCTTTTGACAATCTCATAAAGAGCTGATTTCAGTCATTAACAGAGCTGTTCTGAAAGTGTCCAAGCAGCCTGTTCTGAGAGTGGACTGTTTTTTGCATTCGTTCTCAAGTTATATCAAAGTGTTGTTTTCTGCCTTTCTCGAGCACATTTTGACTTGTTGTTGAATGCTCCTATAATGTAACTCTAAATGACAATCAGAGCAACTTGAATTGCGTGTGTGCAGCCTTTTGCTCAAAAGTGATCAACGTTTCGTTTTCAGAGTCTCTTTTGACAATCTCTTCGAGAGCTGTTTTCAGTCATTAACAGAGCTGTTCTGAAAGTGTCCAAGCGGCCTGTTCTGAGAGTGGACTGTTTTTTGCATTCGTTCTCAAGTTCTATCAGTGTTGTTTTCTGCTTTTCTGGAGCACATTTTGACTTGTTGCTGAATGCTCCTATAATGTAACTCTAAATGACAATCAGAGCAACTTGAATTGCGTGTGTGCTGCCTTTTGCTCAAAAGTGATCAACGTTTCGTTTTCGGAGTCTCTTTTGACAATCTCTTCGAGAGCTGTTTTCAGTCATTAACAGAGCTGTTCTGAAAGTGTCCAAGCGGCCTGTTCTGAGAGTGGACTGTTTTTTGCATTCGTTCTCAAGTTCTATCAGTGTTGTTTTCTGCTTTTCTGGAGCACATTTTGACTTGTTGCTGAATGCTCCTATAATGTAACTCTAAATGACAATCAGAGCAACTTGAATTGCGTGTGTGCAGCCTTTTGCTCAAAATTGATCAACGTTTCGTTTTCAGATTCTCTTTTGACAATCTCTTCGAGAGCTGTTTTCAGTCATTAACAGAGCTGTTCTGAAAGTGTCCAAGCGGCCTGTTCTGAGAGTGGACTGTTTTTTGCATTCGTTCTCAAGTTCTATCAGTGTTGTTTTCTGCTTTTCTGGAGCACATTTTGACTTGTTGCTGAATGCTCCTATAATGTAACTCTAAATGACAATCAGAGCAACTTGAATTGCGTGTGTGCAGCCTTTTGCTCAAAATTGATCAACGTTTCGTTTTCAGATTCTCTTTTGACAATCTCTTCGAGAGCTGTTTTCAGTCATTAACAGAGCTGTTCTGAAAGTGTCCAAGCGGCCTGTTCTGAGAGTGGACTGTTTTTTGCATTCGTTCTCAAGTACTATCAGTGTTGTTTTCTGCTTTTCTGGAGCACATTTGGACTTGTTGCTGAATGCTCCTATAATGTAACTCTAAATGACAATCAGAGCAACTTGAATTGCGTGTGTGCAGCCTTTTGCTTAAAAGTGATCAACGTTTCGTTTTCGGAGTCTCGTTTGACAATCTCTTCGAGAGCTGTTTTCAGTCATTAACAGAGCTGTTCTGAAAGTGTCCAAGCGGCCTGTTCTGAGAGTGGACTGTTTTTTGCATTCGTTCTCAAGTTCTATCAGTGTTGTTTTCTGCTTTTCTGGAGCACATTTTGACTTGTTGCTGAATGCTCCTATAATGTAACTCTAAATGACAATCAGAGCAACTTGAATTGCGTGTGTGCAGCCTTTTGCTCAAAAGTGATCAACGTTTCGTTTTCGGAGTCTCTTTTGACAATCTCTTAAAGAGCTGATTTCAGTCATTAACAGAGCTGTTCTGAAAGTGTCCAAGCAGCCTGTTCTGAGAGTGGACTGTTTTTTGCATTCGTTCTCAAGTTATATCAAAGTGTTGTTTTCTGCCTTTCTCGAGCACATTTTGACTTGTTGTTGAATGCTCCTATAATGTAACTCTAAATGACAATCAGAGCAACTTGAATTGCGTGTGTGCAGCCTTTTGCTCAAAAGTGATCAACGTTTCGTTTTCGGAGTCTCTTTTGACAATCTCTTCGAGAGCTGTTTTCAGTCATTAACAGAGCTGTTCTGAAAGTGTCCAAGCGGCCTGTTCTTAGAGTGGACTGTTTTTTGCATTCGTTCTCAAGTTCTATCAGTGTTGTTTTCTGCTTTTCTGGAGCACATTTGGACTTGTTGCTGAATGCTCCTATAATGTAACTCTAAATGACAATCAGAGCAACTTGAATTGCGTGTGTGCAGCCTTTTGCTCAAAAGTGATCAACGTTTCGTTTTCGGAGTCTCTTTTGACAATCTCTTCGAGAGCTGTTTTCAGTCATTAACAGAGCTGTTCTGAAAGTGTCCAAGCGGCCTGTTCTTAGAGTGGACTGTTTTTTGCATTCGTTCTCAAGTTATATCAAACTATCAAAGTGTTGTTTTCTGCCTTTCTGGAGCACATTTTGACTTGTTGTTGAATGCTCCTATAATGTAACTCTCAATGACAATCAGAGTATGTTGAATTACGTGTGTGCAGCCTTTTGCTCAAAAGTTATCAATGTTTCGTTTTCAGAGTTTCTTTTGACAATCTCATAAAGAGCTGATTTCAGTCATTAACAGAGCTGTTCTGAAAGTGTCCAAGCAGCCTGTTCTGAGAGTGGACTGTTTTTTGCATTCGTTCTCAAGTTATATCAAAGTGTTGTTTTCTGCCTTTCTCGAGCACATTTTGACTTGTTGTTGAATGCTCCTATAATGTAACTCTAAATGACAATCAGAGCAACTTGAATTGCGTGTGTGCAGCCTTTTGCTCAAAAGTGATCAACGTTTCGTTTTCAGAGTCTCTTTTGACAATCTCTTCGAGAGCTGTTTTCAGTCATTAACAGAGCTGTTCTGAAAGTGTCCAAGCGGCCTGTTCTGAGAGTGGACTGTTTTTTGCATTCGTTCTCAAGTTCTATCAGTGTTGTTTTCTGCTTTTCTGGAGCACATTTTGACTTGTTGCTGAATGCTCCTATAATGTAACTCTAAATGACAATCAGAGCAACTTGAATTGCGTGTGTGCTGCCTTTTGCTCAAAAGTGATCAACGTTTCGTTTTCGGAGTCTCTTTTGACAATCTCTTCGAGAGCTGTTTTCAGTCATTAACAGAGCTGTTCTGAAAGTGTCCAAGCGGCCTGTTCTGAGAGTGGACTGTTTTTTGCATTCGTTCTCAAGTTCTATCAGTGTTGTTTTCTGCTTTTCTGGAGCACATTTTGACTTGTTGCTGAATGCTCCTATAATGTAACTCTAAATGACAATCAGAGCAACTTGAATTGCGTGTGTGCAGCCTTTTGCTCAAAATTGATCAACGTTTCGTTTTCAGATTCTCTTTTGACAATCTCTTCGAGAGCTGTTTTCAGTCATTAACAGAGCTGTTCTGAAAGTGTCCAAGCGGCCTGTTCTGAGAGTGGACTGTTTTTTGCATTCGTTCTCAAGTTCTATCAGTGTTGTTTTCTGCTTTTCTGGAGCACATTTTGACTTGTTGCTGAATGCTCCTATAATGTAACTCTAAATGACAATCAGAGCAACTTGAATTGCGTGTGTGCAGCCTTTTGCTCAAAATTGATCAACGTTTCGTTTTCAGATTCTCTTTTGACAATCTCTTCGAGAGCTGTTTTCAGTCATTAACAGAGCTGTTCTGAAAGTGTCCAAGCGGCCTGTTCTGAGAGTGGACTGTTTTTTGCATTCGTTCTCAAGTACTATCAGTGTTGTTTTCTGCTTTTCTGGAGCACATTTGGACTTGTTGCTGAATGCTCCTATAATGTAACTCTAAATGACAATCAGAGCAACTTGAATTGCGTGTGTGCAGCCTTTTGCTTAAAAGTGATCAACGTTTCGTTTTCGGAGTCTCGTTTGACAATCTCTTCGAGAGCTGTTTTCAGTCATTAACAGAGCTGTTCTGAAAGTGTCCAAGCGGCCTGTTCTGAGAGTGGACTGTTTTTTGCATTCGTTCTCAAGTTCTATCAGTGTTGTTTTCTGCTTTTCTGGAGCACATTTTGACTTGTTGCTGAATGCTCCTATAATGTAACTCTAAATGACAATCAGAGCAACTTGAATTGCGTGTGTGCAGCCTTTTGCTCAAAAGTGATCAACGTTTCGTTTTCGGAGTCTCTTTTGACAATCTCTTAAAGAGCTGATTTCAGTCATTAACAGAGCTGTTCTGAAAGTGTCCAAGCAGCCTGTTCTGAGAGTGGACTGTTTTTTGCATTCGTTCTCAAGTTATATCAAAGTGTTGTTTTCTGCCTTTCTCGAGCACATTTTGACTTGTTGTTGAATGCTCCTATAATGTAACTCTAAATGACAATCAGAGCAACTTGAATTGCGTGTGTGCAGCCTTTTGCTCAAAAGTGATCAACGTTTCGTTTTCGGAGTCTCTTTTGACAATCTCTTCGAGAGCTGTTTTCAGTCATTAACAGAGCTGTTCTGAAAGTGTCCAAGCGGCCTGTTCTTAGAGTGGACTGTTTTTTGCATTCGTTCTCAAGTTCTATCAGTGTTGTTTTCTGCTTTTCTGGAGCACATTTGGACTTGTTGCTGAATGCTCCTATAATGTAACTCTAAATGACAATCAGAGCAACTTGAATTGCGTGTGTGCAGCCTTTTGCTCAAAAGTGATCAACGTTTCGTTTTCGGAGTCTCTTTTGACAATCTCTTCGAGAGCTGTTTTCAGTCATTAACAGAGCTGTTCTGAAAGTGTCCAAGCGGCCTGTTCTTAGAGTGGACTGTTTTTTGCATTCGTTCTCAAGTTATATCAAACTATCAAAGTGTTGTTTTCTGCCTTTCTCGAGCACATTTTGACTTGTTGTTGAATGCTCCTATAATGTAACTCTAAATGACAATCAGAGCAACTTGAATTGCGTGTGTGCAGCCTTTTGCTCAAAAGTGATCAACGTTTCGTTTTCAGAGTCTCTTTTGACAATCTCTTAAAGAGCTGATTTCAGTCATTAACAGAGCTGTTCTGAAAGTGTCCAAGCAGCCTGTTCTGAGAGTGGACTGTTTTTTGCATTCGTTCTCAAGTTATATCAAAGTGTTGTTTTCTGCCTTTCTCGAGCACATTTTGACTTGTTGTTGAATGCTCCTATAATGTAACTCTAAATGACAATCAGAGCAACTTGAATTGCGTGTGTGCAGCCTTTTGCTCAAAAGTGATCAACGTTTCGTTTTCAGAGTCTCTTTTGACAATCTCTTCGAGAGCTGTTTTCAGTCATTAACAGAGCTGTTCTGAAAGTGTCCAAGCGGCCTGTTCTGAGAGTGGACTGTTTTTTGCATTCGTTCTCAAGTTCTATCAGTGTTGTTTTCTGCTTTTCTGGAGCACATTTTGACTTGTTGCTGAATGCTCCTATAATGTAACTCTAAATGACAATCAGAGCAACTTGAATTGCGTGTGTGCAGCCTTTTGCTCAAAAGTGATCAACGTTTCGTTTTCGGAGTCTCTTTTGACAATCTCTTAAAGAGCTGATTTCAGTCATTAACAGAGCTGTTCTGAAAGTGTCCAAGCAGCCTGTTCTGAGAGTGGACTGTTTTTTGCATTCGTTCTCAAGTTATATCAAAGTGTTGTTTTCTGCCTTTCTCGAGCACATTTTGACTTGTTGTTGAATGCTCCTATAATGTAACTCTAAATGACAATCAGAGCAACTTGAATTGCGTGTGTGCAGCCTTTTGCTCAAAAGTGATCAACGTTTCGTTTTCGGAGTCTCTTTTGACAATCTCTTCGAGAGCTGTTTTCAGTCATTAACAGAGCTGTTCTGAAAGTGTCCAAGCGGCCTGTTCTTAGAGTGGACTGTTTTTTGCATTCGTTCTCAAGTTCTATCAGTGTTGTTTTCTGCTTTTCTGGAGCACATTTTGACTTGTTGCTGAATGCTCCTATAATGTAACTCTAAATGACAATCAGAGCAACTTGAATTGCGTGTGTGCAGCCTTTTGCTCAAAAGTGATCAACGTTTCGTTTTCGGAGTCTCTTTTGACAATCTCTTCGAGAGCTGTTTTCAGTCATTAACAGAGCTGTTCTGAAAGTGTCCAAGCGGCCTGTTCTTAGAGTGGACTGTTTTTTGCATTCCTTCTCAAGTTATATCAAACTATCAAAGTGTTGTTTTCTGCCTTTCTCGAGCACATTTTGACTTGTTGTTGAATGCTCCTATAATGTAACTCTAAATGACAATCAGAGCAACTTGAATTGCGTGTGTGCAGCCTTTTGCTCAAAAGTGATCAACGTTTCGTTTTCAGAGTCTCTTTTGACAATCTCTTCGAGAGCTGTTTTCAGTCATTAACAGAGCTGTTCTGAAAGTGTCCAAGCGGCCTCTTCTGAGAGTGGACTGTTTTTTGCATTCGTTCTCAAGTTCTATCAGTGTTGTTTTCTGCTTTTCTGGAGCACATTTTGACTTGTTGCTGAATGCTCCTATAATGTAACTCTAAATGACAATCAGAGCAACTTGAATTGCGTGTGTGCAGCCTTTTGCTCAAAAGTGATCAACGTTTCGTTTTCGGAGTCTCTTTTGACAATCTCTTAAAGAGCTGATTTCAGTCATTAACAGAGCTGTTCTGAAAGTGTCCAAGCAGCCTGTTCTGAGAGTGGACTGTTTTTTGCATTCGTTCTCAAGTTATATCAAAGTGTTGTTTTCTGCCTTTCTCGAGCACATTTTGACTTGTTGTTGAATGCTCCTATAATGTAACTCTAAATGACAATCAGAGCAACTTGAATTGCGTGTGTGCAGCCTTTTGCTCAAAAGTGATCAACGTTTCGTTTTCGGAGTCTCTTTTGACAATCTCTTCGAGAGCTGTTTTCAGTCATTAACAGAGCTGTTCTGAAAGTGTCCAAGCGGCCTGTTCTTAGAGTGGACTGTTTTTTGCATTCGTTCTCAAGTTCTATCAGTGTTGTTTTCTGCTTTTCTGGAGCACATTTTGACTTGTTGCTGAATGCTCCTATAATGTAACTCTAAATGACAATCAGAGCAACTTGAATTGCGTGTGTGCAGCCTTTTGCTCAAAAGTGATCAACGTTTCGTTTTCGGAGTCTCTTTTGACAATCTCTTCGAGAGCTGTTTTCAGTCATTAACAGAGCTGTTCTGAAAGTGTCCAAGCGGCCTGTTCTTAGAGTGGACTGTTTTTTGCATTCCTTCTCAAGTTATATCAAACTATCAAAGTGTTGTTTTCTGCCTTTCTCGAGCACATTTTGACTTGTTGTTGAATGCTCCTATAATGTAACTCTAAATGACAATCAGAGCAACTTGAATTGCGTGTGTGCAGCCTTTTGCTCAAAAGTGATCAACGTTTCGTTTTCAGAGTCTCTTTTGACAATCTCTTCGAGAGCTGTTTTCAGTCATTAACAGAGCTGTTCTGAAAGTGTCCAAGCGGCCTCTTCTGAGAGTGGACTGTTTTTTGCATTCGTTCTCAAGTTCTATCAGTGTTGTTTTCTGCTTTTCTGGAGCACATTTTGACTTGTTGCTGAATGCTCCTATAATGTAACTCTAAATGACAATCAGAGCAACTTGAATTGCGTGTGTGCAGCCTTTTGCTCAAAAGTGATCAACGTTTCGTTTTCGGAGTCTCTTTTGACAATCTCTTCGAGAGCTGTTTTCAGTCATTAACAGAGCTGTTCTGAAAGTGTCCAAGCGGCCTGTTCTTAGAGTGGACTGTTTTTTGCATTCGTTCTCAAGTTATATCAAACTATCAAAGTGTTGTTTTTTGCCTTTCTGGAGCACATTTTGACTTGTTGTTGAATGCTCCTATAATATAACTCTAAATGACAATCAGAGTATGTTGAATTACGTGTGTGCAGCCTTTTGCTCAAAAGTTATCAATGTGTCGTTTTCAGAGTCTCTTTTGACAATCTCTTAAAGAGCTGATTTCAGTCATTAACAGAGCTGTTCTGAAAGTGTCCAAGCAGCCTGTTCTGAGAGTGGACTGTTTTTTGCATTCGTTCTCAAGTTATATCAAAGTGTTGTTTTCTGCCTTTCTCGAGCACATTTTGACTTGTTGTTGAATGCTCCTATAATGTAACTCTAAATGACAATCAGAGCAACTTGAATTGCGTGTGTGCAGCCTTTTGCTCAAAGGTGATCAACGTTTCGTTTTCAGAGTCTCTTTTGACAATCTCTTCGAGAGCTGTTTTCAGTCATTAACAGAGCTGTTCTGAAAGTGTCCAAGCGGCCTGTTCTTAGAGTGGACTGTTTTTTGCATTCGTTCTCAAGTTATATCAAACTATCAAAGTGTTGTTTTTTGCCTTTCTCGAGCACATTTTGACTTGTTGTTGAATGCTCCTATAATGTAACTCTAAATAACAATCAGAGCAACTTGAATTGCGTGTGTGCAGCCTTTTGCTCAAAAGTGATCAACGTTTCGTTTTCAGAGTCTCTTTTGACAATCTCTTCGAGAGCTGTTTTCAGTCATTAACAGAGCTGTTCTGAAAGTGTCCAAGCAGCCTGTTCTGAGAGTGGACTGTTTTTTGCATTCGTTCTCAAGTTATATCAAAGTGTTGTTTTCTGCCTTTCTCGAGCACATTTTGACTTGTTGTTGAATGCTCCTATAATGTAACTCTAAATGACAATCAGAGCAACTTGAATTGCGTGTGTGCAGCCTTTTGCTCAAAAGTGATCAACGTTTCGTTTTCAGAGTCTCTTTTGACAATCTCTTCGAGAGCTGTTTTCAGTCATTAACAGAGCTGTTCTGAAAGTGTCCAAGCGGCCTGTTCTGAGAGTGGACTGTTTTTTGCATTCGTTCTCAAGTTCTATCAGTGTTGTTTTTTGCTTTTCTGGAGCACATTTTGACTTGTTGCTGAATGCTCCTATAATGTAACTCTAAATCACAATCAGAGCAACTTGAATTGCGTGTGTGCAGCCTTTTGCTCAAAAGTGATCAACGTTTCGTTTTCGGAGTCTCTTTTGACAATCTCTTCGAGAGCTGTTTTCAGTCATTAACAGAGCTGTTCTGAAAGTGTCCAAGCGGCCTGTTAGAGTGGACTGTTTTTTGCATTCGTTCTCAAGTTATATCAAACTATCAAAGTGTTGTTTTCTGCTTTTCTGGAGCACATTTTGACTTGTTGCTGAATGCTCCTATAATGTAACTCTAAATGACAATCAGAGCAACTTGAATTGCGTGTGTGCAGCCTTTTGCTCAAAAGTTATCAACGTTTCGTTTTCGGAGTCTCTTTTGACAATCTCTTCGAGAGCTGTTTTCAGTCATTAACAGAGCTGTTCTGAAAGTGTCCAAGCGGCCTGTTCTGAGAGTGGACTGTTTTTTGCATTCGTTCTCAAGTTATATCAAAGTGTTGTTTTCTGCCTTTCTCGAGCACATTTTGACTTGTTGTTGAATGCTCCTATAATGTAACTCTAAATGACAATCAGAGCAACTTGAATTGCGTGTGTGCAGCCTTTTGCTCAAAAGTGATCAACGTTTCGTTTTCGGAGTCTCTTTTGACAATCTCTTCGAGAGCTGTTTTCAGTCATTAACAGAGCTGTTCTGAAAGTGTCCAAGCGGCCTGTTCTTAGAGTGGACTGTTTTTTGCATTCGTTCTCAAGTTCTATCAGTGTTGTTTTCTGCTTTTCTGGAGCACATTTTGACTTGTTGCTGAATGCTCCTATAATGTAACTCTAAATGACAATCAGAGCAACTTGAATTGCGTGTGTGCAGCCTTTTGCTCAAAAGTGATCAACGTTTCGTTTTCGGAGTCTCTTTTGACAATCTCTTCGAGAGCTGTTTTCAGTCATTAACAGAGCTGTTCTGAAAGTGTCCAAGCGGCCTGTTCTTAGAGTGGACTGTTTTTTGCATTCCTTCTCAAGTTATATCAAACTATCAAAGTGTTGTTTTCTGCCTTTCTCGAGCACATTTTGACTTGTTGTTGAATGCTCCTATAATGTAACTCTAAATGACAATCAGAGCAACTTGAATTGCGTGTGTGCAGCCTTTTGCTCAAAAGTGATCAACGTTTCGTTTTCAGAGTCTCTTTTGACAATCTCTTCGAGAGCTGTTTTCAGTCATTAACAGAGCTGTTCTGAAAGTGTCCAAGCGGCCTCTTCTGAGAGTGGACTGTTTTTTGCATTCGTTCTCAAGTTCTATCAGTGTTGTTTTCTGCTTTTCTGGAGCACATTTTGACTTGTTGCTGAATGCTCCTATAATGTAACTCTAAATGACAATCAGAGCAACTTGAATTGCGTGTGTGCAGCCTTTTGCTCAAAAGTGATCAACGTTTCGTTTTCGGAGTCTCTTTTGACAATCTCTTCGAGAGCTGTTTTCAGTCATTAACAGAGCTGTTCTGAAAGTGTCCAAGCGGCCTGTTCTTAGAGTGGACTGTTTTTTGCATTCGTTCTCAAGTTATATCAAACTATCAAAGTGTTGTTTTTTGCCTTTCTGGAGCACATTTTGACTTGTTGTTGAATGCTCCTATAATATAACTCTAAATGACAATCAGAGTATGTTGAATTACGTGTGTGCAGCCTTTTGCTCAAAAGTTATCAATGTGTCGTTTTCAGAGTCTCTTTTGACAATCTCTTAAAGAGCTGATTTCAGTCATTAACAGAGCTGTTCTGAAAGTGTCCAAGCAGCCTGTTCTGAGAGTGGACTGTTTTTTGCATTCGTTCTCAAGTTATATCAAAGTGTTGTTTTCTGCCTTTCTCGAGCACATTTTGACTTGTTGTTGAATGCTCCTATAATGTAACTCTAAATGACAATCAGAGCAACTTGAATTGCGTGTGTGCAGCCTTTTGCTCAAAGGTGATCAACGTTTCGTTTTCAGAGTCTCTTTTGACAATCTCTTCGAGAGCTGTTTTCAGTCATTAACAGAGCTGTTCTGAAAGTGTCCAAGCGGCCTGTTCTTAGAGTGGACTGTTTTTTGCATTCGTTCTCAAGTTATATCAAACTATCAAAGTGTTGTTTTTTGCCTTTCTCGAGCACATTTTGACTTGTTGTTGAATGCTCCTATAATGTAACTCTAAATAACAATCAGAGCAACTTGAATTGCGTGTGTGCAGCCTTTTGCTCAAAAGTGATCAACGTTTCGTTTTCAGAGTCTCTTTTGACAATCTCTTCGAGAGCTGTTTTCAGTCATTAACAGAGCTGTTCTGAAAGTGTCCAAGCAGCCTGTTCTGAGAGTGGACTGTTTTTTGCATTCGTTCTCAAGTTATATCAAAGTGTTGTTTTCTGCCTTTCTCGAGCACATTTTGACTTGTTGTTGAATGCTCCTATAATGTAACTCTAAATGACAATCAGAGCAACTTGAATTGCGTGTGTGCAGCCTTTTGCTCAAAAGTGATCAACGTTTCGTTTTCAGAGTCTCTTTTGACAATCTCTTCGAGAGCTGTTTTCAGTCATTAACAGAGCTGTTCTGAAAGTGTCCAAGCGGCCTGTTCTGAGAGTGGACTGTTTTTTGCATTCGTTCTCAAGTTCTATCAGTGTTGTTTTTTGCTTTTCTGGAGCACATTTTGACTTGTTGCTGAATGCTCCTATAATGTAACTCTAAATCACAATCAGAGCAACTTGAATTGCGTGTGTGCAGCCTTTTGCTCAAAAGTGATCAACGTTTCGTTTTCGGAGTCTCTTTTGACAATCTCTTCGAGAGCTGTTTTCAGTCATTAACAGAGCTGTTCTGAAAGTGTCCAAGCGGCCTGTTAGAGTGGACTGTTTTTTGCATTCGTTCTCAAGTTATATCAAACTATCAAAGTGTTGTTTTCTGCTTTTCTGGAGCACATTTTGACTTGTTGCTGAATGCTCCTATAATGTAACTCTAAATCACAATCAGAGCAACTTGAATTGCGTGTGTGCAGCCTTTTGCTCAAAAGTGATCAACGTTTCGTTTTCAGAGTCTCTTTTGACAATCTCTTCGAGAGCTGTTTTCAGTCATTAACAGAGCTGTTCTGAAAGTGTCCAAGCGGCCTGTTCTGAGAGTGGACTGTTTTTTGCATTCGTTCTCAAGTTCTATCAGTGTTGTTTTCTGCTTTTCTGGAGCACATTTTGACTTGTTGCTGAATGCTCCTATAATGTAACTCTAAATCACAATCAGAGCAACTTGAATTGCGTGTGTGCAGCCTTTTGCTCAAAAGTGATCAACGTTTCGTTTTCGGAGTCTCTTTTGACAATCTCTTCGAGAGCTGTTTTCAGTCATTAACAGAGCTGTTCTGAAAGTGTCCAAGCGGCCTGTTCTTAGAGTGGACTGTTTTTTGCATTCGTTCTCAAGTTATATCAAACTATCAAAGTGTTGTTTTCTGCTTTTCTGGAGCACATTTTGACTTGTTGCTGAATGCTCCTATAATGTAACTCTAAATGACAATCAGAGCAACTTGAATTGCGTGTGTGCAGCCTTTTGCTCAAAAGTTATCAACGTTTCGTTTTCGGAGTCTCTTTTGACAATCTCTTCGAGAGCTGTTTTCAGTCATTAACAGAGCTGTTCTGAAAGTGTCCAAGCGGCCTGTTCTGAGAGTGGACTGTTTTTTGCATTCGTTCTCAAGTTATATCAAAGTGTTGTTTTCTGCCTTTCTCGAGCACATTTTGACTTGTTGTTGAATGCTCCTATAATGTGACTCTAAATGACAATCAGAGCAACTTGAATTGCGTGTGTGCAGCCTTTTGCTCAAAAGTTGTCAACGTTTCGTTTTCAGAGTCTCTTTTGACAATCTCTTCGAGAGCTGTTTTCAGTCATTAACAGAGCTGTTCTGAAAGTGTCCAAGCGGCCTGTTCTGAGAGTGGACTGTTTTTTGCATTCGTTCTCAAGTTCTATCAGTGTTGTTTTCTGCTTTTCTGGAGCACATTTTGACTTGTTGCTGAATGCTCCTATAATGTAACTCTAAATGACAATCAGAGCAACCTGAATTGCGTGTGTGCAGCCTTTTGCTCAAAAGTGATCAACGTTTCGTTTTCGGAGTCTCTTTTGACAATCTCTTCGAGAGCTGTTTTCAGTCATTAACAGAGCTGTTCTGAAAGTGTCCAAGCGGCCTGTTCTTAGAGTGGACTGTTTTTTGCATTCGTTCTCAAGTTATATCAAACTATCAAAGTGTTGTTTTCTGCCTTTCTGGAGCACATTTTGACTTGTTGTTGAATGCTCCTATAATGTAACTCTCAATGACAATCAGAGTATGTTGAATTACGTGTGTGCAGCCTTTTGCTCAAAAGTTATCAATGTTTCGTTTTCAGAGTTTCTTTTGACAATCTCATAAAGAGCTGATTTCAGTCATTAACAGAGCTGTTCTGAAAGTGTCCAAGCAGCCTGTTCTGAGAGTGGACTGTTTTTTGCATTCGTTCTCAAGTTATATCAAAGTGTTGTTTTCTGCCTTTCTCGAGCACATTTTGACTTGTTGTTGAATGCTCCTATAATGTAACTCTAAATGACAATCAGAGCAACTTGAATTGCGTGTGTGCAGCCTTTTGCTCAAAAGTGATCAACGTTTCGTTTTCAGAGTCTCTTTTGACAATCTCTTCGAGAGCTGTTTTCAGTCATTAACAGAGCTGTTCTGAAAGTGTCCAAGCGGCCTGTTCTGAGAGTGGACTGTTTTTTGCATTCGTTCTCAAGTTCTATCAGTGTTGTTTTCTGCTTTTCTGGAGCACATTTTGACTTGTTGCTGAATGCTCCTATAATGTAACTCTAAATGACAATCAGAGCAACTTGAATTGCGTGTGTGCAGCCTTTTGCTCAAAAGTGATCAACGTTTCGTTTTCGGAGTCTCTTTTGACAATCTCTTCGAGAGCTGTTTTCAGTCATTAACAGAGCTGTTCTGAAAGTGTCCAAGCGGCCTGTTCTGAGAGTGGACTGTTTTTTGCATTCGTTCTCAAGTTATATCAAAGTGTTGTTTTCTGCCTTTCTCGAGCACATTTTGACTTGTTGTTGAATGCTCCTATAATGTAACTCTAAATGACAATCAGAGCAACTTGAATTGCGTGTGTGCAGCCTTTTGCTCAAAAGTTATCAACGTTTCGTTTTCAGAGTCTCTTTTGACAATCTCTTCGAGAGCTGTTTTCAGTCATTAACAGAGCTGTTCTGAAAGTGTCCAAGCGGCCTGTTCTGAGAGTGGACTGTTTTTTGCATTCGTTCTCAAGTTCTATCAGTGTTGTTTTCTGCTTTTCTGGAGCACATTTTGACTTGTTGCTGAATGCTCCTATAATGTAACTCTAAATGACAATCAGAGCAACTTGAATTGCGTGTGTGCAGCCTTTTGCTCAAAAGTGATCAACGTTTCGTTTTCAGAGTCTCTTTTGACAATCTCTTCGAGAGCTGTTTTCAGTCATTAACAGAGCTGTTCTGAAAGTGTCCAAGCGGCCTGTTCTGAGAGTGGACTGTTTTTTGCATTCGTTCTCAAGTTCTATCAGTGTTGTTTTCTGCTTTTCTGGAGCACATTTTGACTTGTTGCTGAATGCTCCTATAATGTAACTCTAAATCACAATCAGAGCAACTTGAATTGCGTGTGTGCAGCCTTTTGCTCAAAAGTGATCAACGTTTCGTTTTCGGAGTCTCTTTTGACAATCTCTTCGAGAGCTGTTTTCAGTCATTAACAGAGCTGTTCTGAAAGTGTCCAAGCGGCCTGTTCTTAGAGTGGACTGTTTTTTGCATTCGTTCTCAAGTTATATCAAACTATCAAAGTGTTGTTTTCTGCTTTTCTGGAGCACATTTTGACTTGTTGCTGAATGCTCCTATAATGTAACTCTAAATGACAATCAGAGCAACTTGAATTGCGTGTGTGCAGCCTTTTGCTCAAAAGTTATCAACGTTTCGTTTTCGGAGTCTCTTTTGACAATCTCTTCGAGAGCTGTTTTCAGTCATTAACAGAGCTGTTCTGAAAGTGTCCAAGCGGCCTGTTCTGAGAGTGGACTGTTTTTTGCATTCGTTCTCAAGTTATATCAAAGTGTTGTTTTCTGCCTTTCTCGAGCACATTTTGACTTGTTGTTGAATGCTCCTATAATGTGACTCTAAATGACAATCAGAGCAACTTGAATTGCGTGTGTGCAGCCTTTTGCTCAAAAGTTATCAACGTTTCGTTTTCAGAGTCTCTTTTGACAATCTCTTCGAGAGCTGTTTTCAGTCATTAACAGAGCTGTTCTGAAAGTGTCCAAGCGGCCTGTTCTGAGAGTGGACTGTTTTTTGCATTCGTTCTCAAGTTCTATCAGTGTTGTTTTCTGCTTTTCTGGAGCACATTTTGACTTGTTGCTGAATGCTCCTATAATGTAACTCTAAATGACAATCAGAGCAACCTGAATTGCGTGTGTGCAGCCTTTTGCTCAAAAGTGATCAACGTTTCGTTTTCGGAGTCTCTTTTGACAATCTCTTCGAGAGCTGTTTTCAGTCATTAACAGAGCTGTTCTGAAAGTGTCCAAGCGGCCTGTTCTTAGAGTGGACTGTTTTTTGCATTCGTTCTCAAGTTCTATCAGTGTTGTTTTCTGCTTTTCTGGAGCACATTTTGACTTGTTGCTGAATGCTCCTATAATGTAACTCTAAATGACAATCAGAGCAACTTGAATTGCGTGTGTGCAGCCTTTTGCTCAAAAGTGATCAACGTTTCGTTTTCAGAGTCTCTTTTGACAATCTCTTCGAGAGCTGTTTTCAGTCATTAACAGAGCTGTTCTGAAAGTGTCCAAGCGGCCTGTTCTGAGAGTGGACTGTTTTTTGCATTCGTTCTCAAGTTCTATCAGTGTTGTTTTCTGCTTTTCTGGAGCACATTTTGACTTGTTGCTGAATGCTCCTATAATGTAACTCTAAATCACAATCAGAGCAACTTGAATTGCGTGTGTGCAGCCTTTTGCTCAAAAGTGATCAACGTTTCGTTTTCGGAGTCTCTTTTGACAATCTCTTCGAGAGCTGTTTTCAGTCATTAACAGAGCTGTTCTGAAAGTGTCCAAGCGGCCTGTTCTTAGAGTGGACTGTTTTTTGCATTCGTTCTCAAGTTATATCAAACTATCAAAGTGTTGTTTTCTGCTTTTCTGGAGCACATTTTGACTTGTTGCTGAATGCTCCTATAATGTAACTCTAAATGACAATCAGAGCAACTTGAATTGCGTGTGTGCAGCCTTTTGCTCAAAAGTTATCAACGTTTCGTTTTCGGAGTCTCTTTTGACAATCTCTTCGAGAGCTGTTTTCAGTCATTAACAGAGCTGTTCTGAAAGTGTCCAAGCGGCCTGTTCTTAGAGTGGACTGTTTTTTGCATTCGTTCTCAAGTTATATCAAACTATCAAAGTGTTGTTTTCTGCCTTTCTGGAGCACATTTTGACTTGTTGAATGCTCCTATAATGTAACTCTCAATGACAATCAGAGTATGTTGAATTACGTGTGTGCAGCCTTTTGCTCAAAAGTTATCAATGTTTCGTTTTCAGAGTTTCTTTTGACAATCTCATAAAGAGCTGATTTCAGTCATTAACAGAGCTGTTCTGAAAGTGTCCAAGCAGCCTGTTCTGAGAGTGGACTGTTTTTTGCATTCGTTCTCAAGTTATATCAAAGTGTTGTTTTCTGCCTTTCTCGAGCACATTTTGACTTGTTGTTGAATGCTCCTATAATGTAACTCTAAATGACAATCAGAGCAACTTGAATTGCGTGTGTGCAGCCTTTTGCTCAAAAGTGATCAACGTTTCGTTTTCAGAGTCTCTTTTGACAATCTCTTCGAGAGCTGTTTTCAGTCATTAACAGAGCTGTTCTGAAAGTGTCCAAGCGGCCTGTTCTGAGAGTGGACTGTTTTTTGCATTCGTTCTCAAGTTCTATCAGTGTTGTTTTCTGCTTTTCTGGAGCACATTTTGACTTGTTGCTGAATGCTCCTATAATGTAACTCTAAATGACAATCAGAGCAACTTGAATTGCGTGTGTGCAGCCTTTTGCTCAAAAGTTATCAACGTTTCGTTTTCGGAGTCTCTTTTGACAATCTCTTCGAGAGCTGTTTTCAGTCATTAACAGAGCTGTTCTGAAAGTGTCCAAGCGGCCTGTTCTGAGAGTGGACTGTTTTTTGCATTCGTTCTCAAGTTATATCAAAGTGTTGTTTTCTGCCTTTCTCGAGCACATTTTGACTTGTTGTTGAATGCTCCTATAATGTGACTCTAAATGACAATCAGAGCAACTTGAATTGCGTGTGTGCAGCCTTTTGCTCAAAAGTTATCAACGTTTCGTTTTCAGAGTCTCTTTTGACAATCTCTTCGAGAGCTGTTTTCAGTCATTAACAGAGCTGTTCTGAAAGTGTCCAAGCGGCCTGTTCTGAGAGTGGACTGTTTTTTGCATTCGTTCTCAAGTTCTATCAGTGTTGTTTTCTGCTTTTCTGGAGCACATTTTGACTTGTTGCTGAATGCTCCTATAATGTAACTCTAAATGACAATCAGAGCAACCTGAATTGCGTGTGTGCAGCCTTTTGCTCAAAAGTGATCAACGTTTCGTTTTCGGAGTCTCTTTTGACAATCTCTTCGAGAGCTGTTTTCAGTCATTAACAGAGCTGTTCTGAAAGTGTCCAAGCGGCCTGTTCTTAGAGTGGACTGTTTTTTGCATTCGTTCTCAAGTTCTATCAGTGTTGTTTTCTGCTTTTCTGGAGCACATTTTGACTTGTTGCTGAATGCTCCTATAATGTAACTCTAAATGACAATCAGAGCAACTTGAATTGCGTGTGTGCAGCCTTTTGCTCAAAAGTGATCAACGTTTCGTTTTCGGAGTCTCTTTTGACAATCTCTTCGAGAGCTGTTTTCAGTCATTAACAGAGCTGTTCTGAAAGTGTCCAAGCGGCCTGTTCTGAGAGTGGACTGTTTTTTGCATTCGTTCTCAAGTTCTATCAGTGTTGTTTTCTGCTTTTCTGGAGCACATTTGGACTTGTTGCTGAATGCTCCTATAATGTAACTCTAAATGACAATCAGAGCAACTTGAATTGCGTGTGTGCAGCCTTTTGCTCAAAAGTGATCAACGTTTCGTTTTCGGAGTCCCGTTTGACAATCTCTTCGAGAGCTGTTTTCAGTCATTAACAGAGCTGTTCTGAAAGTGTCCAAGCGGCCTGTTCTGAGAGTGGACTGTTTTTTGCATTCGTTCTCAAGTTCTATCAGTGTTGTTTTCTGCTTTTCTGGAGCACATTTTGACTTGTTGCTGAATGCTCCTATAATGTAACTCTAAATGACAATCAGAGCAACTTGAATTGCGTGTGTGCAGCCTTTTGCTCAAAAGTGATCAACGTTTCGTTTTCGGAGTCTCTTTTGACAATCTCTTAAAGAGCTGATTTCAGTCATTAACAGAGCTGTTCTGAAAGTGTCCAAGCAGCCTGTTCTGAGAGTGGACTGTTTTTTGCATTCGTTCTCAAGTTATATCAAAGTGTTGTTTTCTGCCTTTCTCGAGCACATTTTGACTTGTTGTTGAATGCTCCTATAATGTAACTCTAAATGACAATCAGAGCAACTTGAATTGCGTGTGTGCAGCCTTTTGCTCAAAAGTGATCAACGTTTCGTTTTCGGAGTCTCTTTTGACAATCTCTTCGAGGGCTGTTTTCAGTCATTAACAGAGCTGTTCTGAAAGTGTCCAAGCGGCCTGTTCTGAGAGTGGACTGTTTTTTGCATTCGTTCTCAAGTTCTATCAGTGTTGTTTTCTGCTTTTCTGGAGCACATTTGGACTTGTTGCTGAATGCTCCTATAATGTAACTCTAAATGACAATCAGAGCAACTTGAATTGCGTGTGTGCAGCCTTTTGCTCAAAAGTGATCAACGTTTCGTTTTCGGAGTCTCTTTTGACAATCTCTTCGAGAGCTGTTTTCAGTCATTAACAGAGCTGTTCTGAAAGTGTCCAAGCGGCCTGTTCTTAGAGTGGACTGTTTTTTGCATTCGTTCTCAAGTTATATCAAACTTATCAAAGTGTTGTTTTCTGCCTTTCTCAAGCACATTTTGACTTGTTGTTGAATGCTCCTATAATGTAACTCTAAATGACAATCAGAGCAACTTGAATTGCGTGTGTGCAGCCTTTTGCTCAAAAGTGATCAACGTTTCGTTTTCAGAGTCTCTTTTGACAATCTCTTAAAGAGCTGATTTCAGTCATTAACAGAGCTGTTCTGAAAGTGTCCAAGCAGCCTGTTCTGAGAGTGGACTGTTTTTTGCATTCGTTCTCAAGTTATATCAAAGTGTTGTTTTCTGCCTTTCTCGAGCACATTTTGACTTGTTGTTGAATGCTCCTATAATGTAACTCTAAATGACAATCAGAGCAACTTGAATTGCGTGTGTGCAGCCTTTTGCTCAAAAGTGATCAACGTTTCGTTTTCAGAGTCTCTTTTGACAATCTCTTCGAGAGCTGTTTTCAGTCATTAACAGAGCTGTTCTGAAAGTGTCCAAGCGGGCTGTTCTGAGAGTGGACTGTTTTTTGCATTCGTTCTCAAGTTCTATCAGTGTTGTTTTCTGCTTTTCTGGAGCACATTTTGACTTGTTGCTGAATCCTCCTATAATGTAACTCTAAATGACAATCAGAGCAACTTGAATTGCGTGTGTGCAGCCTTTTGCTCAAAAGTGATCAACGTTTCGTTTTCGGTGTCTCTTTTGACAATCTCTTAAAGAGCTGATTTCAGTCATTAACAGAGCTGTTCTGAAAGTGTCCAAGCAGCCTGTTCTGAGAGTGGACTGTTTTTTGCATTCGTTCTCAAGTTATATCAAAGTGTTGTTTTCTGCCTTTCTCGAGCACATTTTGACTTGTTGTTGAATGCTCCTATAATGTAACTCTAAATGACAATCAGAGCAACTTGAATTGCGTGTGTGCAGCCTTTTGCTCAAAAGTGATCAACGTTTCGTTTTCGGAGTCTCTTTTGACAATCTCTTCGAGAGCTGTTTTCAGTCATTAACAGAGCTGTTCTGAAAGTGTCCAAGCGGCCTGTTCTTAGAGTGGACTGTTTTTTGCATTCGTTCTCAAGTTCTATCAGTGTTGTTTTCTGCTTTTCTGGAGCACATTTTGACTTGTTGCTGAATGCTCCTATAATGTAACTCTAAATGACAATCAGAGCAACTTGAATTGCGTGTGTGCAGCCTTTTGCTCAAAAGTGATCAACGTTTCGTTTTCGGAGTCTCTTTTGACAATCTCTTCGAGAGCTGTTTTCAGTCATTAACAGAGCTGTTCTGAAAGTGTCCAAGCGGCCTGTTCTTAGAGTGGACTGTTTTTTGCATTCGTTCTCAAGTTATATCAAACTATCAAAGTGTTGTTTTCTGCCTTTCTCGAGCACATTTTGACTTGTTGTTGAATGCTCCTATAATGTAACTCTAAATGACAATCAGAGCAACTTGAATTGCGTGTGTGCAGCCTTTTGCTCAAAAGTGATCAACGTTTCGTTTTCAGAGTCTCTTTTGACAATCTCTTCGAGAGCTGTTTTCAGTCATTAACAGAGCTGTTCTGAAAGTGTCCAAGCGGCCTCTTCTGAGAGTGGACTGTTTTTTGCATTCGTTCTCAAGTTCTATCAGTGTTGTTTTCTGCTTTTCTGGAGCACATTTTGACTTGTTGCTGAATGCTCCTATAATGTAACTCTAAATGACAATCAGAGCAACTTGAATTGCGTGTGTGCAGCCTTTTGCTCAAAAGTGATCAACGTTTCGTTTTCGGAGTCTCTTTTGACAATCTCTTCGAGAGCTGTTTTCAGTCATTAACAGAGCTGTTCTGAAAGTGTCCAAGCGGCCTGTTCTTAGAGTGGACTGTTTTTTGCATTCGTTCTCAAGTTATATCAAACTATCAAAGTGTTGTTTTCTGCTTTTCTGGAGCACATTTTGACTTGTTGCTGAATGCTCCTATAATGTAACTCTAAATGACAATCAGAGCAACTTGAATTGCGTGTGTGCAGCCTTTTGCTCAAAAGTTATCAACGTTTCGTTTTCGGAGTCTCTTTTGACAATCTCTTCGAGAGCTGTTTTCAGTCATTAACAGAGCTGTTCTGAAAGTGTCCAAGCGGCCTGTTCTGAGAGTGGACTGTTTTTTGCATTCGTTCTCAAGTTCTATCAGTGTTGTTTTCTGCTTTTCTGGAGCACATTTTGACTTGTTGCTGAATGCTCCTATAATGTAACTCTAAATCACAATCAGAGCAACTTGAATTGCGTGTGTGCAGCCTTTTGATCAAAAGTGATCAACGTTTCGTTTTCGGAGTCTCTTTTGACAATCTCTTCGAGAGCTGTTTTCAGTCATTAACAGAGCTGTTCTGAAAGTGTCCAAGCGGCCTGTTCTTAGAGTGGACTGTTTTTTGCATTCGTTCTCAAGTTATATCAAACTATCAAAGTGTTGTTTTCTGCTTTTCTGGAGCACATTTTGACTTGTTGCTGAATGCTCCTATAATGTAACTCTAAATGACAATCAGAGCAACTTGAATTGCGTGTGTGCAGCCTTTTGCTCAAAAGTTATCAACGTTTCGTTTTCGGAGTCTCTTTTGACAATCTCTTCGAGAGCTGTTTTCAGTCATTAACAGAGCTGTTCTGAAAGTGTCCAAGCGGCCTGTTCTGAGAGTGGACTGTTTTTTGCATTCGTTCTCAAGTTATATCAAAGTGTTGTTTTCTGCCTTTCTCGAGCACATTTTGACTTGTTGTTGAATGCTCCTATAATGTAACTCTAAATGACAATCAGAGCAACTTGAATTGCGTGTGTGCAGCCTTTTGCTCAAAAGTTATCAACGTTTCGTTTTCAGAGTCTCTTTTGACAATCTCTTCGAGAGCTGTTTTCAGTCATTAACAGAGCTGTTCTGAAAGTGTCCAAGCGGCCTGTTCTGAGAGTGGACTGTTTTTTGCATTCGTTCTCAAGTTCTATCAGTGTTGTTTTCTGCTTTTCTGGAGCACATTTTGACTTGTTGCTGAATGCTCCTATAATGTAACTCTAAATGACAATCAGAGCAACTTGAATTGCGTGTGTGCAGCCTTTTGCTCAAAAGTGATCAACGTTTCGTTTTCGGAGTCTCTTTTGACAATCTCTTAAAGAGCTGATTTCAGTCATTAACAGAGCTGTTCTGAAAGTGTCCAAGCAGCCTGTTCTGAGAGTGGACTGTTTTTTGCATTCGTTCTCAAGTTATATCAAAGTGTTGTTTTCTGCCTTTCTCGAGCACATTTTGACTTGTTGTTGAATGCTCCTATAATGTAACTCTAAATGACAATCAGAGCAATTTGAATTGCGTGTGTGCAGCCTTTTGCTCAAAAGTGATCAACGTTTCGTTTTCGGAGTCTCTTTTGACAATCTCTTCGAGAGCTGTTTTCAGTCATTAACAGAGCTGTTCTGAAAGTGTCCAAGCGGCCTGTTCTGAGAGTGGACTGTTTTTTGCATTCGTTCTCAAGTTCTATCAGTGTTGTTTTCTGCTTTTCTGGAGCACATTTGGACTTGTTGCTGAATGCTCCTATAATGTAACTCTAAATGACAATCAGAGCAACTTGAATTGCGTGTGTGCAGCCTTTTGCTCAAAAGTGATCAACGTTTCGTTTTCGGAGTCTCTTTTGACAATCTCTTCGAGAGCTGTTTTCAGTCATTAACAGAGCTGTTCTGAAAGTGTCCAAGCGGCCTGTTCTTAGAGTGGACTGTTTTTTGCATTCGTTCTCAAGTTATATCAAACTTATCAAAGTGTTGTTTTCTGCCTTTCTCAAGCACATTTTGACTTGTTGTTGAATGCTCCTATAATGTAACTCTAAATGACAATCAGAGCAACTTGAATTGCGTGTGTGCAGCCTTTTGCTCAAAAGTGATCAACGTTTCGTTTTCAGAGTCTCTTTTGACAATCTCTTAAAGAGCTGATTTCCGTCATTAACAGAGCTGTTCTGAAAGTGTCCAAGCAGCCTGTTCTGAGAGTGGACTGTTTTTTGCATTCGTTCTCAAGTTATATCAAAGTGTTGTTTTCTGCCTTTCTCGAGCACATTTTGACTTGTTGTTGAATGCTCCTATAATGTAACTCTAAATGACAATCAGAGCAACTTGAATTGCGTGTGTGCAGCCTTTTGCTCAAAAGTGATCAACGTTTCGTTTTCAGAGTCTCTTTTGACAATCTCTTCGAGAGCTGTTTTCAGTCATTAACAGAGCTGTTCTGAAAGTGTCCAAGCGGCCTGTTCTGAGAGTGGACTGTTTTTTGCATTCGTTCTCAAGTTCTATCAGTGTTGTTTTCTGCTTTTCTGGAGCACATTTTGACTTGTTGCTGAATCCTCCTATAATGTAACTCTAAATGACAATCAGAGCAACTTGAATTGCGTGTGTGCAGCCTTTTGCTCAAAAGTTATCAACGTTTCGTTTTCGGAGTCTCTTTTGACAATCTCTTCGAGAGCTGTTTTCAGTCATTAACAGAGCTGTTCTGAAAGTGTCCAAGCGGCCTGTTCTGAGAGTGGACTGTTTTTTGCATTCGTTCTCAAGTTATATCAAAGTGTTGTTTTCTGCCTTTCTCGAGCACATTTTGACTTGTTGTTGAATGCTCCTATAATGTAACTCTAAATGACAATCAGAGCAACTTGAATTGCGTGTGTGCAGCCTTTTGCTCAAAAGTTATCAACGTTTCGTTTTCAGAGTCTCTTTTGACAATCTCTTCGAGAGCTGTTTTCAGTCATTAACAGAGCTGTTCTGAAAGTGTCCAAGCGGCCTGTTCTGAGAGTGGACTGTTTTTTGCATTCGTTCTCAAGTTCTATCAGTGTTGTTTTCTGCTTTTCTGGAGCACATTTTGACTTGTTGCTGAATGCTCCTATAATGTAACTCTAAATGACAATCAGAGCAACTTGAATTGCGTGTGTGCAGCCTTTTGCTCAAAAGTGATCAACGTTTCGTTTTCGGAGTCTCTTTTGACAATCTCTTAAAGAGCTGATTTCAGTCATTAACAGAGCTGTTCTGAAAGTGTCCAAGCAGCCTGTTCTGAGAGTGGACTGTTTTTTGCATTCGTTCTCAAGTTATATCAAAGTGTTGTTTTCTGCCTTTCTCGAGCACATTTTGACTTGTTGTTGAATGCTCCTATAATGTAACTCTAAATGACAATCAGAGCAACTTGAATTGCGTGTGTGCAGCCTTTTGCTCAAAAGTGATCAACGTTTCGTTTTCGGAGTCTCTTTTGACAATCTCTTCGAGAGCTGTTTTCAGTCATTAACAGAGCTGTTCTGAAAGTGTCCAAGCGGCCTGTTCTGAGAGTGGACTGTTTTTTGCATTCGTTCTCAAGTTCTATCAGTGTTGTTTTCTGCTTTTCTGGAGCACATTTGGACTTGTTGCTGAATGCTCCTATAATGTAACTCTAAATGACAATCAGAGCAACTTGAATTGCGTGTGTGCAGCCTTTTGCTCAAAAGTGATCAACGTTTCGTTTTCGGAGTCTCTTTTGACAATCTCTTCGAGAGCTGTTTTCAGTCATTAACATAGCTGTTCTGAAAGTGTCCAAGCGGCCTGTTCTTAGAGTGGACTGTTTTTTGCATTCGTTCTCAAGTTATATCAAACTTATCAAAGTGTTGTTTTCTGCCTTTCTCAAGCACATTTTGACTTGTTGTTGAATGCTCCTATAATGTAACTCTAAATGACAATCAGAGCAACTTGAATTGCGTGTGTGCAGCCTTTTGCTCAAAAGTGATCAACGTTTCATTTTCAGAGTCTCTTTTGACAATCTCTTAAAGAGCTGATTTCAGTCATTAACAGAGCTGTTCTGAAAGTGTCCAAGCAGCCTGTTCTGAGAGTGGACTGTTTTTTGCATTCGTTCTCAAGTTATATCAAAGTGTTGTTTTCTGCCTTTCTCGAGCACATTTTGACTTGTTGTTGAATGCTCCTATAATGTAACTCTAAATGACAATCAGAGCAACTTGAATTGCGTGTGTGCAGCCTTTTGCTCAAAAGTGATCAACGTTTCGTTTTCAGAGTCTCTTTTGACAATCTCTTCGAGAGCTGTTTTCAGTCATTAACAGAGCTGTTCTGAAAGTGTCCAAGCGGCCTGTTCTGAGAGTGGACTGTTTTTTGCATTCGTTCTCAAGTTCTATCAGTGTTGTTTTCTGCTTTTCTGGAGCACATTTTGACTTGTTGCTGAATCCTCCTATAATGTAACTCTAAATGACAATCAGAGCAACTTGAATTGCGTGTGTGCAGCCTTTTGCTCAAAAGTGATCAACGTTTCGTTTTCGGAGTCTCTTTTGACAATCTCTTAAAGAGCTGATTTCAGTCATTAACAGAGCTGTTCTGAAAGTGTCCAAGCAGCCTGTTCTGAGAGTGGACTGTTTTTTGCATTCGTTCTCAAGTTCTATCAGTGTTGTTTTCTGCTTTTCTGGAGCACATTTTGACTTGTTGCTGAATGCTCCTATAATGTAACTCTAAATGACAATCAGAGCAACTTGAATTGCGTGTGTGCAGCCTTTTGCTCAAAAGTGATCAACGTTTCGTTTTCGGAGTCTCTTTTGACAATCTCTTCGAGAGCTGTTTTCAGTCATTAACAGAGCTGTTCTGAAAGTGTCCAAGCGGCCTGTTCTTAGAGTGGACTGTTTTTTGCATTCGTTCTCAAGTTATATCAAACTATCAAAGTGTTGTTTTCTGCCTTTCTCGAGCACATTTTGACTTGTTGTTGAATGCTCCTATAATGTAACTCTAAATGACAATCAGAGCAACTTGAATTGCGTGTGTGCAGCCTTTTGCTCAAAAGTGATCAACGTTTCGTTTTCAGAGTCTCTTTTGACAATCTCTTCGAGAGCTGTTTTCAGTCATTAACAGAGCTGTTCTGAAAGTGTCCAAGCGGCCTCTTCTGAGAGTGGACTGTTTTTTGCATTCGTTCTCAAGTTCTATCGGTGTTGTTTTCTGCTTTTCTGGAGCACATTTTGACTTGTTGCTGAATGCTCCTATAATGTAACTCTAAATGACAATCAGAGCAACTTGAATTGCGTGTGTGCAGCCTTTTGCTCAAAAGTGATCAACGTTTCGTTTTCGGAGTCTCTTTTGACAATCTCTTCGAGAGCTGTTTTCAGTCATTAACAGAGCTGTTCTGAAAGTGTCCAAGCGGCCTGTTCTTAGAGTGGACTGTTTTTTGCATTCGTTCTCAAGTTATATCAAACTATCAAAGTGTTGTTTTCTGCCTTTCTGGAGCACATTTTGACTTGTTGTTGAATGCTCCTATAATATAACTCTAAATGACAATCAGAGTATGTTGAATTACGTGTGTGCAGCCTTTTGCTCAAAAGTTATCAATGTGTCGTTTTCAGAGTCTCTTTTGACAATCTCTTAAAGAGCTGATTTCAGTCATTAACAGAGCTGTTCTGAAAGTGTCCAAGCAGCCTGTTCTGAGAGTGGACTGTTTTTTGCATTCGTTCTCAAGTTATATCAAAGTGTTGTTTTCTGCCTTTCTCGAGCACATTTTGACTTGTTGTTGAATGCTCCTATAATGTAACTCTAAATGACAATCAGAGCAACTTGAATTGCGTGTGTGCAGCCTTTTGCTCAAAAGTGATCAACGTTTCGTTTTCAGAGTCTCTTTTGACAATCTCTTCGAGAGCTGTTTTCAGTCATTAACAGAGCTGTTCTGAAAGTGTCCAAGCGGCCTGTTCTGAGAGTGGACTGTTTTTTGCATTCGTTCTCAAGTTCTATCAGTGTTGTTTTCTGCTTTTCTGGAGCACATTTTGACTTGTTGCTGAATGCTCCTATAATGTAACTCTAAATGACAATCAGAGCAACTTGAATTGCGTGTGTGCAGCCTTTTGCTCAAAATTGATCAACGTTTCGTTTTCAGATTCTCTTTTGACAATCTCTTCGAGAGCTGTTTTCAGTCATTAACAGAGCTGTTCTGAAAGTGTCCAAGCGGCCTGTTCTGAGAGTGGACTGTTTTTTGCATTCGTTCTCAAGTTCTATCAGTGTTGTTTTCTGCTTTTCTGGAGCACATTTGGACTTGTTGCTGAATGCTCCTATAATGTAACTCTAAATGACAATCAGAGCAACTTGAATTGCGTGTGTGCAGCCTTTTGCTCAAAAGTGATCAACGTTTCGTTTTCGGAGTCTCGTTTGACAATCTCTTCGAGAGCTGTTTTCAGTCATTAACAGAGCTCTTCTGAAAGTGTCCAAGCGGCCTGTTCTGAGAGTGGACTGTTTTTTGCATTCGTTCTCAAGTTCTATCAGTGTTGTTTTCTGCTTTTCTGGAGCACATTTTGACTTGTTGCTGAATGCTCCTATAATGTAACTCTAAATGACAATCAGAGCAACTTGAATTGCGTGTGTGCAGCCTTTTGCTCAAAAGTGATCAACGTTTCGTTTTCGGAGTCTCTTTTGACAATCTCTTAAAGAGCTGATTTCAGTCATTAACAGAGCTGTTCTGAAAGTGTCCTAGCAGCCTGTTCTGAGAGTGGACTGTTTTTTGCATTCGTTCTCAAGTTATATCAAAGTGTTGTTTTCTGCCTTTCTCGAGCACATTTTGACTTGTTGTTGAATGCTCCTATAATGTAACTCTAAATGACAATCAGAGCAACTTGAATTGCGTGTGTGCAGCCTTTTGCTCAAAAGTGATCAACGTTTCGTTTTCGGAGTCTCTTTTGACAATCTCTTCGAGAGCTGTTTTCAGTCATTAACAGAGCTGTTCTGAAAGTGTCCAAGCGGCCTGTTCTGAGAGTGGACTGTTTTTTGCATTCGTTCTCAAGTTCTATCAGTGTTGTTTTCTGCTTTTCTGGAGCACATTTGGACTTGTTGCTGAATGCTCCTATAATGTAACTCTAAATGACAATCAGAGCAACTTGAATTGCGTGTGTGCAGCCTTTTGCTCAAAAGTGATCAACGTTTCGTTTTCGGAGTCTCTTTTGACAATCTCTTCGAGAGCTGTTTTCAGTCATTAACAGAGCTGTTCTGAAAGTGTCCAAGCGGCCTGTTCTTAGAGTGGACTGTTTTTTGCATTCGTTCTCAAGTTATATCAAACTATCAAAGTGTTGTTTTCTGCCTTTCTCGAGCACATTTTGACTTGTTGTTGAATGCTCCTATAATGTAACTCTAAATGACAATCAGAGCAACTTGAATTGCGTGTGTGCAGCCTTTTGCTCAAAAGTGATCAACGTTTCGTTTTCAGAGTCTCTTTTGACAATCTCTTAAAGAGCTGATTTCAGTCATTAACAGAGCTGTTCTGAAAGTGTCCAAGCAGCCTGTTCTGAGAGTGGACTGTTTTTTGCATTCGTTCTCAAGTTATATCAAAGTGTTGTTTTCTGCCTTTCTCGAGCACATTTTGACTTGTTGTTGAATGCTCCTATAATGTAACTCTAAATGACAATCAGAGCAACTTGAATTGCGTGTGTGCAGCCTTTTGCTCAAAAGTGATCAACGTTTCGTTTTCGGAGTCTCTTTTGACAATCTCTTCGAGAGCTGTTTTCAGTCATTAACAGAGCTGTTCTGAAAGTGTCCAAGCGGCCTGTTCTGAGAGTGGACTGTTTTTTGCATTCGTTCTCAAGTTCTATCAGTGTTGTTTTCTGCTTTTCTGGAGCACATTTGGACTTGTTGCTGAATGCTCCTATAATGTAACTCTAAATGACAATCAGAGCAACTTGAATTGCGTGTGTGCAGCCTTTTGCTCAAAAGTGATCAACGTTTCGTTTTCGGAGTCTCTTTTGACAATCTCTTCGAGAGCTGTTTTCAGTCATTAACAGAGCTGTTCTGAAAGTGTCCAAGCGGCCTGTTCTTAGAGTGGACTGTTTTTTGCATTCGTTCTCAAGTTATATCAAACTATCAAAGTGTTGTTTTCTGCCTTTCTCGAGCACATTTTGACTTGTTGTTGAATGCTCCTATAATGTAACTCTAAATGACAATCAGAGCAACTTGAATTGCGTGTGTGCAGCCTTTTGCTCAAAAGTGATCAACGTTTCGTTTTCAGAGTCTCTTTTGACAATCTCTTAAAGAGCTGATTTCAGTCATTAACAGAGCTGTTCTGAAAGTGTCCAAGCAGCCTGTTCTGAGAGTGGACTGTTTTTTGCATTCGTTCTCAAGTTATATCAAAGTGTTGTTTTCTGCCTTTCTCGAGCACATTTTGACTTGTTGTTGAATGCTCCTATAATGTAACTCTAAATGACAATCAGAGCAACTTGAATTGCGTGTGTGCAGCCTTTTGCTCAAAAGTGATCAACGTTTCGTTTTCAGAGTCTCTTTTGACAATCTCTTCGAGAGCTGTTTTCAGTCATTAACAGAGCTGTTCTGAAAGTGTCCAAGCGGCCTTTTCTGAGAGTGGACTGTTTTTTGCATTCGTTCTCAAGTTCTATCAGTGTTGTTTTCTGCTTTTCTGGAGCACATTTTGACTTGTTGCTGAATCCTCCTATAATGTAACTCTAAATGACAATCAGAGCAACTTGAATTGCGTGTGTGCAGCCTTTTGCTCAAAAGTGATCAACGTTTCGTTTTCGGAGTCTCTTTTGACAATCTCTTAAAGAGCTGATTTCAGTCATTAACAGAGCTGTTCTGAAAGTGTCCAAGCAGCCTGTTCTGAGAGTGGACTGTTTTTTGCATTCGTTCTCAAGTTATATCAAAGTGTTGTTTTCTGCCTTTCTCGAGCACATTTTGACTTGTTGTTGAATGCTCCTATAATGTAACTCTAAATGACAATCAGAGCAACTTGAATTGCGTGTGTGCAGCCTTTTGCTCAAAAGTGATCAACGTTTCGTTTTCGGAGTCTCTTTTGACAATCTCTTCGAGAGCTGTTTTCAGTCATTAACAGAGCTGTTCTGAAAGTGTCCAAGCGGCCTGTTCTTAGAGTGGACTGTTTTTTGCATTCGTTCTCAAGTTCTATCAGTGTTGTTTTCTGCTTTTCTGGAGCACATTTTGACTTGTTGCTGAATGCTCCTATAATGTAACTCTAAATGACAATCAGAGCAACTTGAATTGCGTGTGTGCAGCCTTTTGCTCAAAAGTGATCAACGTTTCGTTTTCGGAGTCTCTTTTGACAATCTCTTCGAGAGCTGTTTTCAGTCATTAACAGAGCTGTTCTGAAAGTGTCCAAGCGGCCTGTTCTTAGAGTGGACTGTTTTTTGCATTCGTTCTCAAGTTATATCAAACTATCAAAGTGTTGTTTTCTGCCTTTCTCGAGCACATTTTGACTTGTTGTTGAATGCTCCTATAATGTAACTCTAAATGACAATCAGAGCAACTTGAATTGCGTGTGTGCAGCCTTTTGCTCAAAAGTGATCAACGTTTCGTTTTCAGAGTCTCTTTTGACAATCTCTTAAAGAGCTGATTTCAGTCATTAACAGAGCTGTTCTGAAAGTGTCCAAGCAGCCTGTTCTGAGAGTGGACTGTTTTTTGCATTCGTTCTCAAGTTATATCAAAGTGTTGTTTTCTGCCTTTCTCGAGCACATTTTGACTTGTTGTTGAATGCTCCTATAATGTAACTCTAAATGACAATCAGAGCAACTTGAATTGCGTGTGTGCAGCCTTTTGCTCAAAAGTGATCAACGTTTCGTTTTCAGAGTCTCTTTTGACAATCTCTTCGAGAGCTGTTTTCAGTCATTAACAGAGCTGTTCTGAAAGTGTCCAAGCGGCCTGTTCTTAGAGTGGACTGTTTTTTGCATTCGTTCTCAAGTTATATCAAACTATCAAAGTGTTGTTTTCTGCCTTTCTGGAGCACATTTTGACTTGTTGTTGAATGCTCCTATAATATAACTCTAAATGACAATCAGAGTATGTTGAATTACGTGTGTGCAGCCTTTTGCTCAAAAGTTATCAATGTGTCGTTTTCAGAGTCTCTTTTGACAATCTCTTAAAGAGCTGATTTCAGTCATTAACAGAGCTGTTCTGAAAGTGTCCAAGCAGCCTGTTCTGAGAGTGGACTGTTTTTTGCATTCGTTCTCAAGTTATATCAAAGTGTTGTTTTCTGCCTTTCTCGAGCACATTTTGACTTGTTGTTGAATGCTCCTATAATGTAACTCTAAATGACAATCAGAGCAACTTGAATTGCGTGTGTGCAGCCTTTTGCTCAAAGGTGATCAACGTTTCGTTTTCAGAGTCTCTTTTGACAATCTCTTCGAGAGCTGTTTTCAGTCATTAACAGAGCTGTTCTGAAAGTGTCCAAGCGGCCTGTTCTTAGAGTGGACTGTTTTTTGCATTCGTTCTCAAGTTATATCAAACTATCAAAGTGTTGTTTTTTGCCTTTCTCGAGCACATTTTGACTTGTTGTTGAATGCTCCTATAATGTAACTCTAAATAACAATCAGAGCAACTTGAATTGCGTGTGTGCAGCCTTTTGCTCAAAAGTGATCAACGTTTCGTTTTCGGAGTCTCTTTTGACAATCTCTTCGAGAGCTGTTTTCAGTCATTAACAGAGCTGTTCTGAAAGTGTCCAAGCAGCCTGTTCTGAGAGTGGACTGTTTTTTGCATTCGTTCTCAAGTTATATCAAAGTGTTGTTTTCTGCCTTTCTCGAGCACATTTTGACTTGTTGTTGAATGCTCCTATAATGTAACTCTAAATGACAATCAGAGCAACTTGAATTGCGTGTGTGCAGCCTTTTGCTCAAAAGTGATCAACGTTTCGTTTTCAGAGTCTCTTTTGACAATCTCTTCGAGAGCTGTTTTCAGTCATTAACAGAGCTGTTCTGAAAGTGTCCAAGCGGCCTGTTCTGAGAGTGGACTGTTTTTTGCATTCGTTCTCAAGTTCTATCAGTGTTGTTTTCTGCTTTTCTGGAGCACATTTTGACTTGTTGCTGAATGCTCCTATAATGTAACTCTAAATCACAATCAGAGCAACTTGAATTGCGTGTGTGCAGCCTTTTGATCAAAAGTGATCAACGTTTCGTTTTCGGAGTCTCTTTTGACAATCTCTTCGAGAGCTGTTTTCAGTCATTAACAGAGCTGTTCTGAAAGTGTCCAAGCGGCCTGTTCTTAGAGTGGACTGTTTTTTGCATTCGTTCTCAAGTTATATCAAACTATCAAAGTGTTGTTTTCTGCTTTTCTGGAGCACATTTGGACTTGTTGCTGAATGCTCCTATAATGTAACTCTAAATGACAATCAGAGCAACTTGAATTGCGTGTGTGCAGCCTTTTGCTCAAAAGTGATCAACGTTTCGTTTTCGGAGTCTCTTTTGACAATCTCTTCGAGAGCTGTTTTCAGTCATTAACAGAGCTGTTCTGAAAGTGTCCAAGCGGCCTGTTCTTAGAGTGGACTGTTTTTTGCATTCGTTCTCAAGTTATATCAAACTATCAAAGTGTTGTTTTCTGCCTTTCTCGAGCACATTTTGACTTGTTGTTGAATGCTCCTATAATGTAACTCTAAATGACAATCAGAGCAACTTGAATTGCGTGTGTGCAGCCTTTTGCTCAAAAGTGATCAACGTTTCGTTTTCAGAGTCTCTTTTGACAATCTCTTAAAGAGCTGATTTCAGTCATTAACAGAGCTGTTCTGAAAGTGTCCAAGCAGCCTGTTCTGAGAGTGGACTGTTTTTTGCATTCGTTCTCAAGTTATATCAAAGTGTTGTTTTCTGCCTTTCTCGAGCACATTTTGACTTGTTGTTGAATGCTCCTATAATGTAACTCTAAATGACAATCAGAGCAACTTGAATTGCGTGTGTGCAGCCTTTTGCTCAAAAGTGATCAACGTTTCGTTTTCAGAGTCTCTTTTGACAATCTCTTCGAGAGCTGTTTTCAGTCATTAACAGAGCTGTTCTGAAAGTGTCCAAGCGGCCTGTTCTTAGAGTGGACTGTTTTTTGCATTCGTTCTCAAGTTATATCAAACTATCAAAGTGTTGTTTTCTGCCTTTCTGGAGCACATTTTGACTTGTTGTTGAATGCTCCTATAATATAACTCTAAATGACAATCAGAGTATGTTGAATTACGTGTGTGCAGCCTTTTGCTCAAAAGTTATCAATGTGTCGTTTTCAGAGTCTCTTTTGACAATCTCTTAAAGAGCTGATTTCAGTCATTAACAGAGCTGTTCTGAAAGTGTCCAAGCAGCCTGTTCTGAGAGTGGACTGTTTTTTGCATTCGTTCTCAAGTTATATCAAAGTGTTGTTTTCTGCCTTTCTCGAGCACATTTTGACTTGTTGTTGAATGCTCCTATAATGTAACTCTAAATGACAATCAGAGCAACTTGAATTGCGTGTGTGCAGCCTTTTGCTCAAAGGTGATCAACGTTTCGTTTTCAGAGTCTCTTTTGACAATCTCTTCGAGAGCTGTTTTCAGTCATTAACAGAGCTGTTCTGAAAGTGTCCAAGCGGCCTGTTCTTAGAGTGGACTGTTTTTTGCATTCGTTCTCAAGTTATATCAAACTATCAAAGTGTTGTTTTTTGCCTTTCTCGAGCACATTTTGACTTGTTGTTGAATGCTCCTATAATGTAACTCTAAATAACAATCAGAGCAACTTGAATTGCGTGTGTGCAGCCTTTTGCTCAAAAGTGATCAACGTTTCGTTTTCGGAGTCTCTTTTGACAATCTCTTCGAGAGCTGTTTTCAGTCATTAACAGAGCTGTTCTGAAAGTGTCCAAGCGGCCTGTTCTGAGAGTGGACTGTTTTTTGCATTCGTTCTCAAGTTCTATCAGTGTTGTTTTCTGCTTTTCTGGAGCACATTTTGACTTGTTGCTGAATGCTCCTATAATGTAACTCTAAATCACAATCAGAGCAACTTGAATTGCGTGTGTGCAGCCTTTTGATCAAAAGTGATCAACGTTTCGTTTTCGGAGTCTCTTTTGACAATCTCTTCGAGAGCTGTTTTCAGTCATTAACAGAGCTGTTCTGAAAGTGTCCAAGCGGCCTGTTCTTAGAGTGGACTGTTTTTTGCATTCGTTCTCAAGTTATATCAAACTATCAAAGTGTTGTTTTCTGCCTTTCACGAGCACATTTTGACTTGTTGTTGAATAATCCTATAATGTAACTCTAAATGACAACCAGAGCACCTTGAATTGCGTGTGTGCAGCCTTTTGCTCAAAAGTGATCAACGTTTCGTTTTCGGAGTCTCTTTTGACAATCTCTTCGAGAGCTGTTTTCAGTCATTAACAGAGCTGTTCTGAAAGTGTCCAAGCGGCCTGTTCTGAGAGTGGACTGTTTTTTGCATTCGTTCTCAAGTTCTATCAGTGTTGTTTTCTGCTTTTCTGGAGCACATTTTGACTTGTTGCTGAATGCTCCTATAATGTAACTCTAAATCACAATCAGAGCAACTTGAATTGCGTGTGTGCAGCCTTTTGCTCAAAAGTGATCAACGTTTCGTTTTCGGAGTCTCTTTTGACAATCTCTTCGAGAGCTGTTTTCAGTCATTAACAGAGCTGTTCTGAAAGTGTCCAAGCGGCCTGTTCTTAGAGTGGACTGTTTTTTGCATTCGTTCTCAAGTTATATCAAACTATCAAAGTGTTGTTTTCTGCCTTTCTGGAGCACATTTTGACTTGTTGTTGAATGCTCCTATAATGTAACTCTAAATGACAATCAGAGTATGTTGAATTACGTGTGTGCAGCCTTTTGCTCAAAAGTTATCAATGTTTCGTTTTCAGAGTTTCTTTTGACAATCTCATAAAGAGCTGATTTCAGTCATTAACAGAGCTGTTCTGAAAGTGTCCAAGCAGCCTGTTCTGAGAGTGGACTGTTTTTTGCATTCGTTCTCAAGTTATATCAAAGTGTTGTTTTCTGCCTTTCTCGAGCACATTTTGACTTGTTGTTGAATGCTCCTATAATGTAACTCTAAATGACAATCAGAGCAACTTGAATTGCGTGTGTGCAGCCTTTTGCTCAAAAGTGATCAACGTTTCGTTTTCAGAGTCTCTTTTGACAATCTCTTCGAGAGCTGTTTTCAGTCATTAACAGAGCTGTTCTGAAAGTGTCCAAGCGGCCTGTTCTGAGAGTGGACTGTTTTTTGCATTCGTTCTCAAGTTCTATCAGTGTTGTTTTCTGCTTTTCTGGAGCACATTTTGACTTGTTGCTGAATGCTCCTATAATGTAACTCTAAATGACAATCAGAGCAACTTGAATTGCGTGTGTGCAGCCTTTTGCTCAAAAGTGATCAACGTTTCGTTTTCGGAGTCTCTTTTGACAATCTCTTCGAGAGCTGTTTTCAGTCATTAACAGAGCTGTTCTGAAAGTGTCCAAGCGGCCTGTTCTTAGAGTGGACTGTTTTTTGCATTCGTTCTCAAGTTATATCAAACTATCAAAGTGTTGTTTTCTGCCTTTCACGAGCACATTTTGACTTGTTGTTGAATAATCCTATAATGTAACTCTAAATGACAACCAGAGCACCTTGAATTGTGTGTGTGCAGCCTTTTGCTCAAAAGTGATCAACGTTTCGTTTTCGGAGTCTCTTTTGACAATCTCTTCGAGAGCTGTTTTCAGTCATTAACAGAGCTGTTCTGAAAGTGTCCAAGCGGCCTGTTCTGAGAGTGGACTGTTTTTTGCATTCGTTCTCAAGTTCTATCAGTGTTGTTTTCTGCTTTTCTGGAGCACATTTTGACTTGTTACTGAATGCTCCTATAATGTAACTCTAAATCACAATCAGAGCAACTTGAATTGCGTGTGTGCAGCCTTTTGATCAAAAGTGATCAACGTTTCGTTTTCGGAGTCTCTTTTGACAATCTCTTCGAGAGCTGTTTTCAGTCATTAACAGAGCTGTTCTGAAAGTGTCCAAGCGGCCTGTTCTTAGAGTGGACTGTTTTTTGCATTCGTTCTCAAGTTATATCAAACTATCAAAGTGTTGTTTTCTGCTTTTCTGGAGCACATTTTGACTTGTTGCTGAATGCTCCTATAATGTAACTCTAAATGACAATCAGAGCAACTTGAATTGCGTGTGTGCAGCCTTTTGCTCAAAAGTTATCAACGTTTCGTTTTCGGAGTCTCTTTTGACAATCTCTTCGAGAGCTGTTTTCAGTCATTAACAGAGCTGTTCTGAAAGTGTCCAAGCGGCCTGTTCTGAGAGTGGACTGTTTTTTGCATTCGTTCTCAAGTTATATCAAAGTGTTGTTTTCTGCCTTTCTCGAGCACATTTTGACTTGTTGTTGAATGCTCCTATAATGTAACTCTAAATGACAATCAGAGCAACTTGAATTGCGTGTGTGCAGCCTTTTGCTCAAAAGTTATCAACGTTTCGTTTTCAGAGTCTCTTTTGACAATCTCTTCGAGAGCTGTTTTCAGTCATTAACAGAGCTGTTCTGAAAGTGTCCAAGCGGCCTGTTCTGAGAGTGGACTGTTTTTTGCATTCGTTCTCAAGTTCTATCAGTGTTGTTTTCTGCTTTTCTGGAGCACATTTTGACTTGTTGCTGAATGCTCCTATAATGTAACTCTAAATGACAATCAGAGCAACTTGAATTGCGTGTGTGCAGCCTTTTGCTCAAAAGTGATCAACGTTTCGTTTTCGGAGTCTCTTTTGACAATCTCTTCGAGAGCTGTTTTCAGTCATTAACAGAGCTGTTCTGAAAGTGTCCAAGCGGCCTGTTCTTTGAGTGGACTGTTTTTTGCATTCGTTCTCAAGTTATATCAAACTATCAAAGTGTTGTTTTCTGCCTTTCTGGAGCACATTTTGACTTGTTGTTGAATGCTCCTATAATGTAACTCTAAATGACAATCAGAGTATGTTGAATTACGTGTGTGCAGCCTTTTGCTCAAAAGTTATCAATGTTTTGTTTTCAGAGTTTCTTTTGACAATCTCATAAAGAGCTGATTTCAGTCATTAACAGAGCTGTTCTGAAAGTGTCCAAGCAGCCTGTTCTGAGAGTGGACTGTTTTTTGCATTCGTTCTCAAGTTATATCAAAGTGTTGTTTTCTGCCTTTCTCAAGCACATTTTGACTTGTTGTTGAATGCTCCTATAATGTAACTCTAAATGACAATCAGAGCAACTTGAATTGCGTGTGTGCAGCCTTTTGCTCAAAAGTGATCAACGTTTCGTTTTCAGAGTCTCTTTTGACAATCTCTTCGAGAGCTGTTTTCAGTCATTAACAGAGCTGTTCTGAAAGTGTCCAAGCGGCCGGTTCTGAGAGTGGACTGTTTTTTGCATTCGTTCTCAAGTTCTATCAGTGTTGTTTTCTGCTTTTCTGGAGCACATTTTGACTTGTTGCTGAATGCTCCTATAATGTAACTCTAAATGACAATCAGAGCAACTTGAATTGCGTGTGTGCAGCCTTTTGCTCAAAAGTGATCAACGTTTCGTTTTCAGAGTCTCTTTTGACAATCTCTTCGAGAGCTGTTTTCAGTCATTAACAGAGCTGTTCTGAAAGTGTCCAAGCGGCCTGTTCTGAGAGTGGACTGTTTTTTGCATTCGTTCTCAAGTTATATCAAACTATCAAAGTGTTGTTTTCTGCTTTTCTGGAGCACATTTTGACTTGTTGCTGAATGCTCCTATAATGTAACTCTAAATGACAATCAGAGCAACTTGAATTGCGTGTGTGCAGCCTTTTGCTCAAAAGTGATCAACGTTTCGTTTTCAGAGTCTCTTTTGACAATCTCTTCGAGAGCTGTTTTCAGTCATTAACAGAGCTGTTCTGAAAGTGTCCAAGCGGCCTGTTCTGAGAGTGGACTGTTTTTTGCATTCGTTCTCAAGTTATATCAAACTATCAAAGTGTTGTTTTCTGCTTTTCTGGAGCACATTTTGACTTGTTGCTGAATGCTCCTATAATGTAACTCTAAATGACAATCAGAGCAACTTGAATTGCGTGTGTGCAGCCTTTTGCTCAAAAGTTATCAACGTTTCGTTTTCGGAGTCTCTTTTGACAATCTCTTCGAGAGCTGTTTTCAGTCATTAACAGAGCTGTTCTGAAAGTGTCCAAGCGGCCTGTTCTGAGAGTGGACTGTTTTTTGCATTCGTTCTCAAGTTATATCAAAGTGTTGTTTTCTGCCTTTCTCGAGCACATTTTGACTTGTTGTTGAATGCTCCTATAATGTAACTCTAAATGACAATCAGAGCAACTTGAATTGCGTGTGTGCAGCCTTTTGCTCAAAAGTTATCAACGTTTCGTTTTCAGAGTCTCTTTTGACAATCTCTTCGAGAGCTGTTTTCAGTCATTAACAGAGCTGTTCTGAAAGTGTCCAAGCGGCCTGTTCTGAGAGTGGACTGTTTTTTGCATTCGTTCTCAAGTTCTATCAGTGTTGTTTTCTGCTTTTCTGGAGCACATTTTGACTTGTTGCTGAATGCTCCTATAATGTAACTCTAAATGACAATCAGAGCAACTTGAATTGCGTGTGTGCAGCCTTTTGCTCAAAAGTGATCAACGTTTCGTTTTCGGAGTCTCTTTTGACAATCTCTTCGAGAGCTGTTTTCAGTCATTAACAGAGCTGTTCTGAAAGTGTCCAAGCGGCCTGTTCTTAGAGTGGACTGTTTTTTGCATTCGTTCTCAAGTTATATCAAACTATCAAAGTGTTGTTTTCTGCCTTTCTGGAGCACATTTTGACTTGTTGTTGAATGCTCCTATAATGTAACTCTAAATGACAATCAGAGTATGTTGAATTACGTGTGTGCAGCCTTTTGCTCAAAAGTTATCAATGTTTCGTTTTCAGAGTTTCTTTTGACAATCTCATAAAGAGCTGATTTCAGTCATTAACAGAGCTGTTCTGAAAGTGTCCAAGCAGCCTGTTCTGAGAGTGGACTGTTTTTTGCATTCGTTCTCAAGTTATATCAAAGTGTTGTTTTCTGCCTTTCTCGAGCACATTTTGACTTGTTGTTGAATGCTCCTATAATGTAACTCTAAATGACAATCAGAGCAACTTGAATTGCGTGTGTGCAGCCTTTTGCTCAAAAGTGATCAACGTTTCGTTTTCAGAGTCTCTTTTGACAATCTCTTCGAGAGCTGTTTTCAGTCATTAACAGAGCTCTTCTGAAAGTGTCCAAGCGGCCTGTTCTGAGAGTGGACTGTTTTTTGCATTCGTTCTCAAGTTCTATCAGTGTTGTTTTCTGCTTTTCTGGAGCACATTTTGACTTGTTGCTGAATGCTCCTATAATGTAACTCTAAATCACAATCAGAGCAACTTGAATTGCGTGTGTGCAGCCTTTTGCTCAAAAGTGATCAACGTTTCGTTTTCGGAGTCTCTTTTGACAATCTCTTCGAGAGCTGTTTTCAGTCATTAACAGAGCTGTTCTGAAAGTGTCCAAGCGGCCTGTTCTTAGAGTGGACTGTTTTTTGCATTCGTTCTCAAGTTATATCAAACTATCAAAGTGTTGTTTTCTGCTTTTCTGGAGCACATTTTGACTTGTTGCTGAATGCTCCTATAATGTAACTCTAAATGACAATCAGAGCAACTTGAATTGCGTGTGTGCAGCCTTTTGCTCAAAAGTGATGAACGTTTCGTTTTCAGAGTCTCTTTTGACAATCTCTTCGAGAGCTGTTTTCAGTCATTAACAGAGCTGTTCTGAAAGTGTCCAAGCGGCCTGTTCTGAGAGTGGACTGTTTTTTGCATTCGTTCTCAAGTTATATCGAACTATCAAAGTGTTGTTTTCTGCTTTTCTGGAGCACATTTTGACTTGTTGCTGAATGCTCCTATAATGTAACTCTAAATGACAATCAGAGCAACTTGAATTGCGTGTGTGCAGCCTTTTGCTCAAAAGTGATCAACGTTTCGTTTTCAGAGTCTCTTTTGACAATCTCTTCGAGAGCTGTTTTCAGTCATTAACAGAGCTGTTCTGAAAGTGTCCAAGCGGCCTGTTCTGAGAGTGGACTGTTTTTTGCATTCGTTCTCAAGTTATATCAAAGTGTTGTTTTCTGCCTTTCTCGAGCACATTTTGACTTGTTGTTGAATGCTCCTATAATGTAACTCTAAATCACAATCAGAGCAACTTGAATTGCGTGTGTGCAGCCTTTTGCTCAAAAGTTATCAACGTTTCGTTTTCAGTCTCTTTTGACAATCTCTTCAAGAGCTGTTTTCAGTCATTAACAGAGCTGTTCTGAAAGTGTCCAAGCGGCCTGTTCTTAGAGTGGACTGTTTTTTGCATTCGTTCTCAAGTTATATCAAACTATCAAAGTGTTGTTTTTTGCCTTTCTCGAGCACATTTTGACTTGTTGTTGAATGCTCCTATAATGTAACTCTAAATAACAATCAGAGCAACTTGAATTGCGTGTGTGCAGCCTTTTGCTCAAAAGTGATCAACGTTTCGTTTTCGGAGTCTCTTTTGACAATCTCTTCGAGAGCTGTTTTCAGTCATTAACAGAGCTGTTCTGAAAGTGTCCAAGCGGCCTGTTCTGAGAGTGGACTGTTTTTTGCATTCGTTCTCAAGTTCTATCAGTGTTGTTTTCTGCTTTTCTGGAGCACATTTTGACTTGTTGCTGAATGCTCCTATAATGTAACTCTAAATGACAATCAGAGCAACTTGAATTGCGTGTGTGCAGCCTTTTGCTCAAAAGTGATCAACGTTTCGTTTTCGGAGTCTCTTTTGACAATCTCTTCGAGAGCTGTTTTCAGTCATTAACAGAGCTGTTCTGAAAGTGTCCAAGCGGCCTGTTCTTAGAGTGGACTGTTTTTTGCATTCGTTCTCAAGTTATATCAAACTATCAAAGTGTTGTTTTCTGCCTTTCTGGAGCACATTTTGACTTGTTGTTGAATGCTCCTATAATGTAACTCTAAATGACAATCAGAGTATGTTGAATTACGTGTGTGCAGCCTTTTGCTCAAAAGTTATCAATGTTTCGTTTTCAGAGTCTCTTTTGACAATCTCTTAAAGAGCTGATTTCAGTCATTAACAGAGCTGTTCTGAAAGTGTCCAAGCAGCCTGTTCTGAGAGTGGACTGTTTTTTGCATTCGTTCTCAAGTTATATCAAAGTGTTGTTTTCTGCCTTTCTCGAGCACATTTTGACTTGTTGTTGAATGCTCCTATAATGTAACTCTAAATGACAATCAGAGCAACTTGAATTGCGTGTGTGCAGCCTTTTGCTCAAAAGTGATCAACGTTTCGTTTTCGGAGTCTCTTTTGACAATCTCTTCGAGAGCTGTTTTCAGTCATTAACAGAGCTGTTCTGAAAGTGTCCAAGCGGCCTGTTCTTAGAGTGGACTGTTTTTTGCATTCGTTCTCAAGTTATATCAAACTATCAAAGTGTTGTTTTCTGCCTTTCTGGAGCACATTTTGACTTGTTGTTGAATGCTCCTATAATGTAACTCTAAATGACAATCAGAGTATGTTGAATTACGTGTGTGCAGCCTTCTGCTCAAAAGTTATCAATGTTTCGTTTTCAGAGTCTCTTTTGACAATCTCTTAAAGAGCTGATTTCAGTCATTAACAGAGCTGTTCTGAAAGTGTCCAAGCAGCCTGTTCTGAGAGTGGAATGTTTTTTGCATTCGTTCTCAAGTTATATCAAAGTGTTGTTTTCTGCCTTTCTCGAGCACATTTTGACTTGTTGTTGAATGCTCCTATAATGTAACTCCAAATGACAATCTGAGCAACTTGAATTGCGTGTGTGCAGCCTTTTGCTCAAAAGTGATCAACGTTTCGTTTTCAGAGTCTCTTTTGACAATCTCTTCGAGAGCTGTTTTCAGTCATTAACAGAGCTGTTCTGAAAGTGTCCAAGCAGCCTGTTCTGAGAGTGGAATGTTTTTTGCATTCGTTCTCAAGTTATATCAAAGTGTTGTTTTCTGCCTTTCTTGAGCACATTTTGACTTATTGTTGAATGCTCCTATAATGTAACTCTAAATGACAATCAGAGCAACTTGAATTGCGTGTGTGCAGCCTTTTGCTCAAAAGTGATCAACGTTTCGTTTTCAGAGTCTCTTTTGACAATCTCTTCGAGAGCTGTTTTCAGTCATTAACAGAGCTGTTCTGAAAGTGTCCAAGCGGCCTGTTCTGAGAGTGGACTGTTTTTTGCATTCGTTCTCAAGTTCTATCAGTGTTGTTTTCTGCTTTTCTGGAGCACATTTTGACTTGTTGCTGAATGCTCCTATAATGTAACTCTAAATGACAATCAGAGCAACTTGAATTGCGTGTGTGCAGCCTTTTGCTCAAAAGTGATCAACGTTTCGTTTTCGGAGTCTCTTTTGACAATCTCTTTGAAAACTGTTTACAGTCATTAACAGAGCTGTTCTGAAAGTGTCCAAGCGGCCTGTTCTTAGAGTGGACTGTTTTTTGCATTCGTTCTCAAGTTATATCAAACTATCAAAGTGTTGTTTTCTGCCTTTCTGGAGCACATTTTGACTTGTTGTTGAATGCTCCTATAATGTAACTCTAAATGACAATCAGAGTATGTTGAATTACGTGTGTGCAGCCTTTTGCTCAAAAGTTATCAATGTTTCGTTTTCAGAGTCTCTTTTGACAATCTCTTAAATAGCTGATTTCAGTCATTAACAGAGCTGTTCTGAAATTGTCCAAGCAGCCTGTTCTAAGAGTGGAATGTTTTTTGCATTCGTTCTCAAGTTATATCAAAGTGTTGTTTTCTGCCTTTCTTGAGCACATTTTGACTTGTTGTTGAATGCTCCTATAATGTCACTCTAAATGACAATCAGAGCAACTTGAATTGCGTGTGTGCAGCCTTTTGCTCAAAAGTGATCAACGTTTCGTTTTCAGAGTCTCTTTTGACAATCTCTTCGAGAGCTGTTTTCAGTCATTAACAGAGCTGTTCTGAAAGTGTCCAAGCGGCCTGTTCTGAGAGTGGACTGTTTTTTGCATTCGTTCTCAAGTTCTATCAGTGTTGTTTTCTGCTTTTCTGGAGCACATTTTGACTTGTTGCTGAATGCTCCTATAATGTAACTCTAAATGACAATCAGAGCAACTTGAATTGCGTGTGTGCAGCCTTTTGCTCAAAAGTGATCAACGTTTCATTTTCAGAGTCTCTTTTGACAATCTCTTCGAGAGCTGTTTTCAGTCATTAACAGAGCTGTTCTGAAAGTGTCCAAGCGGCCTGTTCTGAGAGTGGACTGTTTTTTGCATTCGTTCTTAAGTTCTATCAGTGTTGTTTTCTGCTTTTCTGGAGCACATTTTGACTTGTTGCTGAATGCACCTATAATGTAACTCTAAATGACAACCAGAGCAACTTGAATTGCGTGTGTGCAGCCTTTTGCTCAAAAGTGATCAACGTTTCGTTTTCGGAGTCTCTTTTGACAATCTCTTCGAGAGCTGTTTTCAGTCATTAACAGAGCTGTTCTGAAAGTGTCCAAGCGGCCTGTTCTTAGAGTGGACTGTTTTTTGCATTCGTTCTCAAGTTATATCAAACTATCAAAGTGTTGTTTTCTGCCTTTCTGGAGCACATTTTGACTTGTTGTTGAATGCTCCTATAATGTAACTCTAAATGACAATCAGAGTATGTTGAATTACGTGTGTGCAGCCTTTTGCTCAAAAGTTATCAATGTTTCGTTTTCAGAGTCTCTTTTGACAATCTCTTAAAGAGCTGATTTCAGTCATTAACAGAGCTGTTCTGAAAGTGTCCAAGCAGCCTGTTCTGAGAGTGGACTGTTTTTTGCATTCGTTCTCAAGTTATATCAAAGTGTTGTTTTCTGCCTTTCTCGAGCACATTTTGACTTGTTGTTGAATGCTCCTATAATGTAACTCTAAATGACAATCAGAGCAACTTGAATTGCGTGTGTGCAGCCTTTTGCTCAAAAGTGATCAACGTTTCGTTTTCAGAGTCTCTTTTGACAATCTCTTCGAGAGCTGTTTTCAGTCATTAACAGAGCTGTTCTGAAATTGTCCAAGCGGCCTGTTCTGAGAGTGGACTGTTTTTTGCATTCGTTCTCAAGTTCTATCAGTGTTGTTTTCTGCTTTTCTGGAGCACATTTTAACTTGTTGCTGAATGCTCCTATAATGTAACTCTAAATGACAATCAGAGTATGTTGAATTACGTGTGTGCAGCCTTTTGCTCAAAAGTTATCAATGTTTCGTTTTCAGAGTCTCTTTTGACAATCTCTTAAAGAGCTGATTTCAGTCATTAACAGAGCTGTTCTGAAAGTGTCCAAGCAGCCTGTTCTGAGAGTGGAATGTTTTTTGCATTCGTTCTCAAGTTATATCAAAGTGTTGTTTTCTGCCTTTCTCGAGCACATTTTGACTTGTTGTTGAATGCTCCTATAATGTCACTCTAAATGACAATCAGAGCAACTTGAATTGCGTGTGTGCAGCCTTTTGCTCAAAAGTGATCAACGTTTCGTTTTCAGAGTCTCTTTTGACAATCTCTTCGAGAGCTGTTTTCAGTCATTAACAGAGCTGTTCTGAAAGTGTCCAAGCAGCCTGTTCTGAGAGTGGACTGTTTTTTGCATTCGTTCTCAAGTTATATCAAAGTGTTGTTTTCTGCCTTTCTCGAGCACATTTTGACTTGTTGTTGAATGCTCCTATAATGTAACTCTAAATGACAATCAGAGCAACTTGAATTGCGTGTGTGCAGCCTTTTGCTCAAAAGTGATCAACGTTTCGTTTTCAGAGTCTCTTTTGACAATCTCTTCGAGAGCTGTTTTCAGTCATTAACAGAGCTGTTCTGAAAGTGTCCAAGCGGCCTGTTCTGAGAGTGGACTGTTTTTTGCATTCGTTCTCAAGTTCTATCAGTGTTGTTTTCTGCTTTTCTGGAGCACATTTTGACTTGTTGCTGAATGCTCCTATAATGTAACTCTAAATGACAATCAGAGCAACTTGAATTGCTTGTGTGCAGCCTTTTGCTCAAAAGTGATCTACGTTTCGTTTTCGGAGTCTCTTTTGACAATCTCTTCGAGAGCTGTTTTCAGTCATTAACAGAGCTGTTCTGAAAGTGTCCAAGCGGCCTGTTCTTAGAGTGGACTGTTTTTTGCATTCGTTCTCAAGTTATATCAAACTATCAAAGTGTTGTTTTCTGCCTTTCTGGAGCACATTTTGACTTGTTGTTGAATGCTCCTATAATGTAACTCTAAATGACAATCAGAGTATGTTGAATTACGTGTGTGCAGCCTTTTGCTCAAAAGTTATCAATGTTTCGTTTTCAGAGTTTCTTTTGACAATCTCTTAAAGAGCTGATTTCAGTCATTAACAGAGCTGTTCTGAAAGTGTCCAAGCAGCCTGTTCTGAGAGTGGACTGTTTTTTGCATTCGTTCTCAAGTTATATCAAAGTGTTGTTTTCTGCCTTTCTCGAGCACATTTTGACTTGTTGTTGAATGCTCCTATAATGTAACTCTAAATGACAATCAGAGCAACTTGAATTGCGTGTGTGCAGCCTTTTGCTCAAAAGTGATCAACGTTTCGTTTTCAGAGTCTCTTTTGACAATCTCTTCGAGAGCTGTTTTCAGTCATTAACAGAGCTGTTCTGAAAGTGTCCAAGCGGCCTGTTCTGAGAGTGGACTGTTTTTTGCATTCGTTCTCAAGTTCTATCAGTGTTGTTTTCTGCTTTTCTGGAGCACATTTTAACTTGTTGCTGAATGCTCCTATAATGTAACTCTAAATGACAATCAGAGTATGTTGAATTACGTGTGTGCAGCCTTTTGCTCAAAAGTTATCAAGGTTTCGTTTTCAGAGTCTCTTTTGACAATCTCTTAAAGAGCTGATTTCAGTCATTAACAGAGCTGTTCTGAAAGTGTCCAAGCAGCCTGTTCTGAGAGTGGACTGTTTTTTGCATTCGTTCTCAAGTTATATCAAAGTGTTGTTTTCTGCCTTTCTCGAGCACATTTTGACTTGTTGTTGAATGCTCCTATAATGTTACTCTAAATGACAATCAGAGCAACTTGAATTGCGTGTGTGCAGCCTTTTGCTCAAAAGTGATCAACGTTTCGTTTTCAGAGTCTCTTTTGACAATCTCTTCGAGAGCTGTTTTCAGTCATTAACAGAACTGTTCTGAAAGTGTCCAAGCGGCCTGTTCTGAGAGTGGACTGTTTTTTGCATTCGTTCTCAAGTTCTATCAGTGTTGTTTTCTGCTTTTCTGGAGCACATTTTGACTTGTTGCTGAATGCTCCTATAATGTAACTCTAAATGACAATCAGAGCAACTTGAATTGCGTGTGTGCAGCCTTTTGCTCAAAAGTGATCAACGTTTCGTTTTCGGAGTCTCTTTTGACAATCTCTTCGAGAGCTGTTTTCAGTCATTAACAGAGCTGTTCTGAAAGTGTCCAAGCGGCCTGTTCTTAGAGTGGACTGTTTTTTGCATTCGTTCTCAAGTTATATCAAACTATCAAAGTGTTGTTTTCTGCCTTTCTGGAGCACATTTTGACTTGTTGTTGAATGCTCCTATAATGTAACTCTAAATGACAATCAGAGTATGTTGACTTACGTGTGTGCAGCCTTTTGCTCAAAACTTATCAATGTTTCGTTTTCAGAGTCTCTTTTGACAATCTCTTAAAGAGCTGATTTCAGTCATTAACAGAGCTGTTCTGAAAGTGTCCAAGCAGCCTGTTCTGAGAGTGGACTGTTTTTTGCATTCGTTCTCAAGTTACATCAAAGTGTTGTTTTCTGCCTTTCTCGAGCACATTTTGACTTGTTGTTGAATGCTCCTATAATGTAACTCTAAATGACAATCAGAGCAACTTGAATTGCGTGTGTGCAGCCTTTTGCTCAAAAGTGACCAACGTTTCGTTTTCAGAGTCTCTTTTGACAATCTCTTCGAGAGCTGTTTTCAGTCATTAACAGAGCTGTTCTGAAAGTGTCCAAGCGGCCTGTTCTGAGAGTGGACTGTTTTTTGCATTCGTTCTCAAGTTCTATCAGTGTTGTTTTCTGCTTTTCTGGAGCACATTTTAACTTGTTTCTGAATGCTCCTATAATGTAACTCTAAATGACAATCAGAGTATGTTGAATTACGTGTGTGCAGCCTTTTGCTCAAAAGTTATCAATGTTTCGTTTTCAGAGTCTCTTTTGACAATCTCTTAAAGAGCTGATTTCAGTCATTAACAGAGCTGTTCTGAAAGTGTCCAAGCAGCCTGTTCTGAGAGTGGACTGTTTTTTGCATTCGTTCTCAAGTTATATCAAAGTGTTGTTTTCTGCCTTTCTCGAGCACATTTTGACTTGTTGTTGAATGCTCCTATAATGTAACTCTAAATGACAATCAGAGCAACTTGAATTGCGTGTGTGCAGCCTTTTTGCTCAAAAGTGATCAACGTTTCGTTTTCAGAGTCTCTTTTGACAATCTCTTCGAGAGCTGTTTTCAGTCATTAACAGAGCTGTTCTGAAAGTGTCCAAGCGGCCTGTTCTTGGAGTGGACTGTTTTTTGCATTCGTTCTCAAGTTATATCAAACTATCAAAGTGTTGTTTTCTGCCTTTCTGGAGCACATTTTGACTTGTTGTTGAATGCTCCTATAATGTAACTCTAAATGACAATCAGAGTATGTTGAATTACGTGTGTGCAGCCTTTTGCTCAAAAGTTATCAATGTTTCGTTTTCAGAGTCTCTTTTGACAATCTCTTAAAGAGCTGATTTCAGTCATTAACAGAGCTGTTCTGAAAGTGTCCAAGCAGCCTGTTCTGAGAGTGGAATGTTTTTTGCATTCGTTCTCAAGTTATATCAAAGTGTTGTTTTCTGCCTTTCTCGAGCACATTTTGACTTGTTGTTGAATGCTCCTATAATGTAACTCTAAATGACAATCAGAGCAACTTGAATTGCGTGTGTGCAGCCTTTTGCTCAAAAGTGATCAACGTTTCGTTTTCAGAGTCTCTTTTGACAATCTCTTCGAGAGCTGTTTTCAGTCATTAACAGAGCTGTTCTGAAAGTGTCCAAGCGGCCTGTTCTGAGAGTGGACTGTTTTTTGCGTTCGTTCTCAAGTTCTATCAGTGTTGTTTTCTGCTTTTCTGGAGCACATTTTGACTTGTTGCTGAATGCTCCTATAATGTAACTCTAAATGACAATCAGAGCAACTTGAATTGCGTGTGTGCAGCCTTTTGCTCAAAAGTGATCAACGTTTCGTTTTCAGAGTCTCTTTTGACAATCTCTTCGAGAGCTGTTTTCAGTCATTAACGGAGCTGTTCTGAAAGTGTCCAAGCGGCCTGTTCTGAGAGTGGAATGTTTTTTGCATTCGTTCTCAAGTTCTATCAGTGTTGTTTTCTGCTTTTCTGGAGCACATTTTGACTTGTTGCTGAATGCTCCTATAATGTAACTCTAAATGACAATCAGAGTATGTTGAATTACGTGTGTGCAGCCTTTTGCTCAAACGTTATCAATGTTTCGTTTTCAGAGTCTCTTTTGACAATCTCTTAAAGAGCTGATTTCAGTCATTAACAGAGCTGTTCTGAAAGTGTCCTGTTCTGAGAGTGGACTGTTTTTTGCATTCGTTCTCAAGTTATATCAAAGTGTTGTTTTCTGCCTTTCTCGAGCACATTTTGACTTGTTGTTGAATGCTCCTATAATGTAACTCTAAATGACAATCAGAGCAACTTGAATTGCGTGTGTGCAGCCTTTTGCTCAAAAGTGATCAACGTTTCGTTTTCAGAGTCTCTTTTGACAATCTCTTCGAGAGCTGTTTTCAGTCATTAACAGAGCTGTTCTGAAAGTGTCCAAGCGGCCTGTTCTGAGAGTGGACTGTTTTTTGCATTCGTTCTCAAGTTCTATCAGTGTTGTTTTCTGCTTTTCTGGAGCACATTTTGACTTGTTGCTGAATGCTCCTATAATGTAACTCTAAATGACAATCAGAGCAACTTGAATTGCGTGTGTGCAGCCTTTTGCTCAAAAGTGATCAACGTTTCGTTTTCGGAGTCTCTTTTGACAATCTCTTCGAGAGCTGTTTTCAGTCATTAACAGAGCTGTTCTGAAAGTGTCCAAGCGGCCTGTTCTTAGAGTGGACTGTTTTTTGCATTCGTTCTCAAGTTATATCAAACTATCAAAGTGTTGTTTTCTGCCTTTCTGGAGCACATTTTGACTCCTATAATGTAACTCTAAATGACAATCAGAGCAACTTGAATTGCGTGTGTGCAGCCTTTTGCTCAAAAGTGATCAACGTTTCGTTTTCGGAGTCTCTTTTGACAATCTCTTAAAGAGCTGATTTCAGTCATTAACAGAGCTGTTCTGAAAGTGTCCAAGCAGCCTGTTCTGAGAGTGGAATGTTTTTTGCATTCGTTCTCAAGTTATATCAAAGTGTTGTTTTCTGCCTTTCTTGAGCACATTTTGACTTGTTGTTGAATGCTCCTATAATGTAACTCTAAATGACAATCAGAGCAACTTGAATTGCGTGTGTGCAGCCTTTTGCTCAAAAGTGATCAACGTTTCGTTTTCAGAGTCTCTTTTGACAATCTCTTCGAGAGCTGTTTTCAGTCATTAACAGGGCTGTTCTGAAAGTGTCCAAGCGGCCTGTTCTGAGAGTGGACTGTTTTTTGCATTCGTTCTCAAGTTCTATCAGTGTTGTTTTCTGCTTTTCTGGAGCACATTTTGACTTGTTGCTGAATGCTCCTATAATGTAACTCTAAATGACAATCAGAGTATGTTGAATTACGTGTGTGCAGCCTTTTGCTCAAACGTTATCAATGTTTCGTTTTCAGAGTCTCTTTTGACAATCTCTTAAAGAGCTGATTTCAGTCATTAACAGAGCTGTTCTGAAAGTGTCCAAGCAGCCTGTTCTGAGAGTGGACTGTTTTTTGCATTCGTTCTCAAGTTATATCAAAGTGTTGTTTTCTGCCTTTCTCGAGCACATTTTGACTTGTTGTTGAATGCTCCTATAATGTAACTCTAAATCACAATCAGAGCAACTTGAATTGCGTGTGTGCAGCCTTTTGCTCAAAAGTGATCAACGTTTCGTTTTCAGAGTCTCTTTTGACAATCTCTTCGAGAGCTGTTTTCAGTCATTAACAGAGCTGTTCTGAAAGTGTCCAAGCGGCCTGTTCTGAGAGTGGACTGTTTTTTGCATTCGTTCTCAAGTTCTGTCAGTGTTGTTTTCTGCTTTTCTGGAGCACATTTTGACTTGTTGCTGAATGCTCCTATAATGTAACTCTAAATGACAATCAGAGCAACTTGAATTGCGTGTGTGCAGCCTTTTGCTCAAAAGTGATCAACGTTTCGTTTTCGGAGTCTCTTTTGACAATCTCTTCGAGAGCTGTTTTCAGTCATTAACAGAGCTGTTCTGAAAGTGTCCAAGCGGCCTGTTCTTAGAGTGGACTGTTTTTTGCATTCGTTCTCAAGTTATATCAAACTATCAAAGTGGTGTTTTCTGCCTTTCTGGAGCACATTTTGACTTGTTGTTGAATGCTCCTATAATGTAACTCTAAATGACAATCAGAGTATGTTGAATTACGTGTGTGCAGCCTTTTGCTCAAAAGTGATCAATGTTTCGTTTTCAGAGTCTCTTTTGACAATCTCTTAAAGAGCTGATTTCAGTCATTAACAGAGCTGTTCTGAAAGTGTCCAAGCAGCCTGTTCTGAGAGTGGAATGTTTTTTGCATTCGTTCTCAAGTTATATCAAAGTGTTGTTTTCTGCCTTTCTCGAGCACATTTTGACTTGTTGTTGAATGCTCCTATAATGTCACTCTAAATGACAATCAGAGCAACTTGAATTGCGTGTGTGCAGCCTTTTGCTCAAAAGTGATCAACGTTTCGTTTTCAGAGTCTCTTTTGACAATCTCTTCGAGAGCTGTTTTCAGTCATTAACAGAGCTGTTCTGAAAGTGTCCAAGCGGCCTGTTCTGAGAGTGGACTGTTTTTTGCATTCGTTCTCAAGTTCTATCAGTGTTGTTTTCTGCTTTTCTGGAGCACATTTTGACTTGTTGCTGAATGCTCCTATAATGTAACTCTAAATGACAATCAGAGCAACTTGAATTGCGTGTGTGCAGCCTTTTGCTCAAAAGTGATCAACGTTTCATTTTCAGAGTCTCTTTTGACAATCTCTTCGAGAGCTGTTTTCAGTCATTAACAGAGCTGTTCTGAAAGTGTCCAAGCGGCCTGTTCTGAGAGTGGACTGTTTTTTGCATTCGTTCTTAAGTTCTATCAGTGTTGTTTTCTGCTTTTCTGGAGCACATTTTGACTTGTTGCTGAATGCACCTATAATGTAACTCTAAATGACAACCAGAGCAACTTGAATTGCGTGTGTGCAGCCTTTTGCTCAAAAGTGATCAACGTTTCGTTTTCGGAGTCTCTTTTGACAATCTCTTCGAGAGCTGTTTTCAGTCATTAACAGAGCTGTTCTGAAAGTGTCCAAGCGGCCTGTTCTTAGAGTGGACTGTTTTTTGCATTCGTTCTCAAGTTATATCAAACTATCAAAGTGTTGTTTTCTGCCTTTCTGGAGCACATTTTGACTTGTTGTTGAATGCTCCTATAATGTAACTCTAAATGACAATCAGAGTATGTTGAATTACGTGTGTGCAGCCTTTTGCTCAAAAGTTATCAATGTTTCGTTTTCAGAGTCTCTTTTGACAATCTCTTAAAGAGCTGATTTCAGTCATTAACAGAGCTGTTCTGAAAGTGTCCAAGCAGCCTGTTCTGAGAGTGGACTGTTTTTTGCATTCGTTCTCAAGTTATATCAAAGTGTTGTTTTCTGCCTTTCTCGAGCACATTTTGACTTGTTGTTGAATGCTCCTATAATGTAACTCTAAATGACAATCAGAGCAACTTGAATTGCGTGTGTGCAGCCTTTTGCTCAAAAGTGATCAACGTTTCGTTTTCAGAGTCTCTTTTGACAATCTCTTCGAGAGCTGTTTTCAGTCATTAACAGAGCTGTTCTGAAATTGTCCAAGCGGCCTGTTCTGAGAGTGGACTGTTTTTTGCATTCGTTCTCAAGTTCTATCAGTGTTGTTTTCTGCTTTTCTGGAGCACATTTTAACTTGTTGCTGAATGCTCCTATAATGTAACTCTAAATGACAATCAGAGTATGTTGAATTACGTGTGTGCAGCCTTTTGCTCAAAAGTTATCAATGTTTCGTTTTCAGAGTCTCTTTTGACAATCTCTTAAAGAGCTGATTTCAGTCATTAACAGAGCTGTTCTGAAAGTGTCCAAGCAGCCTGTTCTGAGAGTGGACTGTTTTTTGCATTCGTTCTCAAGTTATATCAAAGTGTTGTTTTCTGCCTTTCTCGAGCACATTTTGACTTGTTGTTGAATGCTCCTATAATGTAACTCTAAATGACAATCAGAGCAACTTGAATTGCGTGTGTGCAGCCTTTTGCTCAAAAGTGATCAACGTTTCGTTTTCAGAGTCTCTTTTGACAATCTCTTCGAGAGCTGTTTTCAGTCATTAACAGAGCTGTTCTGAAAGTGTCCAAGCGGCCTGTTCTGAGAGTGGACTGTTTTTTGCATTCGTTCTCAAGTTATATCAAACTATCAAAGTGTTGTTTTCTGCCTTTCTCGAGCACATTTTGACTTGTTGTTGAATGCTCCTATAATGTAACTCTAAATGACAACCAGAGCAACTTGAATTGCGTGTGTGCAGCCTTTTGCTCAAAAGTGATCAACGTTTCGTTTTCGGAGTCTCTTTTGACTATCTCTTCGAGAGCTGTTTTCAGTCATTAACAGAGCTGTTCTGAAAGTGTCCAAGCGGCCTGTTCTTAGAGTGGACTGTTTTTTGCATTCGTTCTCAAGTTATATCAAACTATCAAAGTGTTGTTTTCTGCCTTTCTCGAGCACATTTTAACTTGTTGTTGAATGCTCCTATAATGTAACTCTAAATGACAATCAGAGTATGTTGAATTACGTGTGTGCAGCCTTTTGCTCAAAAGTTATCAATGTTTCGTTTTCAGAGTCTCTTTTGACAATCTCTTAAAGAGCTGATTTCAGTCATTAACAGAGCTGTTCTGAAAGTGTCCAAGCAGCCTGTTCTGAGAGTGGACTGTTTTTTGCATTCGTTCTCAAGTTATATCAAAGTGTTGTTTTCTGCCTTTCTCGAGCACATTTTGACTTGTTGTTGAATGCTCCTATAATGTAACTCTAAATGACAATCAGAGCAACTTGAATTGCGTGTGTGCAGCCTTTTGCTCAAAAGTGATCAACGTTTCGTTTTCAGAGTCTCTTTTGACAATCTCTTCGAGAGCTGTTTTCAGTCATTAACAGAGCTGTTCTGAAATTGTCCAAGCGGCCTGTTCTGAGAGTGGACTGTTTTTTGCATTCGTTCTCAAGTTCTATCAGTGTTGTTTTCTGCTTTTCTGGAGCACATTTTAACTTGTTGCTGAATGCTCCTATAATGTAACTCTAAATGACAATCAGAGTATGTATGTTGAATTACGTGTGTGCAGCCTTTTGCTCAAAAGTTATCAATGTTTCGTTTTCAGAGTCTCTTTTGACAATCTCTTAAAGAGCTGATTTCAGTCATTAACAGAGCTGTTCTGAAAGTGTCCAAGCAGCCTGTTCTGAGAGTGGACTGTTTTTTGCATTCGTTCTCAAGTTATATCAAAGTGTTGTTTTCTGCCTTTCTCGAGCACATTTTGACTTGTTGTTGAATGCTCCTATAATGTAACTCTAAATGACAATCAGAGCAACTTGAATTGCGTGTGTGCAGCCTTTTGCTCAAAAGTGATCAACGTTTCGTTTTCAGAGTCTCTTTTGACAATCTCTTCGAGAGCTGTTTTCAGTCATTAAACAGAGCTGTTCTGAAAGTGTCCAAGCGGCCTGTTCTGAGAGTGGACTGTTTTTTGCATTCGTTCTCAAGTTATATCAAACTATCAAAGTGTTGTTTTCTGCCTTTCTCGAGCACATTTTGACTTGTTGTTGAATGCTCCTATAATGTAACTCTAAATGACAATCAGAGCAACTTGAATTGCGTGTGTGCAGCCTTTTGCTCAAAAGTGATCAACGTTTCTTTTTCGGAGTCTCTTTTGACTATCTCTTCGAGAGCTGTTTTCAGTCATTAACAGAGCTGTTCTGAAAGTGTCCAAGCGGCCTGTTCTTAGAGTGGACTGTTTTTTGCATTCGTTCTCAAGTTATATCAAACTATCAAAGTGTTGTTTTCTGCCTTTCTCGAGCACATTTTAACTTGTTGTTGAATGCTCCTATAATGTAACTCTAAATGACAATCAGAGCAACTTGAATTGCGTGTGTGCAGCCTTTTGCTCAAAAGTTATCAATGTTTCGTTTTCAGAGTTTCTTTTGACAATCTCTTAAAGAGCTGATTTCAGTCATTAACAGAGCTGTTCTGAAAGTGTCCAAGCAGCCTGTTCTGAGAGTGGACTGTTTTTTGCATTCGTTCTCAAGTTATATCAAAGTGTTGTTTTCTGCCTTTCTCGAGCACATTTTGACTTGTTGTTGAATGCTCCTATAATGTAACTCTACATGACAATCAGAGCAACTTGAATTGCGTGTGTGCAGCCTTTTGCTCAAAAGTGATCAACGTTTCGTTTTCAGAGTCTCTTTTGACAATCTCTTCGAGAGCTGTTTTCAGTCATTAACAGAGCTGTTCTGAAAGTGTCCAAGCAGCCTGTTCTGAGAGTGGACTGTTTTTTGCATTCGTTCTCAAGTTATATCAAAGTGTTGTTTTCTCCCTTTCTCGAGCACATTTTGACTTGTTGTTGAATGCTCCTATAATGTAACTCTAAATGACAATCAGAGCAACTTGAATTGCGTGTGTGCAGCCTTTTGCTCAAAAGTGATCAACGTTTCGTTTTCAGAGTCTCTTTTGACAATCTCTTCGAGAGCTGTTTTCAGTCATTAACAGAGCTGTTCTGAAAGTGTCCAAGCGGCCTGTTCTGAGAGTGGACTGTTTTTTGCATTCGTTCTCAAGTTATATCAAACTATCAAAGTGTTGTTTTCTGCCTTTCTCGAGCACATTTTGACTTGTTGTTGAATGCTCCTATAATGTAACTCTAAATGACAATCAGAGCAACTTGAATTGCGTGTGTGCAGCCTTTTGCTCAAAAGTGATCAACGTTTCGTTTTCGGAGTCTCTTTTGACTATCTCTTCGAGAGCTGTTTTCAGTCATTAACAGAGCTGTTCTGAAAGTGTCCAAGCGGCCTGTTCTTAGAGTGGACTGTTTTTTGCATTCGTTCTCAAGTTATATCAAACTATCAAAGTGTTGTTTTCTGCCTTTCTCGAGCACATTTTAACTTGTTGTTGAATGCTCCTATAATGTAACTCTAAATGACAATCAGAGCAACTTGAATTGCGTGTGTGCAGCCTTTTGCTCAAAAGTTATCAATGTTTCGTTTTCAGAGTTTCTTTTGACAATCTCTTAAAGAGCTGATTTCAGTCATTAACAGAGCTGTTCTGAAAGTGTCCAAGCAGCCTGTTCTGAGAGTGGACTGTTTTTTGCATTCGTTCTCAAGTTATATCAAAGTGTTGTTTTCTGCCTTTCTCGAGCACATTTTGACTTGTTGTTGAATGCTCCTATAATGTAACTCTAAATGACAATCAGAGCAACTTGAATTGCGTGTGTGCAGCCTTTTGCTCAAAAGTGATCAACGTTTCGTTTTCAGAGTCTCTTTTGACAATCTCTTCGAGAGCTGTTTTCAGTCATTAACAGAGCTGTTCTGAAAGTGTCCAAGCGGCCTGTTCTGAGAGTGGACTGTTTTTTGCATTCGTTCTCAAGTTCTATCAGTGTTGTTTTCTGCTTTTCTGGAGCACATTTTGACTTGTTGCTGAATGCTCCTATAATGTAACTCTAAATGACAATCAGAGCAACTTGAATTGCGTGTGTGCAGCCTTTTGCTCAAAAGTGATCTACGTTTCGTTTTCGGAGTCTCTTTTGACAATCTCTTCGAGAGCTGTTTTCAGTCATTAACAGAGCTGTTCTGAAAGTGTCCAAGCGGCCTGTTCTTAGAGTGGACTGTTTTTTGCATTCGTTCTCAAGTTATATCAAACTATCAAAGTGTTGTTTTCTGCCTTTCTGGAGCACATTTTGACTTGTTGTTGAATGCTCCTATAATGTAACTCTAAATGACAATCAGAGTATGTTGAATTACGTGTGTGCAGCCTTTTGCTCAAAAGTTATCAATGTTTCGTTTTCAGAGTTTCTTTTGACAATCTCTTAAAGAGCTGATTTCAGTCATTAACAGAGCTGTTCTGAAAGTGTCCAAGCAGCCTGTTCTGAGAGTGGACTGTTTTTTGCATTCGTTCTCAAGTTATATCAAAGTGTTGTTTTCTGCCTTTCTCGAGCACATTTTGACTTGTTGTTGAATGCTCCTATAATGTAACTCTAAATGACAATCAGAGCAACTTGAATTGCGTGTGTGCAGCCTTTTGCTCAAAAGTGATCAACGTTTCGTTTTCAGAGTCTCTTTTGACAATCTCTTCGAGAGCTGTTTTCAGTCATTAACAGAGCTGTTCTGAAAGTGTCCAAGCGGCCTGTTCTGAGAGTGGACTGTTTTTTGCATTCGTTCTCAAGTTCTATCAGTGTTGTTTTCTGCTTTTCTGGAGCACATTTTAACTTGTTGCTGAATGCTCCTATAATGTAACTCTAAATGACAATCAGAGTATGTTGAATTACGTGTGTGCAGCCTTTTGCTCAAAAGTTATCAAGGTTTCGTTTTCAGAGTCTCTTTTGACAATCTCTTAAAGAGCTGATTTCAGTCATTAACAGAGCTGTTCTGAAAGTGTCCAAGCAGCCTGTTCTGAGAGTGGACTGTTTTTTGCATTCGTTCTCAAGTTATATCAAAGTGTTGTTTTCTGCCTTTCTCGAGCACATTTTGACTTGTTGTTGAATGCTCCTATAATGTTACTCTAAATGACAATCAGAGCAACTTGAATTGCGTGTGTGCAGCCTTTTGCTCAAAAGTGATCAACGTTTCGTTTTCAGAGTCTCTTTTGACAATCTCTTCGAGAGCTGTTTTCAGTCATTAACAGAACTGTTCTGAAAGTGTCCAAGCGGCCTGTTCTGAGAGTGGACTGTTTTTTGCATTCGTTCTCAAGTTCTATCAGTGTTGTTTTCTGCTTTTCTGGAGCACATTTTGACTTGTTGCTGAATGCTCCTATAATGTAACTCTAAATGACAATCAGAGCAACTTGAATTGCGTGTGTGCAGCCTTTTGCTCAAAAGTGATCAACGTTTCGTTTTCGGAGTCTCTTTTGACAATCTCTTCGAGAGCTGTTTTCAGTCATTAACAGAGCTGTTCTGAAAGTGTCCAAGCGGCCTGTTCTTAGAGTGGACTGTTTTTTGCATTCGTTCTCAAGTTATATCAAACTATCAAAGTGTTGTTTTCTGCCTTTCTGGAGCACATTTTGACTTGTTGTTGAATGCTCCTATAATGTAACTCTAAATGACAATCAGAGTATGTTGACTTACGTGTGTGCAGCCTTTTGCTCAAAACTTATCAATGTTTCGTTTTCAGAGTCTCTTTTGACAATCTCTTAAAGAGCTGATTTCAGTCATTAACAGAGCTGTTCTGAAAGTGTCCAAGCAGCCTGTTCTGAGAGTGGACTGTTTTTTGCATTCGTTCTCAAGTTACATCAAAGTGTTGTTTTCTGCCTTTCTCGAGCACATTTTGACTTGTTGTTGAATGCTCCTATAATGTAACTCTAAATGACAATCAGAGCAACTTGAATTGCGTGTGTGCAGCCTTTTGCTCAAAAGTGACCAACGTTTCGTTTTCAGAGTCTCTTTTGACAATCTCTTCGAGAGCTGTTTTCAGTCATTAACAGAGCTGTTCTGAAAGTGTCCAAGCGGCCTGTTCTGAGAGTGGACTGTTTTTTGCATTCGTTCTCAAGTTCTATCAGTGTTGTTTTCTGCTTTTCTGGAGCACATTTTAACTTGTTTCTGAATGCTCCTATAATGTAACTCTAAATGACAATCAGAGTATGTTGAATTACGTGTGTGCAGCCTTTTGCTCAAAAGTTATCAATGTTTCGTTTTCAGAGTCTCTTTTGACAATCTCTTAAAGAGCTGATTTCAGTCATTAACAGAGCTGTTCTGAAAGTGTCCAAGCAGCCTGTTCTGAGAGTGGACTGTTTTTTGCATTCGTTCTCAAGTTATATCAAAGTGTTGTTTTCTGCCTTTCTCGAGCACATTTTGACTTGTTGTTGAATGCTCCTATAATGTAACTCTAAATGACAATCAGAGCAACTTGAATTGCGTGTGTGCAGCCTTTTTGCTCAAAAGTGATCAACGTTTCGTTTTCAGAGTCTCTTTTGACAATCTCTTCGAGAGCTGTTTTCAGTCATTAACAGAGCTGTTCTGAAAGTGTCCAAGCGGCCTGTTCTTGGAGTGGACTGTTTTTTGCATTCGTTCTCAAGTTATATCAAACTATCAAAGTGTTGTTTTCTGCCTTTCTGGAGCACATTTTGACTTGTTGTTGAATGCTCCTATAATGTAACTCTAAATGACAATCAGAGTATGTTGAATTACGTGTGTGCAGCCTTTTGCTCAAAAGTTATCAATGTTTCGTTTTCAGAGTCTCTTTTGACAATCTCTTAAAGAGCTGATTTCAGTCATTAACAGAGCTGTTCTGAAAGTGTCCAAGCAGCCTGTTCTGAGAGTGGAATGTTTTTTGCATTCGTTCTCAAGTTATATCAAAGTGTTGTTTTCTGCCTTTCTCGAGCACATTTTGACTTGTTGTTGAATGCTCCTATAATGTAACTCTAAATGACAATCAGAGCAACTTGAATTGCGTGTGTGCAGCCTTTTGCTCAAAAGTGATCAACGTTTCGTTTTCAGAGTCTCTTTTGACAATCTCTTCGAGAGCTGTTTTCAGTCATTAACAGAGCTGTTCTGAAAGTGTCCAAGCGGCCTGTTCTGAGAGTGGACTGTTTTTTGCGTTCGTTCTCAAGTTCTATCAGTGTTGTTTTCTGCTTTTCTGGAGCACATTTTGACTTGTTGCTGAATGCTCCTATAATGTAACTCTAAATGACAATCAGAGCAACTTGAATTGCGTGTGTGCAGCCTTTTGCTCAAAAGTGATCAACGTTTCGTTTTCAGAGTCTCTTTTGACAATCTCTTCGAGAGCTGTTTTCAGTCATTAACGGAGCTGTTCTGAAAGTGTCCAAGCGGCCTGTTCTGAGAGTGGAATGTTTTTTGCATTCGTTCTCAAGTTCTATCAGTGTTGTTTTCTGCTTTTCTGGAGCACATTTTGACTTGTTGCTGAATGCTCCTATAATGTAACTCTAAATGACAATCAGAGTATGTTGAATTACGTGTGTGCAGCCTTTTGCTCAAACGTTATCAATGTTTCGTTTTCAGAGTCTCTTTTGACAATCTCTTAAAGAGCTGATTTCAGTCATTAACAGAGCTGTTCTGAAAGTGTCCTGTTCTGAGAGTGGACTGTTTTTTGCATTCGTTCTCAAGTTATATCAAAGTGTTGTTTTCTGCCTTTCTCGAGCACATTTTGACTTGTTGTTGAATGCTCCTATAATGTAACTCTAAATGACAATCAGAGCAACTTGAATTGCGTGTGTGCAGCCTTTTGCTCAAAAGTGATCAACGTTTCGTTTTCAGAGTCTCTTTTGACAATCTCTTCGAGAGCTGTTTTCAGTCATTAACAGAGCTGTTCTGAAAGTGTCCAAGCGGCCTGTTCTGAGAGTGGACTGTTTTTTGCGTTCGTTCTCAAGTTCTATCAGTGTTGTTTTCTGCTTTTCTGGAGCACATTTTGACTTGTTGCTGAATGCTCCTATAATGTAACTCTAAATGACAATCAGAGCAACTTGAATTGCGTGTGTGCAGCCTTTTGCTCAAAAGTGATCAACGTTTCGTTTTCAGAGTCTCTTTTGACAATCTCTTCGAGAGCTGTTTTCAGTCATTAACGGAGCTGTTCTGAAAGTGTCCAAGCGGCCTGTTCTGAGAGTGGAATGTTTTTTGCATTCGTTCTCAAGTTCTATCAGTGTTGTTTTCTGCTTTTCTGGAGCACATTTTGACTTGTTGCTGAATGCTCCTATAATGTAACTCTAAATGACAATCAGAGTATGTTGAATTACGTGTGTGCAGCCTTTTGCTCAAACGTTATCAATGTTTCGTTTTCAGAGTCTCTTTTGACAATCTCTTAAAGAGCTGATTTCAGTCATTAACAGAGCTGTTCTGAAAGTGTCCTGTTCTGAGAGTGGACTGTTTTTTGCATTCGTTCTCAAGTTATATCAAAGTGTTGTTTTCTGCCTTTCTCGAGCACATTTTGACTTGTTGTTGAATGCTCCTATAATGTAACTCTAAATGACAATCAGAGCAACTTGAATTGCGTGTGTGCAGCCTTTTGCTCAAAAGTGATCAACGTTTCGTTTTCAGAGTCTCTTTTGACAATCTCTTCGAGAGCTGTTTTCAGTCATTAACAGAGCTGTTCTGAAAGTGTCCAAGCGGCCTGTTCTGAGAGTGGACTGTTTTTTGCATTCGTTCTCAAGTTCTATCAGTGTTGTTTTCTGCTTTTCTGGAGCACATTTTGACTTGTTGCTGAATGCTCCTATAATGTAACTCTAAATGACAATCAGAGCAACTTGAATTGCGTGTGTGCAGCCTTTTGCTCAAAAGTGATCAACGTTTCGTTTTCGGAGTCTCTTTTGACAATCTCTTCGAGAGCTGTTTTCAGTCATTAACAGAGCTGTTCTGAAAGTGTCCAAGCGGCCTGTTCTTAGAGTGGACTGTTTTTTGCATTCGTTCTCAAGTTATATCAAACTATCAAAGTGTTGTTTTCTGCCTTTCTGGAGCACATTTTGACTCCTATAATGTAACTCTAAATGACAATCAGAGCAACTTGAATTGCGTGTGTGCAGCCTTTTGCTCAAAAGTGATCAACGTTTCGTTTTCGGAGTCTCTTTTGACAATCTCTTAAAGAGCTGATTTCAGTCATTAACAGAGCTGTTCTGAAAGTGTCCAAGCAGCCTGTTCTGAGAGTGGAATGTTTTTTGCATTCGTTCTCAAGTTATATCAAAGTGTTGTTTTCTGCCTTTCTTGAGCACATTTTGACTTGTTGTTGAATGCTCCTATAATGTAACTCTAAATGACAATCAGAGCAACTTGAATTGCGTGTGTGCAGCCTTTTGCTCAAAAGTGATCAACGTTTCGTTTTCAGAGTCTCTTTTGACAATCTCTTCGAGAGCTGTTTTCAGTCATTAACAGGGCTGTTCTGAAAGTGTCCAAGCGGCCTGTTCTGAGAGTGGACTGTTTTTTGCATTCGTTCTCAAGTTCTATCAGTGTTGTTTTCTGCTTTTCTGGAGCACATTTTGACTTGTTGCTGAATGCTCCTATAATGTAACTCTAAATGACAATCAGAGTATGTTGAATTACGTGTGTGCAGCCTTTTGCTCAAACGTTATCAATGTTTCGTTTTCAGAGTCTCTTTTGACAATCTCTTAAAGAGCTGATTTCAGTCATTAACAGAGCTGTTCTGAAAGTGTCCAAGCAGCCTGTTCTGAGAGTGGACTGTTTTTTGCATTCGTTCTCAAGTTATATCAAAGTGTTGTTTTCTGCCTTTCTCGAGCACATTTTGACTTGTTGTTGAATGCTCCTATAATGTAACTCTAAATCACAATCAGAGCAACTTGAATTGCGTGTGTGCAGCCTTTTGCTCAAAAGTGATCAACGTTTCGTTTTCAGAGTCTCTTTTGACAATCTCTTCGAGAGCTGTTTTCAGTCATTAACAGAGCTGTTCTGAAAGTGTCCAAGCGGCCTGTTCTGAGAGTGGACTGTTTTTTGCATTCGTTCTCAAGTTCTGTCAGTGTTGTTTTCTGCTTTTCTGGAGCACATTTTGACTTGTTGCTGAATGCTCCTATAATGTAACTCTAAATGACAATCAGAGCAACTTGAATTGCGTGTGTGCAGCCTTTTGCTCAAAAGTGATCAACGTTTCGTTTTCGGAGTCTCTTTTGACAATCTCTTCGAGAGCTGTTTTCAGTCATTAACAGAGCTGTTCTGAAAGTGTCCAAGCGGCCTGTTCTTAGAGTGGACTGTTTTTTGCATTCGTTCTCAAGTTATATCAAACTATCAAAGTGGTGTTTTCTGCCTTTCTGGAGCACATTTTGACTTGTTGTTGAATGCTCCTATAATGTAACTCTAAATGACAATCAGAGTATGTTGAATTACGTGTGTGCAGCCTTTTGCTCAAAAGTGATCAATGTTTCGTTTTCAGAGTCTCTTTTGACAATCTCTTAAAGAGCTGATTTCAGTCATTAACAGAGCTGTTCTGAAAGTGTCCAAGCAGCCTGTTCTGAGAGTGGAATGTTTTTTGCATTCGTTCTCAAGTTATATCAAAGTGTTGTTTTCTGCCTTTCTCGAGCACATTTTGACTTGTTGTTGAATGCTCCTATAATGTAACTCTAAATGACAATCAGAGCAACTTGAATTGCGTGTGTGCAGCCTTTTGCTCAAAAGTGATCAACGTTTCGTTTTCAGAGTCTCTTTTGACAATCTCTTCGAGAGTTGTTTTCAGTCATTAACAGAGCTGTTCTGAAAGTGTCCAAGCGGCCTGTTCTGAGAGTGGACTGTTTTTTGCATTCGTTCTCAAGTTCTATCAGTGTTGTTTTCTGCTTTTCTGGAGCACATTTTGACTTGTTGCTGAATGCTCCTATAATGTAACTCTAAATGACAATCAGAGCAACTTGAATTGCGTGTGTGCAGCCTTTTGCTCAAAAGTGATCAACGTTTCGTTTTCGGAGTCTCTTTTGACAATCTCTTCGAGAGCTGTTTTCAGTCATTAACAGAGCTGTTCTGAAAGTGTCCAAGCGGCCTGTTCTTAGAGTGGACTGTTTTTTGCATTCGTTCTCAAGTTATATCAAACTATCAAAGTGTTGTTTTCTGCCTTTCTGGAGCACATTTTGACTTGTTGTTGAATGCTCCTATAATGTAACTCTAAATGACAATCAGAGTATGTTGAATTACGTGTGTGCAGCCTTTTGCTCAAAACTTATCAATGTTTCGTTTTCAGAGTCTCTTTTGACAATCTCTTAAAGAGCTTATTTCAGTCATTAACAGAGCTGTTCTGAAAGTGTCCAAGCAGCCTGTTCTGAGAGTGGACTGTTTTTTGCATTCGTTCTCAAGTTATATCAAAGTGTTGTTTTCTGCCTTTCTCGAGCACATTTTGACTTGTTGTTGAATGCTCCTATAATGTAACTCTAAATGACAATCAGAGCAACTTGAATTGCGTGTGTGCAGCCTTTTGCTCAAAAGTGATCAACGTTTCGTTTTCAGAGTCTCTTTTGACAATCTCTTCGAGAGCTGTTTTCAGTCATTAACAGAGCTGTTCTGAAAGTGTCCAAGCGGCCTGTTCTGAGAGTGGACTGTTTTTTGCATTCGTTCTCAAGTTCTATCAGTGTTGTTTTCTGCTTTTCTGGAGCACATTTTAACTTGTTGCTGAATGCTCCTATAATGTAACTCTAAATGACAATCAGAGTATGTTGAATTACGTGTGTGCAGCCTTTTGCTCAAAAGTTATCAATGTTTCGTTTTCAGAGTCTCTTTTGACAATCTCTTAAAGAGCTGATTTCAGTCATTAACAGAGCTGTTCTGAAAGTGTCCAAGCAGCCTGTTCTGAGAGTGGACTGTTTTTTGCATTCGTTCTCAAGTTATATCAAAGTGTTGTTTTCTGCCTTTCTCGAGCACATTTTGACTTGTTGTTGAATGCTCCTATAATGTTACTCTAAATGACAATCAGAGCAACTTGAATTGCGTGTGTGCAGCCTTTTGCTCAAAAGTGATCAACGTTTCGTTTTCAGAGTCTCTTTTGACAATCTCTTCGAGAGCTGTTTTCAGTCATTAACAGAACTGTTCTGAAAGTGTCCAAGCGGCCTGTTCTGAGAGTGGACTGTTTTTTGCATTCGTTCTCAAGTTCTATCAGTGTTGTTTTCTGCTTTTCTGGAGCACATTTTGACTTGTTGCTGAATGCTCCTATAATGTAACTCTAAATGACAATCAGAGCAACTTGAATTGCGTGTGTGCAGCCTTTTGCTCAAAAGTGATCAACGTTTCGTTTTCGGAGTCTCTTTTGACAATCTCTTCGAGAGCTGTTTTCAGTCATTAACAGAGCTGTTCTGAAAGTGTCCAAGCGGCCTGTTCTTAGAGTGGACTGTTTTTTGCATTCGTTCTCAAGTTATATCAAACTATCAAAGTGTTGTTTTCTGCCTTTCTGGAGCACATTTTGACTTGTTGTTGAATGCTCCTATAATGTAACTCTAAATGACAATCAGAGTATGTTGACTTACGTGTGTGCAGCCTTTTGCTCAAAACTTATCAATGTTTCGTTTTCAGAGTCTCTTTTGACAATCTCTTAAAGAGCTGATTTCAGTCATTAACAGAGCTGTTCTGAAAGTGTCCAAGCAGCCTGTTCTGAGAGTGGACTGTTTTTTGCATTCGTTCTCAAGTTACATCAAAGTGTTGTTTTCTGCCTTTCTCGAGCACATTTTGACTTGTTGTTGAATGCTCCTATAATGTAACTCTAAATGACAATCAGAGCAACTTGAATTGCGTGTGTGCAGCCTTTTGCTCAAAAGTGATCAACGTTTCGTTTTCAGAGTCTCTTTTGACAATCTCTTCGAGAGCTGTTTTCAGTCATTAACAGAGCTGTTCTGAAAGTGTCCAAGCGGCCTGTTCTGAGAGTGGACTGTTTTTTGCATTCGTTCTCAAGTTCTATCAGTGTTGTTTTCTGCTTTTCTGGAGCACATTTTAACTTGTTTCTGAATGCTCCTATAATGTAACTCTAAATGACAATCAGAGTATGTTGAATTACGTGTGTGCAGCCTTTTGCTCAAAAGTTATCAATGTTTCGTTTTCAGAGTCTCTTTTGACAATCTCTTAAAGAGCTGATTTCAGTCATTAACAGAGCTGTTCTGAAAGTGTCCAAGCAGCCTGTTCTGAGAGTGGACTGTTTTTTGCATTCGTTCTCAAGTTATATCAAAGTGTTGTTTTCTGCCTTTCTCGAGCACATTTTGACTTGTTGTTGAATGCTCCTATAATGTAACTCTAAATGACAATCAGAGCAACTTGAATTGCGTGTGTGCAGCCTTTTTGCTCAAAAGTGATCAACGTTTCGTTTTCAGAGTCTCTTTTGACAATCTCTTCGAGAGCTGTTTTCAGTCATTAACAGAGCTGTTCTGAAAGTGTCCAAGCGGCCTGTTCTTGGAGTGGACTGTTTTTTGCATTCGTTCTCAAGTTATATCAAACTATCAAAGTGTTGTTTTCTGCCTTTCTGGAGCACATTTTGACTTGTTGTTGAATGCTCCTATAATGTAACTCTAAATGACAATCAGAGTATGTTGAATTACGTGTGTGCAGCCTTTTGCTCAAAAGTTATCAATGTTTCGTTTTCAGAGTCTCTTTTGACAATCTCTTAAAGAGCTGATTTCAGTCATTAACAGAGCTGTTCTGAAAGTGTCCAAGCAGCCTGTTCTGAGAGTGGAATGTTTTTTGCATTCGTTCTCAAGTTATATCAAAGTGTTGTTTTCTGCCTTTCTCGAGCACATTTTGACTTGTTGTTGAATGCTCCTATAATGTAACTCTAAATGACAATCAGAGCAACTTGAATTGCGTGTGTGCAGCCTTTTGCTCAAAAGTGATCAACGTTTCGTTTTCAGAGTCTCTTTTGACAATCTCTTCGAGAGCTGTTTTCAGTCATTAACAGAGCTGTTCTGAAAGTGTCCAAGCGGCCTGTTCTGAGAGTGGACTGTTTTTTGCGTTCGTTCTCAAGTTCTATCAGTGTTGTTTTCTGCTTTTCTGGAGCACATTTTGACTTGTTGCTGAATGCTCCTATAATGTAACTCTAAATGACAATCAGAGCAACTTGAATTGCGTGTGTGCAGCCTTTTGCTCAAAAGTGATCAACGTTTCGTTTTCGGAGTCTCTTTTGACAATCTCTTCGAGAGCTGTTTTCAGTCATTAACAGAGCTGTTCTGAAAGTGTCCAAGCGGCCTGTTCTTAGAGTGGACTGTTTTTTGCATTCGTTCTCAAGTTATATCAAACTATCAAAGTGTTGTTTTCTGCCTTTCTGGAGCACATTTTGACTCCTATAATGTAACTCTAAATGACAATCAGAGCAACTTGAATTGCGTGTGTGCAGCCTTTTGCTCAAAAGTGATCAACGTTTCGTTTTCGGAGTCTCTTTTGACAATCTCTTAAAGAGCTGATTTCAGTCATTAACAGAGCTGTTCTGAAAGTGTCCAAGCAGCCTGTTCTGAGAGTGGAATGTTTTTTGCATTCGTTCTCAAGTTATATCAAAGTGTTGTTTTCTGCCTTTCTTGAGCACATTTTGACTTGTTGTTGAATGCTCCTATAATGTAACTCTAAATGACAATCAGAGCAACTTGAATTGCGTGTGTGCAGCCTTTTGCTCAAAAGTGATCAACGTTTCGTTTTCAGAGTCTCTTTTGACAATCTCTTCGAGAGCTGTTTTCAGTCATTAACGGAGCTGTTCTGAAAGTGTCCAAGCGGCCTGTTCTGAGAGTGGAATGTTTTTTGCATTCGTTCTCAAGTTCTATCAGTGTTGTTTTCTGCTTTTCTGGAGCACATTTTGACTTGTTGCTGAATGCTCCTATAATGTAACTCTAAATGACAATCAGAGTATGTTGAATTACGTGTGTGCAGCCTTTTGCTCAAACGTTATCAATGTTTCGTTTTCAGAGTCTCTTTTGACAATCTCTTAAAGAGCTGATTTCAGTCATTAACAGAGCTGTTCTGAAAGTGTCCTGTTCTGAGAGTGGACTGTTTTTTGCATTCGTTCTCAAGTTATATCAAAGTGTTGTTTTCTGCCTTTCTCGAGCACATTTTGACTTGTTGTTGAATGCTCCTATAATGTAACTCTAAATGACAATCAGAGCAACTTGAATTGCGTGTGTGCAGCCTTTTGCTCAAAAGTGATCAACGTTTCGTTTTCAGAGTCTCTTTTGACAATCTCTTCGAGAGCTGTTTTCAGTCATTAACAGAGCTGTTCTGAAAGTGTCCAAGCGGCCTGTTCTGAGAGTGGACTGTTTTTTGCATTCGTTCTCAAGTTCTATCAGTGTTGTTTTCTGCTTTTCTGGAGCACATTTTGACTTGTTGCTGAATGCTCCTATAATGTAACTCTAAATGACAATCAGAGCAACTTGAATTGCGTGTGTGCAGCCTTTTGCTCAAAAGTGATCAACGTTTCGTTTTCGGAGTCTCTTTTGACAATCTCTTCGAGAGCTGTTTTCAGTCATTAACAGAGCTGTTCTGAAAGTGTCCAAGCGGCCTGTTCTTAGAGTGGACTGTTTTTTGCATTCGTTCTCAAGTTATATCAAACTATCAAAGTGTTGTTTTCTGCCTTTCTGGAGCACATTTTGACTCCTATAATGTAACTCTAAATGACAATCAGAGCAACTTGAATTGCGTGTGTGCAGCCTTTTGCTCAAAAGTGATCAACGTTTCGTTTTCGGAGTCTCTTTTGACAATCTCTTAAAGAGCTGATTTCAGTCATTAACAGAGCTGTTCTGAAAGTGTCCAAGCAGCCTGTTCTGAGAGTGGAATGTTTTTTGCATTCGTTCTCAAGTTATATCAAAGTGTTGTTTTCTGCCTTTCTTGAGCACATTTTGACTTGTTGTTGAATGCTCCTATAATGTAACTCTAAATGACAATCAGAGCAACTTGAATTGCGTGTGTGCAGCCTTTTGCTCAAAAGTGATCAACGTTTCGTTTTCAGAGTCTCTTTTGACAATCTCTTCGAGAGCTGTTTTCAGTCATTAACAGGGCTGTTCTGAAAGTGTCCAAGCGGCCTGTTCTGAGAGTGGACTGTTTTTTGCATTCGTTCTCAAGTTCTATCAGTGTTGTTTTCTGCTTTTCTGGAGCACATTTTGACTTGTTGCTGAATGCTCCTATAATGTAACTCTAAATGACAATCAGAGTATGTTGAATTACGTGTGTGCAGCCTTTTGCTCAAACGTTATCAATGTTTCGTTTTCAGAGTCTCTTTTGACAATCTCTTAAAGAGCTGATTTCAGTCATTAACAGAGCTGTTCTGAAAGTGTCCAAGCAGCCTGTTCTGAGAGTGGACTGTTTTTTGCATTCGTTCTCAAGTTATATCAAAGTGTTGTTTTCTGCCTTTCTCGAGCACATTTTGACTTGTTGTTGAATGCTCCTATAATGTAACTCTAAATCACAATCAGAGCAACTTGAATTGCGTGTGTGCAGCCTTTTGCTCAAAAGTGATCAACGTTTCGTTTTCAGAGTCTCTTTTGACAATCTCTTCGAGAGCTGTTTTCAGTCATTAACAGAGCTGTTCTGAAAGTGTCCAAGCGGCCTGTTCTGAGAGTGGACTGTTTTTTGCATTCGTTCTCAAGTTCTGTCAGTGTTGTTTTCTGCTTTTCTGGAGCACATTTTGACTTGTTGCTGAATGCTCCTATAATGTAACTCTAAATGACAATCAGAGCAACTTGAATTGCGTGTGTGCAGCCTTTTGCTCAAAAGTGATCAACGTTTCGTTTTCGGAGTCTCTTTTGACAATCTCTTCGAGAGCTGTTTTCAGTCATTAACAGAGCTGTTCTGAAAGTGTCCAAGCGGCCTGTTCTTAGAGTGGACTGTTTTTTGCATTCGTTCTCAAGTTATATCAAACTATCAAAGTGGTGTTTTCTGCCTTTCTGGAGCACATTTTGACTTGTTGTTGAATGCTCCTATAATGTAACTCTAAATGACAATCAGAGTATGTTGAATTACGTGTGTGCAGCCTTTTGCTCAAAAGTGATCAATGTTTCGTTTTCAGAGTCTCTTTTGACAATCTCTTAAAGAGCTGATTTCAGTCATTAACAGAGCTGTTCTGAAAGTGTCCAAGCAGCCTGTTCTGAGAGTGGAATGTTTTTTGCATTCGTTCTCAAGTTATATCAAAGTGTTGTTTTCTGCCTTTCTCGAGCACATTTTGACTTGTTGTTGAATGCTCCTATAATGTAACTCTAAATGACAATCAGAGCAACTTGAATTGCGTGTGTGCAGCCTTTTGCTCAAAAGTGATCAACGTTTCGTTTTCAGAGTCTCTTTTGACAATCTCTTCGAGAGTTGTTTTCAGTCATTAACAGAGCTGTTCTGAAAGTGTCCAAGCGGCCTGTTCTGAGAGTGGACTGTTTTTTGCATTCGTTCTCAAGTTCTATCAGTGTTGTTTTCTGCTTTTCTGGAGCACATTTTGACTTGTTGCTGAATGCTCCTATAATGTAACTCTAAATGACAATCAGAGCAACTTGAATTGCGTGTGTGCAGCCTTTTGCTCAAAAGTGATCAACGTTTCGTTTTCGGAGTCTCTTTTGACAATCTCTTCGAGAGCTGTTTTCAGTCATTAACAGAGCTGTTCTGAAAGTGTCCAAGCGGCCTGTTCTTAGAGTGGACTGTTTTTTGCATTCGTTCTCAAGTTATATCAAACTATCAAAGTGTTGTTTTCTGCCTTTCTGGAGCACATTTTGACTTGTTGTTGAATGCTCCTATAATGTAACTCTAAATGACAATCAGAGTATGTTGAATTACGTGTGTGCAGCCTTTTGCTCAAAACTTATCAATGTTTCGTTTTCAGAGTCTCTTTTGACAATCTCTTAAAGAGCTTATTTCAGTCATTAACAGAGCTGTTCTGAAAGTGTCCAAGCAGCCTGTTCTGAGAGTGGACTGTTTTTTGCATTCGTTCTCAAGTTATATCAAAGTGTTGTTTTCTGCCTTTCTCGAGCACATTTTGACTTGTTGTTGAATGCTCCTATAATGTAACTCTAAATGACAATCAGAGCAACTTGAATTGCGTGTGTGCAGCCTTTTGCTCAAAAGTGATCAACGTTTCGTTTTCAGAGTCTCTTTTGACAATCTCTTCGAGAGCTGTTTTCAGTCATTAACAGAGCTGTTCTGAAAGTGTCCAAGCGGCCTGTTCTGAGAGTGGACTGTTTTTTGCATTCGTTCTCAAGTTCTATCAGTGTTGTTTTCTGCTTTTCTGGAGCACATTTTAACTTGTTGCTGAATGCTCCTATAATGTAACTCTAAATGACAATCAGAGTATGTTGAATTACGTGTGTGCAGCCTTTTGCTCAAAAGTTATCAATGTTTCGTTTTCAGAGTCTCTTTTGACAATCTCTTAAAGAGCTGATTTCAGTCATTAACAGAGCTGTTCTGAAAGTGTCCAAGCAGCCTGTTCTGAGAGTGGACTGTTTTTTGCATTCGTTCTCAAGTTATATCAAAGTGTTGTTTTCTGCCTTTCTCGAGCACATTTTGACTTGTTGTTGAATGCTCCTATAATGTTACTCTAAATGACAATCAGAGCAACTTGAATTGCGTGTGTGCAGCCTTTTGCTCAAAAGTGATCAACGTTTCGTTTTCAGAGTCTCTTTTGACAATCTCTTCGAGAGCTGTTTTCAGTCATTAACAGAACTGTTCTGAAAGTGTCCAAGCGGCCTGTTCTGAGAGTGGACTGTTTTTTGCATTCGTTCTCAAGTTCTATCAGTGTTGTTTTCTGCTTTTCTGGAGCACATTTTGACTTGTTGCTGAATGCTCCTATAATGTAACTCTAAATGACAATCAGAGCAACTTGAATTGCGTGTGTGCAGCCTTTTGCTCAAAAGTGATCAACGTTTCGTTTTCGGAGTCTCTTTTGACAATCTCTTCGAGAGCTGTTTTCAGTCATTAACAGAGCTGTTCTGAAAGTGTCCAAGCGGCCTGTTCTTAGAGTGGACTGTTTTTTGCATTCGTTCTCAAGTTATATCAAACTATCAAAGTGTTGTTTTCTGCCTTTCTGGAGCACATTTTGACTTGTTGTTGAATGCTCCTATAATGTAACTCTAAATGACAATCAGAGTATGTTGACTTACGTGTGTGCAGCCTTTTGCTCAAAACTTATCAATGTTTCGTTTTCAGAGTCTCTTTTGACAATCTCTTAAAGAGCTGATTTCAGTCATTAACAGAGCTGTTCTGAAAGTGTCCAAGCAGCCTGTTCTGAGAGTGGACTGTTTTTTGCATTCGTTCTCAAGTTACATCAAAGTGTTGTTTTCTGCCTTTCTCGAGCACATTTTGACTTGTTGTTGAATGCTCCTATAATGTAACTCTAAATGACAATCAGAGCAACTTGAATTGCGTGTGTGCAGCCTTTTGCTCAAAAGTTATCAATGTTTCGTTTTCAGAGTCTCTTTTGACAATCTCTTAAAGAGCTGATTTCAGTCATTAACAGAGCTGTTCTGAAAGTGTCCAAGCAGCCTGTTCTGAGAGTGGACTGTTTTTTGCATTCGTTCTCAAGTTATATCAAAGTGTTGTTTTCTGCCTTTCTCGAGCACATTTTGACTTGTTGTTGAATGCTCCTATAATGTAACTCTAAATGACAATCAGAGCAACTTGAATTGCGTGTGTGCAGCCTTTTTGCTCAAAAGTGATCAACGTTTCGTTTTCAGAGTCTCTTTTGACAATCTCTTCGAGAGCTGTTTTCAGTCATTAACAGAGCTGTTCTGAAAGTGTCCAAGCGGCCTGTTCTTGGAGTGGACTGTTTTTTGCATTCGTTCTCAAGTTATATCAAACTATCAAAGTGTTGTTTTCTGCCTTTCTGGAGCACATTTTGACTTGTTGTTGAATGCTCCTATAATGTAACTCTAAATGACAATCAGAGTATGTTGAATTACGTGTGTGCAGCCTTTTGCTCAAAAGTTATCAATGTTTCGTTTTCAGAGTCTCTTTTGACAATCTCTTAAAGAGCTGATTTCAGTCATTAACAGAGCTGTTCTGAAAGTGTCCAAGCAGCCTGTTCTGAGAGTGGAATGTTTTTTGCATTCGTTCTCAAGTTATATCAAAGTGTTGTTTTCTGCCTTTCTCGAGCACATTTTGACTTGTTGTTGAATGCTCCTATAATGTAACTCTAAATGACAATCAGAGCAACTTGAATTGCGTGTGTGCAGCCTTTTGCTCAAAAGTGATCAACGTTTCGTTTTCAGAGTCTCTTTTGACAATCTCTTCGAGAGCTGTTTTCAGTCATTAACAGAGCTGTTCTGAAAGTGTCCAAGCGGCCTGTTCTGAGAGTGGACTGTTTTTTGCGTTCGTTCTCAAGTTCTATCAGTGTTGTTTTCTGCTTTTCTGGAGCACATTTTGACTTGTTGCTGAATGCTCCTATAATGTAACTCTAAATGACAATCAGAGCAACTTGAATTGCGTGTGTGCAGCCTTTTGCTCAAAAGTGATCAACGTTTCGTTTTCGGAGTCTCTTTTGACAATCTCTTCGAGAGCTGTTTTCAGTCATTAACAGAGCTGTTCTGAAAGTGTCCAAGCGGCCTGTTCTTAGAGTGGACTGTTTTTTGCATTCGTTCTCAAGTTATATCAAACTATCAAAGTGTTGTTTTCTGCCTTTCTGGAGCACATTTTGACTCCTATAATGTAACTCTAAATGACAATCAGAGCAACTTGAATTGCGTGTGTGCAGCCTTTTGCTCAAAAGTGATCAACGTTTCGTTTTCGGAGTCTCTTTTGACAATCTCTTAAAGAGCTGATTTCAGTCATTAACAGAGCTGTTCTGAAAGTGTCCAAGCAGCCTGTTCTGAGAGTGGAATGTTTTTTGCATTCGTTCTCAAGTTATATCAAAGTGTTGTTTTCTGCCTTTCTTGAGCACATTTTGACTTGTTGTTGAATGCTCCTATAATGTAACTCTAAATGACAATCAGAGCAACTTGAATTGCGTGTGTGCAGCCTTTTGCTCAAAAGTGATCAACGTTTCGTTTTCAGAGTCTCTTTTGACAATCTCTTCGAGAGCTGTTTTCAGTCATTAACAGAGCTGTTCTGAAAGTGTCCAAGCGGCCTGTTCTGAGAGTGGAATGTTTTTTGCATTCGTTCTCAAGTTCTATCAGTGTTGTTTTCTGCTTTTCTGGAGCACATTTTGACTTGTTGCTGAATGCTCCTATAATGTAACTCTAAATGACAATCAGAGTATGTTGAATTACGTGTGTGCAGCCTTTTGCTCAAACGTTATCAATGTTTCGTTTTCAGAGTCTCTTTTGACAATCTCTTAAAGAGCTGATTTCAGTCATTAACAGAGCTGTTCTGAAAGTGTCCTGTTCTGAGAGTGGACTGTTTTTTGCATTCGTTCTCAAGTTATATCAAAGTGTTGTTTTCTGCCTTTCTCGAGCACATTTTGACTTGTTGTTGAATGCTCCTATAATGTAACTCTAAATGACAATCAGAGCAACTTGAATTGCGTGTGTGCAGCCTTTTGCTCAAAAGTGATCAACGTTTCGTTTTCAGAGTCTCTTTTGACAATCTCTTCGAGAGCTGTTTTCAGTCATTAACAGAGCTGTTCTGAAAGTGTCCAAGCGGCCTGTTCTGAGAGTGGACTGTTTTTTGCATTCGTTCTCAAGTTCTATCAGTGTTGTTTTCTGCTTTTCTGGAGCACATTTTGACTTGTTGCTGAATGCTCCTATAATGTAACTCTAAATGACAATCAGAGCAACTTGAATTGCGTGTGTGCAGCCTTTTGCTCAAAAGTGATCAACGTTTCGTTTTCGGAGTCTCTTTTGACAATCTCTTCGAGAGCTGTTTTCAGTCATTAACAGAGCTGTTCTGAAAGTGTCCAAGCGGCCTGTTCTTAGAGTGGACTGTTTTTTGCATTCGTTCTCAAGTTATATCAAACTATCAAAGTGTTGTTTTCTGCCTTTCTGGAGCACATTTTGACTCCTATAATGTAACTCTAAATGACAATCAGAGCAACTTGAATTGCGTGTGTGCAGCCTTTTGCTCAAAAGTGATCAACGTTTCGTTTTCGGAGTCTCTTTTGACAATCTCTTAAAGAGCTGATTTCAGTCATTAACAGAGCTGTTCTGAAAGTGTCCAAGCAGCCTGTTCTGAGAGTGGAATGTTTTTTGCATTCGTTCTCAAGTTATATCAAAGTGTTGTTTTCTGCCTTTCTTGAGCACATTTTGACTTGTTGTTGAATGCTCCTATAATGTAACTCTAAATGACAATCAGAGCAACTTGAATTGCGTGTGTGCAGCCTTTTGCTCAAAAGTGATCAACGTTTCGTTTTCAGAGTCTCTTTTGACAATCTCTTCGAGAGCTGTTTTCAGTCATTAACAGGGCTGTTCTGAAAGTGTCCAAGCGGCCTGTTCTGAGAGTGGACTGTTTTTTGCATTCGTTCTCAAGTTCTATCAGTGTTGTTTTCTGCTTTTCTGGAGCACATTTTGACTTGTTGCTGAATGCTCCTATAATGTAACTCTAAATGACAATCAGAGTATGTTGAATTACGTGTGTGCAGCCTTTTGCTCAAACGTTATCAATGTTTCGTTTTCAGAGTCTCTTTTGACAATCTCTTAAAGAGCTGATTTCAGTCATTAACAGAGCTGTTCTGAAAGTGTCCAAGCAGCCTGTTCTGAGAGTGGACTGTTTTTTGCATTCGTTCTCAAGTTATATCAAAGTGTTGTTTTCTGCCTTTCTCGAGCACATTTTGACTTGTTGTTGAATGCTCCTATAATGTAACTCTAAATCACAATCAGAGCAACTTGAATTGCGTGTGTGCAGCCTTTTGCTCAAAAGTGATCAACGTTTCGTTTTCAGAGTCTCTTTTGACAATCTCTTCGAGAGCTGTTTTCAGTCATTAACAGAGCTGTTCTGAAAGTGTCCAAGCGGCCTGTTCTGAGAGTGGACTGTTTTTTGCATTCGTTCTCAAGTTCTATCAGTGTTGTTTTCTGCTTTTCTGGAGCACATTTTGACTTGTTGCTGAATGCTCCTATAATGTAACTCTAAATGACAATCAGAGCAACTTGAATTGCGTGTGTGCAGCCTTTTGCTCAAAAGTGATCAACGTATCGTTTTCGGAGTCTCTTTTGACAATCTCTTCGAGAGCTGTTTTCAGTCATTAACAGAGCTGTTCTGAAAGTGTCCAAGCGGCCTGTTCTTAGAGTGGACTGTTTTTTGCATTCGTTCTCAAGTTATATCAAACTATCAAAGTGTTGTTTTCTGCCTTTCTGGAGCACATTTTGACTTGTTGTTGAATGCTCCTATAATGTAACTCTAAATGACAATCAGAGTATGTTGAATTACGTGTGTGCAGCCTTTTGCTCAAAAGTGATCAATGTTTCGTTTTCAGAGTCTCTTTTGACAATCTCTTAAAGAGCTGATTTCAGTCATTAACAGAGCTGTTCTGAAAGTGTCCAAGCAGCCTGTTCTGAGAGTGGAATGTTTTTTGCATTCGTTCTCAAGTTATATCAAAGTGTTGTTTTCTGCCTTTCTTGAGCACATTTTGACTTGTTGTTGAATGCTCCTATAATGTAACTCTAAATGACAATCAGAGCAACTTGAATTGCGTGTGTGCAGCCTTTTGCTCAAAAGTGATCAACGTTTCGTTTTCAGAGTCTCTTTTGACAATCTCTTCGAGAGCTGTTTTCAGTCATTAACAGAGCTGTTCTGAAAGTGTCCAAGCGGCCTGTTCTGAGAGTGGACTGTTTTTTGCATTCGTTCTCAAGTTCTATCAGTGTTGTTTTCTGCTTTTCTGGAGCACATTTTGACTTGTTGCTGAATGCTCCTATAATGTAACTCTAAATGACAATCAGAGTATGTTGAATTACGTGTGTGCAGCCTTTTGCTCAAACGTTATCAATGTTTCATTTTCAGAGTCTCTTTTGACAATCTCTTAAAGAGCTGATTTCAGTCATTAACAGAGCTGTTCTGAAAGTGTCCAAGCAGCCTGTTCTGAGAGTGGACTGTTTTTTGCATTCGTTCTCAAGTTATATCAAAGTGTTGTTTTCTGCCTTTCTCGAGCACATTTTGACTTGTTGTTGAATGCTCCTATAATGTAACTCTAAATGACAATCAGAGCAACTTGAATTGCGTGTGTGCAGCCTTTTGCTCAAAAGTGATTAACGTTTCGTTTTCAGAGTCTCTTTTGACAATCTCTTCGAGAGCTATTTTCAGTCATTAACAGAGCTGTTCTGAAAGTGTCCAAGCGGCCTGTTCTGAGAGTGGACTGTTTTTTGCATTCGTTCTCAAGTTCTATCAGTGTTGTTTTCTGCTTTTCTGGAGCACATTTTGACTTGTTGCTGAATGCTCCTATAATGTAACTCTAAATGACAATCAGAGCAACTTGAATTGCGTGTGTGCAGCCTTTTGCTCAAAAGTGATCAACGTTTCGTTTTCGGAGTCTCTTTTGACAATCTCTTCGAGAGCTGTTTTCAGTCATTAACAGAGCTGTTCTGAAAGTGTCCAAGCGGCCTGTTCTTAGAGTGGACTGTTTTTTGCATTCGTTCTCAAGTTATATCAAACTATCAAAGTGTTGTTTTCTGCCTTTCTGGAGCACATTTTGACTTGTTGTTGAATGCTCCTATAATGTAACTCTAAATGAAATCAGAGTATGTTGAATTACGTGTGTGCAGCCTTTTGCTCAAAAGTTATCAATGTTTCGTTTTCAGAGTCTCTTTTGACAATCTCTTAAAGAGCTGATTTCAGTCATTAACAGAGCTGTTCTGAAAGTGTCCAAGCAGCCTGTTCTGAGAGTGGACTGTTTTTTGCATTCGTTCTCAAGTTATATCAAAGTGTTGTTTTCTGCCTTTCTCGAGCACATTTTGACTTGTTGTTGAATGCTCCTATAATGTAACTCTAAATGACAATCAGAGCAACTTGAATTGCGTGTGTGCAGCCTTTTTGCTCAAAAGTGATCAACGTTTCGTTTTCAGAGTCTCTTTTGACAATCTCTTCGAGAGCTGTTTTCAGTCATTAACAGAGCTGTTCTGAAAGTGTCCAAGCGGCCTGTTCTTGGAGTGGACTGTTTTTTGCATTCGTTCTCAAGTTATATCAAACTATCAAAGTGTTGTTTTCTGCCTTTCTGGAGCACATTTTGACTTGTTGTTGAATGCTCCTATAATGTAACTCTAAATGACAATCAGAGTATGTTGAATTACGTGTGTGCAGCCTTTTGCTCAAAAGTTATCAATGTTTCGTTTTCAGAGTTTCTTTTGACAATCTCTTAAAGAGCTGATTTCAGTCATTAACAGAGCTGTTCTGAAAGTGTCCAAGCAGCCTGTTCTGAGAGTGGAATGTTTTTTGCATTCGTTCTCAAGTTATATCAAAGTGTTGTTTTCTGCCTTTCTCGAGCACATTTTGACTTGTTGTTGAATGCTCCTATAATGTAACTCTAAATGACAATCAGAGGAACTTGAATTGCGTGTGTGCAGCCTTTTGCTCAAAAGTGATCAACGTTTCGTTTTCGGAGTCTCTTTTGACAATCTCTTCGAGAGCTGTTTTCTGTCATTAACAGAGCTGTTCTGAAAGTGTCCAAGCGGCCTATTCTTAGAGTGGACTGTTTTTTGCATTCGTTCTCAAGTTATATCAAACTATCAAAGTTATCTGCCTTTCTCGAGCACATTTTGACTTGTTGTTGAATGCTCCTATAATGTCACTCTAAATGACAATCAGAGCAACTTGAATTGCGTGTGTGCAGCCTTTTGCTCAAAAGTGATCAACGTTTCGTTTTCAGAGTCTCTTTTGACAATCTCTTCGAGAGCTGTTTTCAGTCATTAACAGAGCTGTTCTGAAAGTGTCCAAGCGGCCTGTTCTGAAAGTGGACTGTTTTTTGCGTTCGTTCTCAAGTTCTATCAGTGTTGTTTTCTGCTTTTCTGGAGCACATTTTGACTTGTTGCTGAATGCTCCTATAATGTAACTCTAAATGACAATCAGAGCAACTTGAATTGCGTGTGTGCAGCCTTTTGCTCAAAAGTCATCAACGTTTCGTTTTCGGAGTCTCTTTTGACAATCTCTTCGAGAGCTGTTTTCAGTCATTAACAGAGCTGTTCTGAAAGTGTCCAAGCGGCCTGTTCTTAGAGTGGACTGTTTTTTGCATTCGTTCTCAAGTTCTATCAGTGTTGTTTTCTGCTTTTCTGGAGCACATTTTGACTTGTTGCTGAATGCTCCTATAATGTAACTCTAAATGACAATCAGAGCAACTTGAATTGCGTGTGTGCAGCCTTTTGCTCAAAAGTGATCAACGTTTCGTTTTCGGAGTCTCTTTTGACAATCTCTTCGAGAGCTGTTTTCAGTCATTAACAGAGCTGTTCTGAAAGTGTCCAAGCGGCCTGTTCTTAGAGTGGACTGTTTTTTGCATTCGTTCTCAAGTTATATCAAACTATCAAAGTGTTGTTTTCTGCCTTTCTGGAGCACATTTTGACTCCTATAATGTAACTCTAAATGACAATCAGAGCAACTTGAATTGCGTGTGTGCAGCCTTTTGCTCAAAAGTGATCAACGTTTCGTTTTCGGAGTCTCTTTTGACAATCTCTTAAAGAGCTGATTTCAGTCATTAACAGAGCTGTTCTGAAAGTGTCCAAGCAGCCTGTTCTGAGAGTGGAATGTTTTTTGCATTCGTTCTCAAGTTATATCAAAGTGTTGTTTTCTGCCTTTCTCGAGCACATTTTGACTTGTTGTTGAATGCTCCTATAATGTAACTCTAAATGACAATCAGAGCAACTTGAATTGCGTGTGTGCAGCCTTTTGCTCAAAAGTGATCAACGTTTCGTTTTCAGAGTCTCTTTTGACAATCTCTTCGAGAGCTGTTTTCAGTCATTAACAGAGCTGTTCTGAAAGTGTCCAGGCGGCCTGTTCTGAGAGTGGACTGTTTTTTGCGTTCGTTCTCAAGTTCTATCAGTGTTGTTTTCTGCTTTTCTGGAGCACATTTTGACTTGTTGCTGAATGCTCCTATAATGTAACTCTAAATGACAATCAGAGCAACTTTAATTGCGTGTGTGCAGCCTTTTGCTCAAAAGTGATCAACGTTTCGTTTTCGGAGTCTCTTTTGACAATCTCTTCGAGAGCTGTTTTCAGTCATTAACAGAGCTGTTCTGAAAGTGTCCAAGCGGCCTGTTCTTAGAGTGGACTGTTTTTTGCATTCGTTCTCAAGTTATATCAAACTATCAAAGTGTTGTTTTCTGCCTTTCTGGAGCACATTTTGACTCCTATAATGTAACTCTAAATGACAATCAGAGCAACTTGAATTGCGTGTGTGCAGCCTTTTGCTCAAAAGTGATCAACGTTTCGTTTTCGGAGTCTCTTTTGACAATCTCTTAAAGAGCTGATTTCAGTCATTAACAGAGCTGTTCTGAAAGTGTCCAAGCAGCCTGTTCTGAGAGTGGAATGTTTTTTGCATTCGTTCTCAAGTTATATCAAAGTGTTGTTTTCTGCCTTTCTTGAGCACATTTTGACTTGTTGTTGAATGCTCCTATAATGTAACTCTAAATGACAACCAGAGCAACTTGAATTGCGTGTGTGCAGCCTTTTGCTCAAAAGTGATCAACGTTTCGTTTTCAGAGTCTCTTTTGACAATCTCTTCGAGAGCTGTTTTCAGTCATTAACAGAGCTGTTCTGAAAGTGTCCAAGCGGCCTGTTCTGAGAGTGGAATGTTTTTTGCATTCGTTCTCAAGTTCTATCAGTGTTGTTTTCTGCTTTTCTGGAGCACATTTTGACTTGTTGCTGAATGCTCCTATAATGTAACTCTAAATGACAATCAGAGTATGTTGAATTACGTGTGTGCAGCCTTTTGCTCAAACGTTATCAATGTTTCGTTTTCAGAGTCTCTTTTGAAAATCTCTTAAAGAGCTGATTTCAGTCATTAACAGAGCTGTTCTGAAAGTGTCCTGTTCTGAGAGTGGACTGTTTTTTGCATTCGTTCTCAAGTTATATCAAAGTGTTGTTTTCTGCCTTTCTCGAGCACATTTTGACTTGTTGTTGAATGCTCCTATAATGTAACTCTAAATGACAATCAGAGCAACTTGAATTGCGTGTGTGCAGCCTTTTGCTCAAAAGTGATCAACGTTTCGTTTTCAGAGTCTCTTTTGACAATCTCTTCGAGAGCTGTTTTCAGTCATTAACAGAGCTGTTCTGAAAGTGTCCAAGCGGCCTGTTCTGAGAGTGGACTGTTTTTTGCATTCGTTCTCAAGTTCTATCAGTGTTGTTTTCTGCTTTTCTGGAGCACATTTTGACTTGTTGCTGAATGCTCCTATAATGTAACTCTAAATGACAATCAGAGCAACTTGAATTGCGTGTGTGCAGCCTTTTGCTCAAAAGTGATCAACGTTTCGTTTTCGGAGTCTCTTTTGACAATCTCTTCGAGAGCTGTTTTCAGTCATTAACAGAGCTGTTCTGAAAGTGTCCAAGCGGCCTGTTCTTAGAGTGGACTGTTTTTTGCATTCGTTCTCAAGTTATATCAAACTATCAAAGTGTTGTTTTCTGCCTTTCTGGAGCACATTTTGACTTGTTGTTGAATGCTCCTATAATGTAACTCTAAATGACAATCAGAGTATGTTGAATTACGTGTGTGCAGCCTTTTGCTCAAAAGTGATCAATGTTTCGTTTTCAGAGTCTCTTTTGACAATCTCTTAAAGAGCTGATTTCAGTCATTAACAGAGCTGTTCTGAAAGTGTCCAAGCAGCCTGTTCTGAGAGTGGAATGTTTTTTGCATTCGTTCTCAAGTTATATCAAAGTGTTGTTTTCTGCCTTTCTTGAGCACATTTTGACTTGTTGTTGAATGCTCCTATAATGTAACTCTAAATGACAATCAGAGCAACTTGAATTGCGTGTGTGCAGCCTTTTGCTCAAAAGTGATCAACGTTTCGTTTTCAGAGTCTCTTTTGACAATCTCTTCGAGAGCTGTTTTCAGTCATTAACAGAGCTGTTCTGAAAGTGTCCAAGCGGCCTGTTCTGAGAGTGGACTGTTTTTTGCATTCGTTCTCAAGTTCTATCAGTGTTGTTTTCTGCTTTTCTGGAGCACATTTTGACTTGTTGCTGAATGCTCCTATAATGTAACTCTAAATGACAATCAGAGTATGTTGAATTACGTGTGTGCAGCCTTTTGCTCAAACGTTATCAATGTTTCATTTTCAGAGTCTCTTTTGACAATCTCTTAAAGAGCTGATTTCAGTCATTAACAGAGCTGTTCTGAAAGTGTCCAAGCAGCCTGTTCTGAGAGTGGACTGTTTTTTGCATTCGTTCTCAAGTTATATCAAAGTGTTGTTTTCTGCCTTTCTCGAGCACATTTTGACTTGTTGTTGAATGCTCCTATAATGTAACTCTAAATGACAATCAGAGCAACTTGAATTGCGTGTGTGCAGCCTTTTGCTCAAAAGTGATTAACGTTTCGTTTTCAGAGTCTCTTTTGACAATCTCTTCGAGAGCTATTTTCAGTCATTAACAGAGCTGTTCTGAAAGTGTCCAAGCGGCCTGTTCTGAGAGTGGACTGTTTTTTGCATTCGTTCTCAAGTTCTATCAGTGTTGTTTTCTGCTTTTCTGGAGCACATTTTGACTTGTTGCTGAATGCTCCTATAATGTAACTCTAAATGACAATCAGAGCAACTTGAATTGCGTGTGTGCAGCCTTTTGCTCAAAAGTGATCAACGTTTCGTTTTCGGAGTCTCTTTTGACAATCTCTTCGAGAGCTGTTTTCAGTCATTAACAGAGCTGTTCTGAAAGTGTCCAAGCGGCCTGTTCTTAGAGTGGACTGTTTTTTGCATTCGTTCTCAAGTTATATCAAACTATCAAAGTGTTGTTTTCTGCCTTTCTGGAGCACATTTTGACTTGTTGTTGAATGCTCCTATAATGTAACTCTAAATGAAATCAGAGTATGTTGAATTACGTGTGTGCAGCCTTTTGCTCAAAAGTTATCAATGTTTCGTTTTCAGAGTCTCTTTTGACAATCTCTTAAAGAGCTGATTTCAGTCATTAACAGAGCTGTTCTGAAAGTGTCCAAGCAGCCTGTTCTGAGAGTGGACTGTTTTTTGCATTCGTTCTCAAGTTATATCAAAGTGTTGTTTTCTGCCTTTCTCGAGCACATTTTGACTTGTTGTTGAATGCTCCTATAATGTAACTCTAAATGACAATCAGAGCAACTTGAATTGCGTGTGTGCAGCCTTTTTGCTCAAAAGTGATCAACGTTTCGTTTTCAGAGTCTCTTTTGACAATCTCTTCGAGAGCTGTTTTCAGTCATTAACAGAGCTGTTCTGAAAGTGTCCAAGCGGCCTGTTCTTGGAGTGGACTGTTTTTTGCATTCGTTCTCAAGTTATATCAAACTATCAAAGTGTTGTTTTCTGCCTTTCTGGAGCACATTTTGACTTGTTGTTGAATGCTCCTATAATGTAACTCTAAATGACAATCAGAGTATGTTGAATTACGTGTGTGCAGCCTTTTGCTCAAAAGTTATCAATGTTTCGTTTTCAGAGTCTCTTTTGACAATCTCTTAAAGAGCTGATTTCAGTCATTAACAGAGCTGTTCTGAAAGTGTCCAAGCAGCCTGTTCTGAGAGTGGAATGTTTTTTGCATTCGTTCTCAAGTTATATCAAAGTGTTGTTTTCTGCCTTTCTCGAGCACATTTTGACTTGTTGTTGAATGCTCCTATAATGTAACTCTAAATGACAATCAGAGCAACTTGAATTGCGTGTGTGCAGCCTTTTGCTCAAAAGTGATCAACGTTTCGTTTTCGGAGTCTCTTTTGACAATCTCTTCGAGAGCTGTTTTCTGTCATTAACAGAGCTGTTCTGAAAGTGTCCAAGCGGCCTATTCTTAGAGTGGACTGTTTTTTGCATTCGTTCTCAAGTTATATCAAACTATCAAAGTTATCTGCCTTTCTCGAGCACATTTTGACTTGTTGTTGAATGCTCCTATAATGTCACTCTAAATGACAATCAGAGCAACTTGAATTGCGTGTGTGCAGCCTTTTGCTCAAAAGTGATCAACGTTTCGTTTTCAGAGTCTCTTTTGACAATCTCTTCGAGAGCTGTTTTCAGTCATTAACAGAGCTGTTCTGAAAGTGTCCAAGCGGCCTGTTCTGAAAGTGGACTGTTTTTTGCGTTCGTTCTCAAGTTCTATCAGTGTTGTTTTCTGCTTTTCTGGAGCACATTTTGACTTGTTGCTGAATGCTCCTATAATGTAACTCTAAATGACAATCAGAGCAACTTGAATTGCGTGTGTGCAGCCTTTTGCTCAAAAGTCATCAACGTTTCGTTTTCGGAGTCTCTTTTGACAATCTCTTCGAGAGCTGTTTTCAGTCATTAACAGAGCTGTTCTGAAAGTGTCCAAGTGGCCTGTTCTTAGAGTGGACTGTTTTTTGCATTCGTTCTCAAGTTCTATCAGTGTTGTTTTCTGCTTTTCTGGAGCACATTTTGACTTGTTGCTGAATGCTCCTATAATGTAACTCTAAATGACAATCAGAGCAACTTGAATTGCGTGTGTGCAGCCTTTTGCTCAAAAGTGATCAACGTTTCGTTTTCGGAGTCTCTTTTGACAATCTCTTCGAGAGCTGTTTTCAGTCATTAACAGAGCTGTTCTGAAAGTGTCCAAGCGGCCTGTTCTTAGAGTGGACTGTTTTTTGCATTCGTTCTCAAGTTATATCAAACTATCAAAGTGTTGTTTTCTGCCTTTCTGGAGCACATTTTGACTCCTATAATGTAACTCTAAATGACAATCAGAGCAACTTGAATTGCGTGTGTGCAGCCTTTTGCTCAAAAGTGATCAACGTTTCGTTTTCGGAGTCTCTTTTGACAATCTCTTAAAGAGCTGATTTCAGTCATTAACAGAGCTGTTCTGAAAGTGTCCAAGCAGCCTGTTCTGAGAGTGGAATGTTTTTTGCATTCGTTCTCAAGTTATATCAAAGTGTTGTTTTCTGCCTTTCTTGAGCACATTTTGACTTGTTGTTGAATGCTCCTATAATGTAACTCTAAATGACAATCAGAGCAACTTGAATTGCGTGTGGGCAGCCTTTTGCTCAAAAGTGATCAACGTTTCGTTTTCAGAGTCTCTTTTGACAATCTCTTCGAGAGCTGTTTTCAGTCATTAACAGAGCTGTTCTGAAAGTGTCCAAGCGGCCTGTTCTGAGAGTGGAATGTTTTTTGCATTCGTTCTCAAGTTGTATCAGTGTTGTTTTCTGCTTTTCTGGAGCACATTTTGACTTGTTGCTGAATGCTCCTATAATGTAACTCTAAATGACAATCAGAGTATGTTGAATTACGTGTGTGCAGCCTTTTGCTCAAACGTTATCAATGTTTCGTTTTCAGAGTCTCTTTTGACAATCTCTTAAAGAGCTGATTTCAGTCATTAACAGAGCTGTTCTGAAAGTGTCCTGTTCTGAGAGTGGACTGTTTTTTGCATTCGTTCTCAAGTTATATCAAAGTGTTGTTTTCTGCCTTTCTCGAGCACATTTTGACTTGTTGTTGAATGCTCCTATAATGTAACTCTAAATGACAATCAGAGCAACTTGAATTGCGTGTGTGCAGCCTTTTGCTCAAAAGTGATCAACGTTTCGTTTTCAGAGTCTCTTTTGACAATCTCTTCGAGAGCTGTTTTCAGTCATTAACAGAGCTGTTCTGAAAGTGTCCAAGCGGCCTGTTCTGAGAGTGGACTGTTTTTTGCATTCGTTCTCAAGTTCTATCAGTGTTGTTTTCTGCTTTTCTGGAGCACATTTTGACTTGTTGCTGAATGCTCCTATAATGTAACTCTAAATGACAATCAGAGCAACTTGAATTGCGTGTGTGCAGCCTTTTGCTCAAAAGTGATCAACGTTTCGTTTTCGGAGTCTCTTTTGACAATCTCTTCGAGAGCTGTTTTCAGTCATTAACAGAGCTGTTCTGAAAGTGTCCAAGCGGCCTGTTCTTAGAGTGGACTGTTTTTTGCATTCGTTCTCAAGTTATATCAAACTATCAAAGTGTTGTTTTCTGCCTTTCTGGAGCACATTTTGACTCCTATAATGTAACTCTAAATGACAATCAGAGCAACTTGAATTGCGTGTGTGCAGCCTTTTGCTCAAAAGTGATCAACGTTTCGTTTTCGGAGTCTCTTTTGACAATCTCTTAAAGAGCTGATTTCAGTCATTAACAGAGCTGTTCTGAAAGTGTCCAAGCAGCCTGTTCTGAGAGTGGAATGTTTTTTGCATTCGTTCTCAAGTTATATCAAAGTGTTGTTTTCTGCCTTTCTTGAGCACATTTTGACTTGTTGTTGAATGCTCCTATAATGTAACTCTAAATGACAATCAGAGCAACTTGAATTGCGTGTGTGCAGCCTTTTGCTCAAAAGTGATCAACGTTTCGTTTTCAGAGTCTCTTTTGACAATCTCTTCGAGAGCTGTTTTCAGTCATTAACAGAGCTGTTCTGAAAGTGTCCAAGCGGCCTGTTCTGAGAGTGGACTGTTTTTTGCATTCGTTCTCAAGTTCTATCAGTGTTGTTTTCTGCTTTTCTGGAGCACATTTTGACTTGTTGCTGAATGCTCCTATAATGTAACTCTAAATGACAATCAGAGTATGTTGAATTACGTGTGTGCAGCCTTTTGCTCAAACGTTATCAATGTTTCGTTTTCAGAGTCTCTTTTGACAATCTCTTAAAGAGCTGATTTCAGTCATTAACAGAGCTGTTCTGAAAGTGTCCAAGCAGCCTGTTCTGAGAGTGGACTGTTTTTTGCATTCGTTCTCAAGTTATATCAAAGTGTTGTTTTCTGCCTTTCTCGAGCACATTTTGACTTGTTGTTGAATGCTCCTATAATGTAATTCTAAATCACAATCAGAGCAACTTGAATTGCGTGTGTGCAGCCTTTTGCTCAAAAGTGATCAACGTTTCGTTTTCAGAGTCTCTTTTGACAATCTCTTCGAGAGCTGTTTTCAGTCATTAACAGAGCTGTTCTGAAAGTGTCCAAGCGGCCTGTTCTGAGAGTGGACTGTTTTTTGCATTCGTTCTCAAGTTCTATCAGTGTTGTTTTCTGCTTTTCTGGAGCACATTTTGACTTGTTGCTGAATGCTCCTATAATGTAACTCTAAATGACAATCAGAGCAACTTGAATTGCGTGTGTGCAGCCTTTTGCTCAAAAGTGATCAACGTTTCGTTTTCGGAGTCTCTTTTGACAATCTCTTCGAGAGCTGTTTTCAGTCATTAACAGAGCTGTTCTGAAAGTGTCCAAGCGGCCTGTTCTTAGAGTGGACTGTTTTTTGCATTCGTTCTCAAGTTATATCAAACTATCAAAGTGTTGTTTTCTGCCTTTCTGGAGCACATTTTGACTTGTTGTTGAATGCTCCTATAATGTAACTCTAAATGACAATCAGAGTATGTTGAATTACGTGTGTGCAGCCTTTTGCTCAAAAGTGATCAATGTTTCGTTTTCAGAGTCTCTTTTGACAATCTCTTAAAGAGCTGATTTCAGTCATTAACAGAGCTGTTCTGAAAGTGTCCAAGCAGCCTGTTCTGAGAGTGGAATGTTTTTTGCATTCGTTCTCAAGTTATATCAAAGTGTTGTTTTCTGCCTTTCTTGAGCACATTTTGACTTGTTGTTGAATGCTCCTATAATGTAACTCTAAATGACAATCAGAGCAACTTGAATTGCGTGTGTGCAGCCTTTTGCTCAAAAGTGATCAACGTTTCGTTTTCAGAGTCTCTTTTGACAATCTCTTCGAGAGCTGTTTTCAGTCATTAACAGAGCTGTTCTGAAAGTGTCCAAGCGGCCTGTTCTGAGAGTGGACTGTTTTTTGCATTCGTTCTCAAGTTATATCAAAGTGTTGTTTTCTGCCTTTCTCGAGCACATTTTGACTTGTTGTTGAATGCTCCTATAATGTAACTCTAAATGACAATCAGAGCAACTTGAATTGCGTGTGTGCAGCCTTTTTGCTCAAAAGTGATCAACGTTTCGTTTTCAGAGTCTCTTTTGACAATCTCTTCGAGAGCTGTTTTCAGTCATTAACAGAGCTGTTCTGAAAGTGTCCAAGCGGCCTGTTCTTGGAGTGGACTGTTTTTTGCATTCGTTCTCAAGTTATATCAAACTATCAAAGTGTTGTTTTCTGCCTTTCTGGAGCACATTTTGACTTGTTGTTGAATGCTCCTATAATGTAACTCTAAATGACAATCAGAGTATGTTGAATTACGTGTGTGCAGCCTTTTGCTCAAAAGTTATCAATGTTTCGTTTTCAGAGTCTCTTTTGACAATCTCTTAAAGAGCTGATTTCAGTCATTAACAGAGCTGTTCTGAAAGTGTCCAAGCAGCCTGTTCTGAGAGTGGAATGTTTTTTGCATTCGTTCTCAAGTTATATCAAAGTGTTGTTTTCTGCCTTTCTCGAGCACATTTTGACTTGTTGTTGAATGCTCCTATAATGTAACTCTAAATGACAATCAGAGCAACTTGAATTGCGTGTGTGCAGCCTTTTGCTCAAAAGTGATCAACGTTTCGTTTTCGGAGTCTCTTTTGACAATCTCTTCGAGAGCTGTTTTCTGTCATTAACAGAGCTGTTCTGAAAGTGTCCAAGCGGCCTATTCTTAGAGTGGACTGTTTTTTGCATTCGTTCTCAAGTTATATCAAACTATCAAAGTTATCTGCCTTTCTCGAGCACATTTTGACTTGTTGTTGAATGCTCCTATAATGTCACTCTAAATGACAATCAGAGCAACTTGAATTGCGTGTGTGCAGCCTTTTGCTCAAAAGTGATCAACGTTTCGTTTTCAGAGTCTCTTTTGACAATCTCTTCGAGAGCTGTTTTCAGTCATTAACAGAGCTGTTCTGAAAGTGTCCAAGCGGCCTGTTCTGAAAGTGGACTGTTTTTTGCGTTCGTTCTCAAGTTCTATCAGTGTTGTTTTCTGCTTTTCTGGAGCACATTTTGACTTGTTGCTGAATGCTCCTATAATGTAACTCTAAATGACAATCAGAGCAACTTGAATTGCGTGTGTGCAGCCTTTTGCTCAAAAGTCATCAACGTTTCGTTTTCGGAGTCTCTTTTGACAATCTCTTCGAGAGCTGTTTTCAGTCATTAACAGAGCTGTTCTGAAAGTGTCCAAGCGGCCTGTTCTTAGAGTGGACTGTTTTTTGCATTCGTTCTCAAGTTCTATCAGTGTTGTTTTCTGCTTTTCTGGAGCACATTTTGACTTGTTGCTGAATGCTCCTATAATGTAACTCTAAATGACAATCAGAGCAACTTGAATTGCGTGTGTGCAGCCTTTTGCTCAAAAGTGATCAACGTTTCGTTTTCGGAGTCTCTTTTGACAATCTCTTCGAGAGCTGTTTTCAGTCATTAACAGAGCTGTTCTGAAAGTGTCCAAGCGGCCTGTTCTTAGAGTGGACTGTTTTTTGCATTCGTTCTCAAGTTATATCAAACTATCAAAGTGTTGTTTTCTGCCTTTCTGGAGCACATTTTGACTCCTATAATGTAACTCTAAATGACAATCAGAGCAACTTGAATTGCGTGTGTGCAGCCTTTTGCTCAAAAGTGATCAACGTTTCGTTTTCGGAGTCTCTTTTGACAATCTCTTAAAGAGCTGATTTCAGTCATTAACAGAGCTGTTCTGAAAGTGTCCAAGCAGCCTGTTCTGAGAGTGGAATGTTTTTTGCATTCGTTCTCAAGTTATATCAAAGTGTTGTTTTCTGCCTTTCTTGAGCACATTTTGACTTGTTGTTGAATGCTCCTATAATGTAACTCTAAATGACAATCAGAGCAACTTGAATTGCGTGTGGGCAGCCTTTTGCTCAAAAGTGATCAACGTTTCGTTTTCAGAGTCTCTTTTGACAATCTCTTCGAGAGCTGTTTTCAGTCATTAACAGAGCTGTTCTGAAAGTGTCCAAGCGGCCTGTTCTGAGAGTGGAATGTTTTTTGCATTCGTTCTCAAGTTCTATCAGTGTTGTTTTCTGCTTTTCTGGAGCACATTTTGACTTGTTGCTGAATGCTCCTATAATGTAACTCTAAATGACAATCAGAGTATGTTGAATTACGTGTGTGCAGCCTTTTGCTCAAACGTTATCAATGTTTCGTTTTCAGAGTCTCTTTTGACAATCTCTTAAAGAGCTGATTTCAGTCATTAACAGAGCTGTTCTGAAAGTGTCCTGTTCTGAGAGTGGACTGTTTTTTGCATTCGTTCTCAAGTTATATCAAAGTGTTGTTTTCTGCCTTTCTCGAGCACATTTTGACTTGTTGTTGAATGCTCCTATAATGTAACTCTAAATGACAATCAGAGCAACTTGAATTGCGTGTGTGCAGCCTTTTGCTCAAAAGTGATCAACGTTTCGTTTTCAGAGTCTCTTTTGACAATCTCTTCGAGAGCTGTTTTCAGTCATTAACAGAGCTGTTCTGAAAGTGTCCAAGCGGCCTGTTCTGAGAGTGGACTGTTTTTTGCATTCGTTCTCAAGTTCTATCAGTGTTGTTTTCTGCTTTTCTGGAGCACATTTTGACTTGTTGCTGAATGCTCCTATAATGTAACTCTAAATGACAATCAGAGCAACTTGAATTGCGTGTGTGCAGCCTTTTGCTCAAAAGTGATCAACGTTTCGTTTTCGGAGTCTCTTTTGACAATCTCTTCGAGAGCTGTTTTCAGTCATTAACAGAGCTGTTCTGAAAGTGTCCAAGCGGCCTGTTCTTAGAGTGGACTGTTTTTTGCATTCGTTCTCAAGTTATATCAAACTATCAAAGTGTTGTTTTCTGCCTTTCTGGAGCACATTTTGACTCCTATAATGTAACTCTAAATGACAATCAGAGCAACTTGAATTGCGTGTGTGCAGCCTTTTGCTCAAAAGTGATCAACGTTTCGTTTTCGGAGTCTCTTTTGACAATCTCTTAAAGAGCTGATTTCAGTCATTAACAGAGCTGTTCTGAAAGTGTCCAAGCAGCCTGTTCTGAGAGTGGAATGTTTTTTGCATTCGTTCTCAAGTTATATCAAAGTGTTGTTTTCTGCCTTTCATGAGCACATTTTGACTTGTTGTTGAATGCTCCTATAATGTAACTCTAAATGACAATCAGAGCAACTTGAATTGCGTGTGTGCAGCCTTTTGCTCAAAAGTGATCAACGTTTCGTTTTCAGAGTCTCTTTTGACAATCTCTTCGAGAGCTGTTTTCAGTCATTAACAGAGCTGTTCTGAAAGTGTCCAAGCGGCCTGTTCTGAGAGTGGACTGTTTTTTGCATTCGTTCTCAAGTTCTATCAGTGTTGTTTTCTGCTTTTCTGGAGCACATTTTGACTTGTTGCTGAATGCTCCTATAATGTAACTCTAAATGACAATCAGAGTATGTTGAATTACGTGTGTGCAGCCTTTTGCTCAAACGTTATCAATGTTTCGTTTTCAGAGTCTCTTTTGACAATCTCTTAAAGAGCTGATTTCAGTCATTAACAGAGCTGTTCTGAAAGTGTCCAAGCAGCCTGTTCTGAGAGTGGACTGTTTTTTGCATTCGTTCTCAAGTTATATCAAAGTGTTGTTTTCTGCCTTTCTCGAGCACATTTTGACTTGTTGTTGAATGCTCCTATAATGTAATTCTAAATCACAATCAGAGCAACTTGAATTGCGTGTGTGCAGCCTTTTGCTCAAAAGTGATCAACGTTTCGTTTTCAGAGTCTCTTTTGACAATCTCTTCGAGAGCTGTTTTCAGTCATTAACAGAGCTGTTCTGAAAGTGTCCAAGCGGCCTGTTCTGAGAGTGGACTGTTTTTTGCATTCGTTCTCAAGTTCTATCAGTGTTGTTTTCTGCTTTTCTGGAGCACATTTTGACTTGTTGCTGAATGCTCCTATAATGTAACTCTAAATGACAATCAGAGCAACTTGAATTGCGTGTGTGCAGCCTTTTGCTCAAAAGTGATCAACGTTTCGTTTTCGGAGTCTCTTTTGACAATCTCTTCGAGAGCTGTTTTCAGTCATTAACAGAGCTGTTCTGAAAGTGTCCAAGCGGCCTGTTCTTAGAGTGGACTGTTTTTTGCATTCGTTCTCAAGTTATATCAAACTATCAAAGTGTTGTTTTCTGCCTTTCTGGAGCACATTTTGACTTGTTGTTGAATGCTCCTATAATGTAACTCTAAATGACAATCAGAGTATGTTGAATTACGTGTGTGCAGCCTTTTGCTCAAAAGTGATCAATGTTTCGTTTTCAGAGTCTCTTTTGACAATCTCTTAAAGAGCTGATTTCAGTCATTAACAGAGCTGTTCTGAAAGTGTCCAAGCAGCCTGTTCTGAGAGTGGAATGTTTTTTGCATTCGTTCTCAAGTTATATCAAAGTGTTGTTTTCTGCCTTTCTTGAGCACATTTTGACTTGTTGTTGAATGCTCCTATAATGTAACTCTAAATGACAATCAGAGCAACTTGAATTGCGTGTGTGCAGCCTTTTGCTCAAAAGTGATCAACGTTTCGTTTTCAGAGTCTCTTTTGACAATCTCTTCGAGAGCTGTTTTCAGTCATTAACAGAGCTGTTCTGAAAGTGTCCAAGCGGCCTGTTCTGAGAGTGGACTGTTTTTTGCATTCGTTCTCAAGTTCTATCAGTGTTGTTTTCTGCTTTTCTGGAGCACATTTTGACTTGTTGCTGAATGCTCCTATAATGTAACTCTAAATGACAATCAGAGTATGTTGAATTACGTGTGTGCAGCCTTTTGCTCAAACGTTATCAATGTTTCATTTTCAGAGTCTCTTTTGACAATCTCTTAAAGAGCTGATTTCAGTCATTAACAGAGCTGTTCTGAAAGTGTCCAAGCAGCCTGTTCTGAGAGTGGACTGTTTTTTGCATTCGTTCTCAAGTTATATCAAAGTGTTGTTTTCTGCCTTTCTCGAGCACATTTTGACTTGTTGTTGAATGCTCCTATAATGTAACTCTAAATGACAATCAGAGCAACTTGAATTGCGTGTGTGCAGCCTTTTGCTCAAAAGTGATTAACGTTTCGTTTTCAGAGTCTCTTTTGACAATCTCTTCGAGAGCTATTTTCAGTCATTAACAGAGCTGTTCTGAAAGTGTCCAAGCGGCCTGTTCTGAGAGTGGACTGTTTTTTGCATTCGTTCTCAAGTTCTATCAGTGTTGTTTTCTGCTTTTCTGGAGCACATTTTGACTTGTTGCTGAATGCTCCTATAATGTAACTCTAAATGACAATCAGAGCAACTTGAATTGCGTGTGTGCAGCCTTTTGCTCAAAAGTGATCAACGTTTCGTTTTCGGAGTCTCTTTTGACAATCTCTTCGAGAGCTGTTTTCAGTCATTAACAGAGCTGTTCTGAAAGTGTCCAAGCGGCCTGTTCTTAGAGTGGACTGTTTTTTGCATTCGTTCTCAAGTTCTATCAGTGTTGTTTTCTGCTTTTCTGGAGCACATTTTGACTTGTTGCTGAATGCTCCTATAATGTAACTCTAAATGACTATCAGAGTATGTTGAATTACGTGTGTGCAGCCTTTTGCTCAAAAGTGATCAACGTTTCGTTTTCGGAGTCTCTTTTGACAATCTCTTAAAGAGCTGATTTCAGTCATTAACAGAGCTGTTCTGAAAGTGTCCAAGCAGCCTGTTCTGAGAGTGGACTGTTTTTTGCATTCGTTCTCAAGTTATATCAAAGTGTTGTTTTCTGCCTTTCTCGAGCACATTTTGACTTGTTGTTGAATGCTCCTATAATGTAACTCTAAATGACAATCAGAGCAACTTGAATTGCGTGTGTGCAGCCTTTTGCTCAAAAGTGATCAACGTTTCGTTTTCAGAGTCTCTTTTGACAATCTCTTCGAGAGCTATTTTCAGTCATTAACAGAGCTGTTCTGAAAGTGTCCAAGCGGCCTGTTCTGAGAGTGGACTGTTTTTTGCATTCGTTCTCAAGTTCTATCAGTGTTGTTTTCTGCTTTTCTGGAGCACATTTTGACTTGTTGCTGAATGCTCCTATAATGTAACTCTAAATGACAATCAGAGCAACTTGAATTGCGTGTGTGCAGCCTTTTGCTCAAAAGTGATCAACGTTTCGTTTTCGGAGTCTCTTTTGACAATCTCTTCGAGAGCTGTTTTCAGTCATTAACAGAGCTGTTCTGAAAGTGTCCAAGCGGCCTGTTCTTAGAGTGGACTGTTTTTTGCATTCGTTCTCAAGTTATATCAAACTATCAAAGTGTTGTTTTCTGCCTTTCTGGAGCACATTTTGACTTGTTGTTGAATGCTCCTATAATGTAACTCTAAATGACAATCAGAGTATGTTGAATTACGTGTGTGCAGCCTTTTGCTCAAAAGTTATCAATGTTTCGTTTTCAGAGTCTCTTTTGACAATCTCTTAAAGAGCTGATTTCAGTCATTAACAGAGCTGTTCTGAAAGTGTCCAAGCAGCCTGTTCTGAGAGTGGACTGTTTTTTGCATTCGTTCTCAAGTTATATCAAAGTGTTGTTTTCTGCCTTTCTCGAGCACATTTTGACTTGTTGTTGAATGCTCCTATAATGTAACTCTAAATCACAATCAGAGCAACTTGAATTGCGTGTGTGCAGCCTTTTGCTCAAAAGTGATCAACGTTTCGTTTTCAGAGTCTCTTTTGACAATCTCTTCGAGAGCTGTTTTCAGTCATTAACAGAGCTGTTCTGAAAGTGTCCAAGCGGCCTGTTCTGAGAGTGGACTGTTTTTTGCATTCGTTCTCAAGTTCTATCAGTGTTGTTTTCTGCTTTTCTGGAGCACATTTTGACTTGTTGCTGAATGCTCCTATAATGTAACTCTAAATGACAATCAGAGCAACTTGAATTGCGTGTGTGCAGCCTTTTGCTCAAAAGTGATCAACGTTTCGTTTTCGGAGTCTCTTTTGACAATCTCTTCGAGAGCTGTTTTCAGTCATTAACAGAGCTGTTCTGAAAGTGTCCAAGCGGCCTGTTCTTAGAGTGGACTGTTTTTTGCATTCGTTCTCAAGTTATATCAAACTATCAAAGTGTTGTTTTCTGCCTTTCTGGAGCACATTTTGACTTGTTGTTGAATGCTCCTATAATGTAACTCTAAATGACAATCAGAGTATGTTGAATTACGTGTGTGCAGCCTTTTGCTCAAAAGTGATCAATGTTTCGTTTTCAGAGTCTCTTTTGACAATCTCTTAAAGAGCTGATTTCAGTCATTAACAGAGCTGTTCTGAAAGTGTCCAAGCAGCCTGTTCTGAGAGTGGAATGTTTTTTGCATTCGTTCTCAAGTTATATCAAAGTGTTGTTTTCTGCCTTTCTTGAGCACATTTTGACTTGTTGTTGAATGCTCCTATAATGTAACTCTAAATGACAATCAGAGCAACTTGAATTGCGTGTGGGCAGCCTTTTGCTCAAAAGTGATCAACGTTTCGTTTTCAGAGTCTCTTTTGACAATCTCTTCGAGAGCTGTTTTCAGTCATTAACAGAGCTGTTCTGAAAGTGTCCAAGCGGCCTGTTCTGAGAGTGGAATGTTTTTTGCATTCGTTCTCAAGTTCTATCAGTGTTGTTTTCTGCTTTTCTGGAGCACATTTTGACTTGTTGCTGAATGCTCCTATAATGTAACTCTAAATGACAATCAGAGTATGTTGAATTACGTGTGTGCAGCCTTTTGCTCAAACGTTATCAATGTTTCGTTTTCAGAGTCTCTTTTGACAATCTCTTAAAGAGCTGATTTCAGTCATTAACAGAGCTGTTCTGAAAGTGTCCTGTTCTGAGAGTGGACTGTTTTTTGCATTCGTTCTCAAGTTATATCAAAGTGTTGTTTTCTGCCTTTCTCGAGCACATTTTGACTTGTTGTTGAATGCTCCTATAATGTAACTCTAAATGACAATCAGAGCAACTTGAATTGCGTGTGTGCAGCCTTTTGCTCAAAAGTGATCAACGTTTCGTTTTCAGAGTCTCTTTTGACAATCTCTTCGAGAGCTGTTTTCAGTCATTAACAGAGCTGTTCTGAAAGTGTCCAAGCGGCCTGTTCTGAGAGTGGACTGTTTTTTGCATTCGTTCTCAAGTTCTATCAGTGTTGTTTTCTGCTTTTCTGGAGCACATTTTGACTTGTTGCTGAATGCTCCTATAATGTAACTCTAAATGACAATCAGAGCAACTTGAATTGCGTGTGTGCAGCCTTTTGCTCAAAAGTGATCAACGTTTCGTTTTCGGAGTCTCTTTTGACAATCTCTTCGAGAGCTGTTTTCAGTCATTAACAGAGCTGTTCTGAAAGTGTCCAAGCGGCCTGTTCTTAGAGTGGACTGTTTTTTGCATTCGTTCTCAAGTTATATCAAACTATCAAAGTGTTGTTTTCTGCCTTTCTGGAGCACATTTTGACTCCTATAATGTAACTCTAAATGACAATCAGAGCAACTTGAATTGCGTGTGTGCAGCCTTTTGCTCAAAAGTGATCAACGTTTCGTTTTCGGAGTCTCTTTTGACAATCTCTTAAAGAGCTGATTTCAGTCATTAACAGAGCTGTTCTGAAAGTGTCCAAGCAGCCTGTTCTGAGAGTGGAATGTTTTTTGCATTCGTTCTCAAGTTATATCAAAGTGTTGTTTTCTGCCTTTCTTGAGCACATTTTGACTTGTTGTTGAATGCTCCTATAATGTAACTCTAAATGACAATCAGAGCAACTTGAATTGCATGTGTGCAGCCTTTTGCTCAAAAGTGATCAACGTTTCGTTTTCAGAGTCTCTTTTGACAATCTCTTCGAGAGCTGTTTTCAGTCATTAACAGAGCTGTTCTGAAAGTGTCCAAGCGGCCTGTTCTGAGAGTGGACTGTTTTTTGCATTCGTTCTCAAGTTCTATCAGTGTTGTTTTCTGCTTTTCTGGAGCACATTTTGACTTGTTGCTGAATGCTCCTATAATGTAACTCTAAATGACAATCAGAGTATGTTGAATTACGTGTGTGCAGCCTTTTGCTCAAACGTTATCAATGTTTCGTTTTCAGAGTCTCTTTTGACAATCTCTTAAAGAGCTGATTTCAGTCATTAACAGAGCTGTTCTGAAAGTGTCCAAGCAGCCTGTTCTGAGAGTGGACTGTTTTTTGCATTCGTTCTCAAGTTATATCAAAGTGTTGTTTTCTGCCTTTCTCGAGCACATTTTGACTTGTTGTTGAATGCTCCTATAATGTAATTCTAAATCACAATCAGAGCAACTTGAATTGCGTGTGTGCAGCCTTTTGCTCAAAAGTGATCAACGTTTCGTTTTCAGAGTCTCTTTTGACAATCTCTTCGAGAGCTGTTTTCAGTCATTAACAGAGCTGTTCTGAAAGTGTCCAAGCGGCCTGTTCTGAGAGTGGACTGTTTTTTGCATTCGTTCTCAAGTTCTATCAGTGTTGTTTTCTGCTTTTCTGGAGCACATTTTGACTTGTTGCTGAATGCTCCTATAATGTAACTCTAAATGACAATCAGAGCAACTTGAATTGCGTGTGTGCAGCCTTTTGCTCAAAAGTGATCAACGTTTCGTTTTCGGAGTCTCTTTTGACAATCTCTTCGAGAGCTGTTTTCAGTCATTAACAGAGCTGTTCTGAAAGTGTCCAAGCGGCCTGTTCTTAGAGTGGACTGTTTTTTGCATTCGTTCTCAAGTTATATCAAACTATCAAAGTGTTGTTTTCTGCCTTTCTGGAGCACATTTTGACTTGTTGTTGAATGCTCCTATAATGTAACTCTAAATGACAATCAGAGTATGTTGAATTACGTGTGTGCAGCCTTTTGCTCAAAAGTGATCAATGTTTCGTTTTCAGAGTCTCTTTTGACAATCTCTTAAAGAGCTGATTTCAGTCATTAACAGAGCTGTTCTGAAAGTGTCCAAGCAGCCTGTTCTGAGAGTGGAATGTTTTTTGCATTCGTTCTCAAGTTATATCAAAGTGTTGTTTTCTGCCTTTCTTGAGCACATTTTGACTTGTTGTTGAATGCTCCTATAATGTAACTCTAAATGACAATCAGAGCAACTTGAATTGCGTGTGTGCAGCCTTTTGCTCAAAAGTGATCAACGTTTCGTTTTCAGAGTCTCTTTTGACAATCTCTTCGAGAGCTGTTTTCAGTCATTAACAGAGCTGTTCTGAAAGTGTCCAAGCGGCCTGTTCTGAGAGTGGACTGTTTTTTGCATTCGTTCTCAAGTTCTATCAGTGTTGTTTTCTGCTTTTCTGGAGCACATTTTGACTTGTTGCTGAATGCTCCTATAATGTAACTCTAAATGACAATCAGAGTATGTTGAATTACGTGTGTGCAGCCTTTTGCTCAAACGTTATCAATGTTTCATTTTCAGAGTCTCTTTTGACAATCTCTTAAAGAGCTGATTTCAGTCATTAACAGAGCTGTTCTGAAAGTGTCCAAGCAGCCTGTTCTGAGAGTGGACTGTTTTTTGCATTCGTTCTCAAGTTATATCAAAGTGTTGTTTTCTGCCTTTCTCGAGCACATTTTGACTTGTTGTTGAATGCTCCTATAATGTAACTCTAAATGACAATCAGAGCAACTTGAATTGCGTGTGTGCAGCCTTTTGCTCAAAAGTGATTAACGTTTCGTTTTCAGAGTCTCTTTTGACAATCTCTTCGAGAGCTATTTTCAGTCATTAACAGAGCTGTTCTGAAAGTGTCCAAGCGGCCTGTTCTGAGAGTGGACTGTTTTTTGCATTCGTTCTCAAGTTCTATCAGTGTTGTTTTCTGCTTTTCTGGAGCACATTTTGACTTGTTGCTGAATGCTCCTATAATGTAACTCTAAATGACAATCAGAGCAACTTGAATTGCGTGTGTGCAGCCTTTTGCTCAAAAGTGATCAACGTTTCGTTTTCGGAGTCTCTTTTGACAATCTCTTCGAGAGCTGTTTTCAGTCATTAACAGAGCTGTTCTGAAAGTGTCCAAGCGGCCTGTTCTTAGAGTGGACTGTTTTTTGCATTCGTTCTCAAGTTCTATCAGTGTTGTTTTCTGCTTTTCTGGAGCACATTTTGACTTGTTGCTGAATGCTCCTATAATGTAACTCTAAATGACTATCAGAGTATGTTGAATTACGTGTGTGCAGCCTTTTGCTCAAAAGTGATCAACGTTTCGTTTTCGGAGTCTCTTTTGACAATCTCTTAAAGAGCTGATTTCAGTCATTAACAGAGCTGTTCTGAAAGTGTCCAAGCAGCCTGTTCTGAGAGTGGACTGTTTTTTGCATTCGTTCTCAAGTTATATCAAAGTGTTGTTTTCTGCCTTTCTCGAGCACATTTTGACTTGTTGTTGAATGCTCCTATAATGTAACTCTAAATGACAATCAGAGCAACTTGAATTGCGTGTGTGCAGCCTTTTGCTCAAAAGTGATCAACGTTTCGTTTTCAGAGTCTCTTTTGACAATCTCTTCGAGAGCTATTTTCAGTCATTAACAGAGCTGTTCTGAATGTGTCCAAGCGGCCTGTTCTGAGAGTGGACTGTTTTTTGCATTCGTTCTCAAGTTCTATCAGTGTTGTTTTCTGCTTTTCTGGAGCACATTTTGACTTGTTGCTGAATGCTCCTATAATGTAACTCTAAATGACAATCAGAGCAACTTGAATTGCGTGTGTGCAGCCTTTTGCTCAAAAGTGATCAACGTTTCGTTTTCGGAGTCTCTTTTGACAATCTCTTCGAGAGCTGTTTTCAGTCATTAACAGAGCTGTTCTGAAAGTGTCCAAGCGGCCTGTTCTTAGAGTGGACTGTTTTTTGCATTCGTTCTCAAGTTATATCAAACTATCAAAGTGTTGTTTTCTGCCTTTCTGGAGCACATTTTGACTTGTTGTTGAATGCTCCTATAATGTAACTCTAAATGACAATCAGAGTATGTTGAATTACGTGTGTGCAGCCTTTTGCTCAAAAGTTATCAATGTTTCGTTTTCAGAGTCTCTTTTGACAATCTCTTAAAGAGCTGATTTCAGTCATTAACAGAGCTGTTCTGAAAGTGTCCAAGCAGCCTGTTCTGAGAGTGGACTGTTTTTTGCATTCGTTCTCAAGTTATATCAAAGTGTTGTTTTCTGCCTTTCTCGAGCACATTTTGACTTGTTGTTGAATGCTCCTATAATGTAACTCTAAATCACAATCAGAGCAACTTGAATTGCGTGTGTGCAGCCTTTTGCTCAAAAGTGATCAACGTTTCGTTTTCAGAGTCTCTTTTGACAATCTCTTCGAGAGCTGTTTTCAGTCATTAACAGAGCTGTTCTGAAAGTGTCCAAGCGGCCTGTTCTGAGAGTGGACTGTTTTTTGCATTCGTTCTCAAGTTCTATCAGTGTTGTTTTCTGCTTTTCTGGAGCACATTTTGACTTGTTGCTGAATGCTCCTATAATGTAACTCTAAATGACAATCAGAGCAACTTGAATTGCGTGTGTGCAGCCTTTTGCTCAAAAGTGATCAACGTTTCGTTTTCGGAGTCTCTTTTGACAATCTCTTCGAGAGCTGTTTTCAGTCATTAACAGAGCTGTTCTGAAAGTGTCCAAGCGGCCTGTTCTTAGAGTGGACTGTTTTTTGCATTCGTTCTCAAGTTATATCAAACTATCAAAGTGTTGTTTTCTGCCTTTCTGGAGCACATTTTGACTTGTTGTTGAATGCTCCTATAATGTAACTCTAAATGACAATCAGAGTATGTTGAATTACGTGTGTGCAGCCTTTTGCTCAAAAGTTATCAATGTTTCGTTTTCAGAGTCTCTTTTGACAATCTCTTAAAGAGCTGATTTCAGTCATTAACAGAGCTGTTCTGAAAGTGTCCAAGCAGCCTGTTCTGAGAGTGGACTGTTTTTTGCATTCGTTCTCAAGTTATATCAAAGTGTTGTTTTCTGCCTTTCTCGAGCACATTTTGACTTGTTGTTGAATGCTCCTATAATGTAACTCTAAATCACAATCAGAGCAACTTGAATTGCGTGTGTGCAGCCTTTTGCTCAAAAGTGATCAACGTTTCGTTTTCAGAGTCTCTTTTGACAATCTCTTCGAGAGCTGTTTTCAGTCATTAACAGAGCTGTTCTGAAAGTGTCCAAGCGGCCTGTTCTGAGAGTGGACTGTTTTTTGCATTCGTTCTCAAGTTCTATCAGTGTTGTTTTCTGCTTTTCTGGAGCACATTTTGACTTGTTGCTGAATGCTCCTATAATGTAACTCTAAATGACAATCAGAGCAACTTGAATTGCGTGTGTGCAGCCTTTTGCTCAAAAGTGATCAACGTTTCGTTTTCGGAGTCTCTTTTGACAATCTCTTCGAGAGCTGTTTTCAGTCATTAACAGAGCTGTTCTGAAAGTGTCCAAGCGGCCTGTTCTTAGAGTGGACTGTTTTTTGCATTCGTTCTCAAGTTATATCAAACTATCAAAGTGTTGTTTTCTGCCTTTCTGGAGCACATTTTGACTTGTTGTTGAATGCTCCTATAATGTAACTCTAAATGACAATCAGAGTATGTTGAATTACGTGTGTGCAGCCTTTTGCTCAAAAGTGATCAATGTTTCGTTTTCAGAGTCTCTTTTGACAATCTCTTAAAGAGCTGATTTCAGTCATTAACAGAGCTGTTCTGAAAGTGTCCAAGCAGCCTGTTCTGAGAGTGGAATGTTTTTTGCATTCGTTCTCAAGTTATATCAAAGTGTTGTTTTCTGCCTTTCTCGAGCACATTTTGACTTGTTGTTGAATGCTCCTATAATGTCACTCTAAATGACAATCAGAGCAACTTGAATTGCGTGTGTGCAGCCTTTTGCTCAAAAGTGATCAACGTTTCGTTTTCAGAGTCTCTTTTGACAATCTCTTCGAGAGCTGTTTTCAGTCATTAACAGAGCTGTTCTGAAAGTGTCCAAGCAGCCTGTTCTGAGAGTGGACTGTTTTTTGCATTCGTTCTCAAGTTATATCAAAGTGTTGTTTTCTGCCTTTCTCGAGCACATTTTGACTTGTTGTTGAATGCTCCTATAATGTAACTCTAAATGACAATCAGAGCAACTTGAATTGCGTGTGTGCAGCCTTTTGCTCAAAAGTGATCAACGTTTCGTTTTCAGAGTCTCTTTTGACAATCTCTTCGAGAGCTGTTTTCAGTCATTAACAGAGCTGTTCTGAAAGTGTCCAAGCGGCCTGTTCTGAGAGTGGACTGTTTTTTGCATTCGTTCTCAAGTTCTATCAGTGTTGTTTTCTGCTTTTCTGGAGCACATTTTGACTTGTTGCTGAATGCTCCTATAATGTAACTCTAAATGACAATCAGAGCAACTTGAATTGCGTGTGTGCAGCCTTTTGCTCAAAAGTGATCTACGTTTCGTTTTCGGAGTCTCTTTTGACAATCTCTTCGAGAGCTGTTTTCAGTCATTAACAGAGCTGTTCTGAAAGTGTCCAAGCGGCCTGTTCTTAGAGTGGACTGTTTTTTGCATTCGTTCTCAAGTTATATCAAACTATCAAAGTGTTGTTTTCTGCCTTTCTGGAGCACATTTTGACTTGTTGTTGAATGCTCCTATAATGTAACTCTAAATGACAATCAGAGTATGTTGAATTACGTGTGTGCAGCCTTTTGCTCAAAAGTTATCAATGTTTCGTTTTCAGAGTTTCTTTTGACAATCTCTTAAAGAGCTGATTTCAGTCATTAACAGAGCTGTTCTGAAAGTGTCCAAGCAGCCTGTTCTGAGAGTGGACTGTTTTTTGCATTCGTTCTCAAGTTATATCAAAGTGTTGTTTTCTGCCTTTCTCGAGCACATTTTGACTTGTTGTTGAATGCTCCTATAATGTAACTCTAAATGACAATCAGAGCAACTTGAATTGCGTGTGTGCAGCCTTTTGCTCAAAAGTGATCAACGTTTCGTTTTCAGAGTCTCTTTTGACAATCTCTTCGAGAGCTATTTTCAGTCATTAACAGAGCTGTTCTGAATGTGTCCAAGCGGCCTGTTCTGAGAGTGGACTGTTTTTTGCATTCGTTCTCAAGTTCTATCAGTGTTGTTTTCTGCTTTTCTGGAGCACATTTTGACTTGTTGCTGAATGCTCCTATAATGTAACTCTAAATGACAATCAGAGCAACTTGAATTGCGTGTGTGCAGCCTTTTGCTCAAAAGTGATCAACGTTTCGTTTTCGGAGTCTCTTTTGACAATCTCTTCGAGAGCTGTTTTCAGTCATTAACAGAGCTGTTCTGAAAGTGTCCAAGCGGCCTGTTCTTAGAGTGGACTGTTTTTTGCATTCGTTCTCAAGTTATATCAAACTATCAAAGTGTTGTTTTCTGCCTTTCTGGAGCACATTTTGACTTGTTGTTGAATGCTCCTATAATGTAACTCTAAATGACAATCAGAGTATGTTGAATTACGTGTGTGCAGCCTTTTGCTCAAAAGTTATCAATGTTTCGTTTTCAGAGTCTCTTTTGACAATCTCTTAAAGAGCTGATTTCAGTCATTAACAGAGCTGTTCTGAAAGTGTCCAAGCAGCCTGTTCTGAGAGTGGACTGTTTTTTGCATTCGTTCTCAAGTTATATCAAAGTGTTGTTTTCTGCCTTTCTCGAGCACATTTTGACTTGTTGTTGAATGCTCCTATAATGTAACTCTAAATCACAATCAGAGCAACTTGAATTGCGTGTGTGCAGCCTTTTGCTCAAAAGTGATCAACGTTTCGTTTTCAGAGTCTCTTTTGACAATCTCTTCGAGAGCTGTTTTCAGTCATTAACAGAGCTGTTCTGAAAGTGTCCAAGCGGCCTGTTCTGAGAGTGGACTGTTTTTTGCATTCGTTCTCAAGTTCTATCAGTGTTGTTTTCTGCTTTTCTGGAGCACATTTTGACTTGTTGCTGAATGCTCCTATAATGTAACTCTAAATGACAATCAGAGCAACTTGAATTGCGTGTGTGCAGCCTTTTGCTCAAAAGTGATCAACGTTTCGTTTTCGGAGTCTCTTTTGACAATCTCTTCGAGAGCTGTTTTCAGTCATTAACAGAGCTGTTCTGAAAGTGTCCAAGCGGCCTGTTCTTAGAGTGGACTGTTTTTTGCATTCGTTCTCAAGTTATATCAAACTATCAAAGTGTTGTTTTCTGCCTTTCTGGAGCACATTTTGACTTGTTGTTGAATGCTCCTATAATGTAACTCTAAATGACAATCAGAGTATGTTGAATTACGTGTGTGCAGCCTTTTGCTCAAAAGTGATCAATGTTTCGTTTTCAGAGTCTCTTTTGACAATCTCTTAAAGAGCTGATTTCAGTCATTAACAGAGCTGTTCTGAAAGTGTCCAAGCAGCCTGTTCTGAGAGTGGAATGTTTTTTGCATTCGTTCTCAAGTTCTATCAAAGTGTTGTTTTCTGCCTTTCTCGAGCACATTTTGACTTGTTGTTGAATGCTCCTATAATGTAACTCTAAATGACAATCAGAGCAACTTGAATTGCGTGTGTGCAGCCTTTTGCTCAAAAGTGATCAACGTTTCGTTTTCAGAGTCTCTTTTGACAATCTCTTCGAGAGCTGTTTTCAGTCATTAACAGAGCTGTTCTGAAAGTGTCCAAGCGGCCTGTTCTGAGAGTGGACTGTTTTTTGCATTCGTTCTCAAGTTCTATCAGTGTTGTTTTCTGCTTTTCTGGAGCACATTTTGACTTGTTGCTGAATGCTCCTATAATGTAACTCTAAATGACAATCAGAGCAACTTGAATTGCGTGTGTGCAGCCTTTTGCTCAAAAGTGATCAACGTTTCGTTTTCGGAGTCTCTTTTGACAATCTCTTCGAGAGCTGTTTTCAGTCATTAACAGAGCTGTTCTGAAAGTGTCCAAGCGGCCTGTTCTTAGAGTGGACTGTTTTTTGCATTCGTTCTCAAGTTATATCAAACTATCAAAGTGTTGTTTTCTGCCTTTCTGGAGCACATTTTGACTTGTTGTTGAATGCTCCTATAATGTAACTCTAAATGACAATCAGAGTATGTTGAATTACGTGTGTGCAGCCTTTTGCTCAAAAGTTATCAATGTTTCGTTTTCAGAGTCTCTTTTGACAATCTCTTAAAGAGCTGATTTCAGTCATTAACAGAGCTGTTCTGAAAGTGTCCAAGCAGCCTGTTCTGAGAGTGGAATGTTTTTTGCATTCGTTCTCAAGTTATATCAAAGTGTTGTTTTCTGCCTTTCTCGAGCACATTTTGACTTGTTGTTGAATGCTCCTATAATGTAACTCTAAATTACAATCAGAGCAACTTGAATTGCGTGTGTGCAGCCTTTTGCTCAAAAGTGATCAACGTTTCGTTTTCAGAGTCTCTTTTGACAATCTCTTCGAGAGCTGTTTTCAGTCATTAACAGAGCTGTTCTGAAAGTGTCCAAGCGGCCTGTTCTGAGAGTGGACTGTTTTTTGCATTCGTTCTCAAGTTCTATCAGTGTTGTTTTCTGCTTTTCTGGAGCACATTTTGACTTGTTGCTGAATGCTCCTATAATGTAACTCTAAATGACAATCAGAGCAACTTGAATTGCGTGTGTGCAGCCTTTTGCTCAAAAGTGATCAACGTTTCGTTTTCGGAGTCTCTTTTGACAATCTCTTCGAGACCTGTTTTCAGTCATTAACAGAGCTGTTCTGAAAGTGTCCAAGCGGCCTGTTCTTAGAGTGGACTGTTTTTTGCATTCGTTCTCAAGTTATATCAAACAATCAAAGTGTTGTTTTCTGCCTTTCTGGAGCACATTTTGACTTGTTGTTGAATGCTCCTATAATGTAACTCTAAATGACAATCAGAGTATGTTGAATTACGTGTGTGCAGCCTTTTGCTCAAAAGTTTTCAATGTTTCGTTTTCAGAGTCTCTTTTGACAATCTCTTAAAGAGCTGATTTCAGTCATTAACAGAGCTGTTCTGAAAGTGTCCAAGCAGCCTGTTCTGAGAGTGGACTGTTTTTTGCATTCGTTCTCAAGTTATATCAAAGTGTTGTTTTCTGCCTTTCACGAGCACATTTTGACTTGTTGTTGAATGCTCCTATAATGTAACTCTAAATGACAATCAGAGCAACTTGAATTGCGTGTGTGCAGCCTTTTGCTCAAAAGTGATCAACGTTTCGTTTTCAGAGTCTCTTTTGACAATCTCTTCGAGAGCTGTTTTCAGTCATTAACAGAGCTGTTCTGAAAGTGTCCAAGCGGCCTGTTCTGAGAGTGGACTGTTTTTTTGCATTCGTTCTCAAGTTCTATCAGTGTTGTTTTCTGCTTTTCTCGAGCACATTTTGACTTGTTGCTGAATGCTCCTATAATGTAACTCTAAATGACAATCAGAGCAACTTGAATTGCGTGTGTGCAGCCTTTTGCTCAAAAGTGATCAACGTTTCGTTTTCAGAGTCTCTTTTGACAATCTCTTCGAGAGCTGTTTTAAGTCATTAACAGAGCTGTTCTGAAAGTGTCCAAGCGGCCTGTTCTTAGAGTGGACTGTTTTTTGCATTCGTTCTCAAGTTATATCAAACTATCAAAGTGTTGTTTTCTGCCTTTCTCGAGCACATTTTGACTTGTTGTTGAATGCTCCTATAATGTAACTCTAAATGACAATCAGAGCAACTTGAATTGCGTGTGTGCAGCCTTTTGCTCAAAAGTGATCAACGTTTCGTTTTCAGAGTCTCTTTTGACAATCTCTTCGAGAGCTATTTTCAGTCATTAACAGAGCTGTTCTGAAAGTGTCCAAGCGGCCTGTTCTGAGAGTGGACTGTTTTTTGCATTCGTTCTCAAGTTCTATCAGTGTTGTTTTCTGCTTTTCTGGAGCACATTTTGACTTGTTGCTGAATGCTCCTATAATGTAACTCTAAATGACAATCAGAGCAACTTGAATTGCGTGTGTGCAGCCTTTTGCTCAAAAGTGATCAACGTTTCGTTTTCGGAGTCTCTTTTGACAATCTCTTCGAGAGCTGTTTTCAGTCATTAACAGAGCTGTTCTGAAAGTGTCCAAGCGGCCTGTTCTTAGAGTGGACTGTTTTTTGCATTCGTTCTCAAGTTATATCAAACTATCAAAGTGTTGTTTTCTGCCTTTCTGGAGCACATTTTGACTTGTTGTTGAATGCTCCTATAATGTAACTCTAAATGACAATCAGAGTATGTTGAATTACGTGTGTGCAGCCTTTTGCTCAAAAGTTATCAATGTTTCGTTTTCAGAGTCTCTTTTGACAATCTCTTAAAGAGCTGATTTCAGTCATTAACAGAGCTGTTCTGAAAGTGTCCAAGCAGCCTGTTCTGAGAGTGGAATGTTTTTTGCATTCGTTCTCAAGTTATATCAAAGTGTTGTTTTCTGCCTTTCTCGAGCACATTTTGACTTGTTGAATGCTCCTATAATGTAACTCTAAATTACAATCAGAGCAACTTGAATTGCGTGTGTGCAGCCTTTTGCTCAAAAGTGATCAACGTTTCGTTTTCAGAGTCTCTTTTGACAATCTCTTCGAGAGCTGTTTTCAGTCATTAACAGAGCTGTTCTGAAAGTGTCCAAGCGGCCTGTTCTGAGAGTGGACTGTTTTTTGCATTCGTTCTCAAGTTCTATCAGTGTTGTTTTCTGCTTTTCTGGAGCACATTTTGACTTGTTGCTGAATGCTCCTATAATGTAACTCTAAATGACAATCAGAGCAACTTGAATTGCGTGTGTGCAGCCTTTTGCTCAAACGTGATCAACGTTTCGTTTTCGGAGTCTCTTTTGACAATCTCTTCGAGAGCTGTTTTCAGTCATTAACAGAGCTGTTCTGAAAGTGTCCAAGCGGCCTGTTCTTAGAGTGGACTGTTTTTTGCATTCGTTCTCAAGTTATATAAAACTATCAAAGTGTTGTTTTCTGCCTTTCTGGAACACATTTTGACTTGTTGTTAAATGCTCCTATAATGTAACTCTAAATGACAATCAGAGTATGTTGAATTACGTGTGTGCAGCCTTTTGCTCAAAACTTATCAATGTTTCGTTTTCAGAGTCTCTTTTGACAATCTCTTAAAGAGCTGATTTCAGTCATTAACAGAGCTGTTCTGAAAGTGTCCAAGCGGCCTGTTCTGAGAGTGGACTGTTTTTTGCATTCGTTCTCAAGTTATATCAAAGTGTTGTTTTCTGCCTTTCTCGAGCACATTTTGACTTGTTGTTGAATGCTCCTATAATGTAACTCTAAATGACAATCAGAGCAACTTGAATTGCGTGTGTGCAGCCTTTTGCTCAAAAGTGATCAACGTTTCGTTTTCGGAGTCTCTTTTGACAATCTCTTCGAGAGCTGTTTTCAGTCATTTAACAGAGCTGTTCTGAAAGTGTCCAAGCGGCCTGTTCTTAGAGTGGACTGTTTTTTGCATTCGTTCTCAAGTTATATCAAACTATCAAAGTGTTGTTTTCTGCTTTTCTGGAGCACATTTTGACTTGTTGTTGAATGCTCCTATAATGTAACTCTAAATGACAATCAGAGTATGTTGAATTACGTGTGTGCAGCCTTTTGCTCAAAAGTTTTCAATGTTTCGTTTTCAGAGTCTCTTTTGACAATCTCTTAAAGAGCTGATTTCAGTCATTAACAGAGCTGTTCTGAAAGTGTCCAAGCAGCCTGTTCTGAGAGTGGACTGTTTTTTGCATTCGTTCTCAAGTTATATCAAAGTGTTGTTTTCTGCCTTTCACGAGCACATTTTGACTTGTTGTTGAATGCTCCTATAATGTAACTCTAAATGACAATCAGAGCAACTTGAATTGCGTGTGTGCAGCCTTTTGCTCAAAAGTGATCAACGTTTCGTTTTCAGAGTCTCTTTTGACAATCTCTTCGAGAGCTGTTTTCAGTCATTAACAGAGCTGTTCTGAAAGTGTCCAAGCGGCCTGTTCTGAGAGTGGACTGTTTTTTTGCATTCGTTCTCAAGTTCTATCAGTGTTGTTTTCTGCTTTTCTGGAGCACATTTTGACTTGTTGCTGAATGCTCCTATAATGTAACTCTAAATGACAATCAGAGCAACTTGAATTGCGTGTGTGCAGCCTTTTGCTCAAAAGTGATCAACGTTTCGTTTTCGGAGTCTCTTTTGACAATCTCTTCGAGAGCTGTTTTAAGTCATTAACAGAGCTGTTCTGAAAGTGTCCAAGCGGCCTGTTCTTAGAGTGGACTGTTTTTTGCATTCGTTCTCAAGTTATATCAAACTATCAAAGTGTTGTTTTCTGCCTTTCTCGAGCACATTTTGACTTGTTGTTGAATGCTCCTATAATGTAACTCTAAATGACAATCAGAGCAACTTGAATTGCGTGTGTGCAGCCTTTTGCTCAAAAGTGATCAACGTTTCGTTTTCAGAGTCTCTTTTGACAATCTCTTCGAGAGCTATTTTCAGTCATTAACAGAGCTGTTCTGAAAGTGTCCAAGCAGCCTGTTCTGAGAGTGGACTGTTTTTTGCATTCGTTCTCAAGTTCTATCAGTGTTGTTTTCTGCTTTTCTGGAGCACATTTTGACTTGTTGCTGAATGCTCCTATAATGTAACTCTAAATGACAATCAGAGCAACTTGAATTGCGTGTGTGCAGCCTTTTGCTCAAAAGTGATCAACGTTTCGTTTTCGGAGTCTCTTTTGACAATCTCTTCGAGAGCTGTTTTCAGTCATTAACAGAGCTGTTCTGAAAGTGTCCAAGCGGCCTGTTCTTAGAGTGGACTGTTTTTTGCATTCGTTCTCAAGTTATATCAAACTATCAAAGTGTTGTTTTCTGCCTTTCTGGAGCACATTTTGACTTGTTGTTGAATGCTCCTATAATGTAACTCTAAATGACAATCAGAGTATGTTGAATTACGTGTGTGCAGCCTTTTGCTCAAAAGTTATCAATGTTTCGTTTTCAGAGTCTCTTTTGACAATCTCTTAAAGAGCTGATTTCAGTCATTAACAGAGCTGTTCTGAAAGTGTCCAAGCAGCCTGTTCTGAGAGTGGAATGTTTTTTGCATTCGTTCTCAAGTTATATCAAAGTGTTGTTTTCTGCCTTTCTCGAGCACATTTTGACTTGTTGAATGCTCCTATAATGTAACTCTAAATTACAATCAGAGCAACTTGAATTGCGTGTGTGCAGCCTTTTGCTCAAAAGTGATCAACGTTTCGTTTTCAGAGTCTCTTTTGACAATCTCTTCGAGAGCTGTTTTCAGTCATTAACAGAGCTGTTCTGAAAGTGTCCAAGCGGCCTGTTCTGAGAGTGGACTGTTTTTTGCATTCGTTCTCAAGTTCTATCAGTGTTGTTTTCTGCTTTTCTGGAGCACATTTTGACTTGTTGCTGAATGCTCCTATAATGTAACTCTAAATGACAATCAGAGCAACTTGAATTGCGTGTGTGCAGCCTTTTGCTCAAACGTGATCAACGTTTCGTTTTCGGAGTCTCTTTTGACAATCTCTTCGAGAGCTGTTTTCAGTCATTAACAGAGCTGTTCTGAAAGTGTCCAAGCGGCCTGTTCTTAGAGTGGACTGTTTTTTGCATTCGTTCTCAAGTTATATAAAACTATCAAAGTGTTGTTTTCTGCCTTTCTGGAACACATTTTGACTTGTTGTTAAATGCTCCTATAATGTAACTCTAAATGACAATCAGAGTATGTTGAATTACGTGTGTGCAGCCTTTTGCTCAAAACTTATCAATGTTTCGTTTTCAGAGTCTCTTTTGACAATCTCTTAAAGAGCTGATTTCAGTCATTAACAGAGCTGTTCTGAAAGTGTCCAAGCGGCCTGTTCTGAGAGTGGACTGTTTTTTGCATTCGTTCTCAAGTTATATCAAAGTGTTGTTTTCTGCCTTTCTCGAGCACATTTTGACTTGTTGTTGAATGCTCCTATAATGTAACTCTAAATGACAATCAGAGCAACTTGAATTGCGTGTGTGCAGCCTTTTGCTCAAAAGTGATCAACGTTTCGTTTTCGGAGTCTCTTTTGACAATCTCTTCGAGAGCTGTTTTCAGTCATTTAACAGAGCTGTTCTGAAAGTGTCCAAGCGGCCTGTTCTTAGAGTGGACTGTTTTTTGCATTCGTTCTCAAGTTATATCAAACTATCAAAGTGTTGTTTTCTGCTTTTCTGGAGCACATTTTGACTTGTTGTTGAATGCTCCTATAATGTAACTCTAAATGACAATCAGAGTATGTTGAATTACGTGTGTGCAGCCTTTTGCTCAAAAGTTTTCAATGTTTCGTTTTCAGAGTCTCTTTTGACAATCTCTTAAAGAGCTGATTTCAGTCATTAACAGAGCTGTTCTGAAAGTGTCCAAGCAGCCTGTTCTGAGAGTGGACTGTTTTTTGCATTCGTTCTCAAGTTATATCAAAGTGTTGTTTTCTGCCTTTCACGAGCACATTTTGACTTGTTGTTGAATGCTCCTATAATGTAACTCTAAATGACAATCAGAGCAACTTGAATTGCGTGTGTGCAGCCTTTTGCTCAAAAGTGATCAACGTTTCGTTTTCAGAGTCTCTTTTGACAATCTCTTCGAGAGCTGTTTTCAGTCATTAACAGAGCTGTTCTGAAAGTGTCCAAGCGGCCTGTTCTGAGAGTGGACTGTTTTTTTGCATTCGTTCTCAAGTTCTATCAGTGTTGTTTTCTGCTTTTCTGGAGCACATTTTGACTTGTTGCTGAATGCTCCTATAATGTAACTCTAAATGACAATCAGAGCAACTTGAATTGCGTGTGTGCAGCCTTTTGCTCAAAAGTGATCAACGTTTCGTTTTCGGAGTCTCTTTTGACAATCTCTTCGAGAGCTGTTTTAAGTCATTAACAGAGCTGTTCTGAAAGTGTCCAAGCGACCTGTTCTTAGAGTGGACTGTTTTTTGCATTCGTTCTCAAGTTATATCAAACTATCAAAGTGTTGTTTTCTGCCTTTCTCGAGCACATTTTGACTTGTTGTTGAATGCTCCTATAATGTAACTCTAAATGACAATCAGAGCAACTTGAATTGCGTGTGTGCAGCCTTTTGCTCAAAAGTGATCAACGTTTCGTTTTCAGAGTCTCTTTTGACAATCTCTTCGAGAGCTATTTTCAGTCATTAACAGAGCTGTTCTGAAAGTGTCCAGGCGGCCTGTTCTGAGAGTGGACTGTTTTTTGCATTCGTTCTCAAGTTCTATCAGTGTTGTTTTCTGCTTTTCTGGAGCACATTTTGACTTGTTGCTGAATGCTCCTATAATGTAACTCTAAATGACAATCAGAGCAACTTGAATTGCGTGTGTGCAGCCTTTTGCTCAAAAGTGATCAACGTTTCGTTTTCGGAGTCTCTTTTGACAATCTCTTCGAGAGCTGTTTTCAGTCATTAACAGAGCTGTTCTGAAAGTGTCCAAGCGGCCTGTTCTTAGAGTGGACTGTTTTTTGCATTCGTTCTCAAGTTATATCAAACTATCAAAGTGTTGTTTTCTGCCTTTCTGGAGCACATTTTGACTTGTTGTTGAATGCTCCTATAATGTAACTCTAAATGACAATCAGAGTATGTTGAATTACGTGTGTGCAGCCTTTTGCTCAAAAGTTATCAATGTTTCGTTTTCAGAGTCTCTTTTGACAATCTCTTAAAGAGCTGATTTCAGTCATTAACAGAGCTGTTCTGAAAGTGTCCAAGCAGCCTGTTCTGAGAGTGGAATGTTTTTTGCATTCGTTCTCAAGTTATATCAAAGTGTTGTTTTCTGCCTTTCTCGAGCACATTTTGACTTGTTGAATGCTCCTATAATGTAACTCTAAATTACAATCAGAGCAACTTGAATTGCGTGTGTGCAGCCTTTTGCTCAAAAGTGATCAACGTTTCGTTTTCAGAGTCTCTTTTGACAATCTCTTCGAGAGCTGTTTTCAGTCATTAACAGAGCTGTTCTGAAAGTGTCCAAGCGGCCTGTTCTGAGAGTGGACTGTTTTTTGCATTCGTTCTCAAGTTCTATCAGTGTTGTTTTCTGCTTTTCTGGAGCACATTTTGACTTGTTGCTGAATGCTCCTATAATGTAACTCTAAATGACAATCAGAGCAACTTGAATTGCGTGTGTGCAGCCTTTTGCTCAAACGTGATCAACGTTTCGTTTTCGGAGTCTCTTTTGACAATCTCTTCGAGAGCTGTTTTCAGTCATTAACAGAGCTGTTCTGAAAGTGTCCAAGCGGCCTGTTCTTAGAGTGGACTGTTTTTTGCATTCGTTCTCAAGTTATATAAAACTATCAAAGTGTTGTTTTCTGCCTTTCTGGAACACATTTTGACTTGTTGTTAAATGCTCCTATAATGTAACTCTAAATGACAATCAGAGTATGTTGAATTACGTGTGTGCAGCCTTTTGCTCAAAACTTATCAATGTTTCGTTTTCAGAGTCTCTTTTGACAATCTCTTAAAGAGCTGATTTCAGTCATTAACAGAGCTGTTCTGAAAGTGTCCAAGCGGCCTGTTCTGAGAGTGGACTGTTTTTTGCATTCGTTCTCAAGTTATATCAAAGTGTTGTTTTCTGCTTTTCTGGAGCACATTTTGACTTGTTGCTGAATGCTCCTATAATGTAACTCTAAATGACAATCAGAGCAACTTGAATTGCGTGTGTGCAGCCTTTTGCTCAAAAGTGATCAACGTATCGTTTTCGGAGTCTCTTTTGACAATCTCTTCGAGGGCTGTTTTCAGTCATTAACAGACCTGTTCTGAAAGTGTCCAAGCGGCCTGTTCTTAGAGTGGACTGGTTTTTGCATTCGTTCTCAAGTTATATCAAACTATCAAAGTGTTGTTTTCTGCCTTTCTCGAGCACATTTTGACTTGTTGAATGCTCCTATAATGTAACTCTAAATGACAATCAGAGCAACTTGAATTGCGTGTGTGCAGCCTTTTGCTCAAAAGTGATCAACGTTTCGTTTTCAGAGTCTCTTTTGACAATCTCTTAAAGAGCTGATTTCAGTCATTAACAGAGCTGTTCTGAAAGTGTCCAAGCAGCCTGTTCTGAGAGTGGACTGTTTTTTGCATTCGTTCTCAAGTTATATCAAAGTGTTGTTTTCTGCCTTTCTTGAGCACATTTTGACTTGTTGTTGAATGCTCCTATAATGTAACTCTAAATGACAATCAGAGCAACTTGAATTGCGTGTGTGCAGCCTTTTGCTCAAAAGTTATCAACGTTTTGTTTTCAGAGTCTCTTTTGACAATCTCTTAAAGAGCTGATTTCAGTCATTAACAGAGCTGTTCTGAAAGTGTCCAAGCGGCCTGTTCTGAGAGTGGACTGTTTTTTGCATACGTTCTCAAGTTCTATCAGTGTTGTTTTCTGCTTTTCTGGAGCACATTTTGACTTGTTGCTGAATGCTCCTATAATGTAACTCTAAATGACAATCAGAGCAACTTGAATTGCGTGTGTGCAGCCTTTTGCTCAAAAGTGATCAACGTTTCGTTTTCGGAGTCTCTTTTGACAATCTCTTCGAGAGCTGTTTTCAGTCATTAACAGAGCTGTTCTGAAAGTGTCCAAGCGGCCTGTTCTGAGAGTGGACTGTTTTTTGCATTCGTTCTCAAGTTATATCAAACTATCAAAGTGTTGTTTTCTGCCTTTCTGGAGCACATTTTGACTTGTTGTTGAATGCTCCTATAATGTAACTCTAAATGACAATCAGAGTATGTTGAATTACGTGTGTGCAGCCTTTTGCTCAAAATTTATCAATGTTTCGTTTTCAGAGTCTCTTTTGACAATCTCTTAAAGAGCTGATTTCAGTCATTAACAGAGCTGTTCTGAAAGTGTCCAAGCAGCCTGTTCTGAGAGTGGACTGTTTTTTGCATTCGTTCTCAAGTTATATCATAGTGTTGTTTTCTGCCTTTCTGTCGCACATTTTGACTTGTTGCTGAATGCTCCTATAATGTAACTCTAAATGACAATCAGAGCAACTTGAATTGCGTGTGTGCAGCCTTTTGCTCAAAATTGATCAACGTTTCGTTTTCAGAGTCTCTTTTGACAATCTCTTCGAGAGCTGTTTTCAGTCATTAACAGAGCTGTTCTGAAAGTGTCCAAGCGGCCTGTTCTGAGAGTGGACTGTTTTTTGCATTCGTTCTCAAGTTATATCAAACTATCAAAGTGTTGTTTTCTGCCTTTCTGGAGCACATTTTGACTTGTTGTTGAATGCTCCTATAATGTAACTCTAAATGACAATCAGAGTATGTTGAATTACGTGTGTGCAGCCTTTTGCTCAAAACTTATCAATGTTTCGTTTTCAGAGTCTCTTTTGACAATCTCTTAAAGAGCTGATTTCAGTCATTAACAGAGCTGTTCTGAAAGTGTCCAAGCGGCCTGTTCTGAGAGTGGACTGTTTTTTGCATTCGTTCTCAAGTTATATCAAAGTGTTGTTTTCTGCCTTTCTCGAGCACATTTTGACTTGTTGTTGAATGCTCCTATAATGTAACTCTAAATGACAATCAGAGCAACTTGAATTGCGTGTGTGCAGCCTTTTGCTCAAAAGTGATCAACGTTTCGTTTTCGGAGTCTCTTTTGACAATCTCTTCGAGAGCTGTTTTCAGTCATTAACAGAGCTGTTCTGAAAGTGTCCAAGCGGCCTGTTCTTAGAGTGGACTGTTTTTTGCATTCGTTCTCAAGTTATATCAAACTATCAAAGTGTTGTTTTCTGCCTTTCTGGAGAGCACATTTTGACTTGTTGTTGAATGCTCCTATAATGTAACTCTAAATGACAATCAGAGTATGTTGAATTACGTGTGTGCAGCCTTTTGCTCAAAAGTTATCAATGTTTCGTTTTCAGAGTCTCTTTTGACAATCTCTTAAAGAGCTGATTTCAGTCATTAACAGAGCTGTTCTGAAAGTGTCCAAGCAGCCTGTTCTGAGAGTGGACTGTTTTTTGCATTCGTTCTCAAGTTATATCAAAGTGTTGTTTTCTGCCTTTCTCGAGCACATTTTGACTTGTTGTTGAATGCTCCTATAATGTAACTCTAAATGACAATCAGAGCAACTTGAATTGCGTGTGTGCAGCCTTTTGCTCAAAAGTGATCAACGTTTCGTTTTCAGAGTCTCTTTTGACAATCTCTTCGAGAGCAGTTTTCAGTCATTAACAGAGCTGTTCTGAAAGTGTCCTAGCGGCCTGTTCTGAGAGTGGACTGTTTTTTGCATTCGTTCTCAAGTTCTATCAGTGTTGTTTTCTGCTTTTCTGGAGCACATTTTGACTTGTTGGTGAATGCTCCTATAATGTAACTCTAAATGACAATCAGAGCAACTTGAATTGCGTGTGTGCAGCCTTTTGCTCAAAAGTGATCAACGTTTCGTTTTCGGAGTCTCTTTTGACAATCTCTTCGAGAGCTGTTTTCAGTCATTAACAGAGCTGTTCTGAAAGTGTCCAAGCGGCCTGTTCTTAGAGTGGACTGTTTTTTGCATTCGTTCTCAAGTTATATCAAACTATCAAAGTGTTGTTTTCTGCCTTTCTCGAGCACATTTTGACTTGTTGTTGAATGCTCCTATAATCAGGGGTGCACATAACTTTTTGGGGCCAGTGCTCAGAGGAGCACCTAGGGATGCTGCTTGGTGCTCCCCGAGCTCGCGAGTCACGACCCGTCCCACAGGATGGATAAAAAAGGGATACATGGATAACTTATATTAGCAAAACGACATTTATTCATAAATAAAGATGAACGAACAAATGATTGTGTGCAAAACAAAAGAAACAAATGCAAAATCAAATGACTGCTCTTTAAGCATGAAAGTCTGTCAGACTCCTTTAAACACAATGAAATCAACTGACATCTCTTTAAGCACTAACTGAATGTCTGTTCTTTAAACACAATTAAATCAACTGACATCTCTTTAAGCACTGCTCTGTTCTGTAAACACTGAAATCAACTTTTCAACAAAAAGTTACAGCCTAAGCATTTATTTATGCTACAAGCTTAATCATCATCATCACTGCTCTCTTGACTGCTGTAAGTTATCACTGTCCTCAATTTCAACCATGGTAGAGGATGTTGTAGGCTATCACTTTAAATAGCTCATTATTTTGATTGTGCAACAAAGTCATTTTTTTTTTCCTAATAGAATTCCCAACCATATTCCCTGGGTCAGGGGTCTAGGTGCGATAATGAAGCTGTAAAACAAACGTCTGAACGTTTGAAAGCTTCAGAGAAAAGAAACGTGAAGTCCCTTGGTGTTGTTTTTCCTTTTAGCGACGAGTCGTTTGGGACTGAATTTTCACGTGTCGGCGTGATAACCGTGATAACCGTGCGATACGCGATACGCGGAATGAAAGTACAAGTTACGATACTTTCCGAATGTTTTCGTGAGGGGAGTCGCCGTGGTCGTTGTGATGGCGTTACGGGGCTTGCAGTGATGCAGCAGTCAGCAGTTGGATTTTGAGGAAGTAAATTCCTCTCCCAGCGCTTGCAGCTGTTGGTGCGCAAGAGCGCGTTCATGCCGCTGATCTTCCGCGCAGCATGCATTTTGGCGACGCATGCGCACTGGCGCACCAGTTATGTGCACCCCTGCCTATAATGTAACTCTAAATGACAATCAGAGCAACTTAAATTGCGTGTGTGCAGCCTTTTGCTCAAAAGTGATCAACGTTTCGTTTTCAGAGTCTCTTTTGACAATCTCTTAAAGAGCTGATTTCAGTCATTAACAGAGCTGTTCTGAAAGTGTCCAAGCGGCCTGTTCTGAGAGTGGACTGTTTTTTGCATTCGTTCTCAAGTTATATCAAAGTGTTGTTTTCTGCCTTTCTCGAGCACATTTTGACTTGTTGTTGAATGCTCCTATAATGTAACTCTAAATGACAATCAGAGCAACTTGAATTGCGTGTGTGCAGCCTTTTGCTCAAAAGTGATCAACGTTTCGTTTTCGGAGTCTCTTTTGACAATCTCTTCGAGAGCTGTTTTCAGTCATTAACAGAGCTGTTCTGAAAGTGTCCAAGCGGCCTGTTCTTAGAGTGGACTGTTTTTTGCATTCGTTCTCAAGTTATATCAAACTATCAAAGTGTTGTTTTCTGCCTTTCTGGAGAGCACATTTTGACTTGTTGTTGAATGCTCCTATAATGTAACTCTAAATGACAATCAGAGTATGTTGAATTACGTGTGTGCAGCCTTTTGCTCAAAACTTATCAATGTTTCGTTTTCAGAGTCTCTTTTGACAATCTCTTAAAGAGCTGATTTCAGTCATTAACAGAGCTGTTCTGAAAGTGTCCAAGCGGCCTGTTCTGAGAGTGGACTGTTTTTTGCATTCGTTCTCAAGTTATATCAAAGTGTTGTTTTCTGCTTTTCTGGAGCACATTTTGACTTGTTGCTGAATGCTCCTATAATGTAACTCTAAATGACAATCAGAGCAACTTGAATTGCGTGTGTGCAGCCTTTTGCTCAAAAGTGATCAACGTATCGTTTTCGGAGTCTCTTTTGACAATCTCTTCGAGGGCTGTTTTCAGTCATTAACAGACCTGTTCTGAAAGTGTCCAAGCGGCCTGTTCTTAGAGTGGACTGGTTTTTGCATTCGTTCTCAAGTTATATCAAACTATCAAAGTGTTGTTTTCTGCCTTTCTCGAGCACATTTTGACTTGTTGAATGCTCCTATAATGTAACTCTAAATGACAATCAGAGCAACTTGAATTGCGTGTGTGCAGCCTTTTGCTCAAAAGTGATCAACGTTTCGTTTTCAGAGTCTCTTTTGACAATCTCTTAAAGAGCTGATTTCAGTCATTAACAGAGCTGTTCTGAAAGTGTCCAAGCAGCCTGTTCTGAGAGTGGACTGTTTTTTGCATTCGTTCTCAAGTTATATCAAAGTGTTGTTTTCTGCCTTTCTTGAGCACATTTTGACTTGTTGTTGAATGCTCCTATAATGTAACTCTAAATGACAATCAGAGCAACTTGAATTGCGTGTGTGCAGCCTTTTGCTCAAAAGTTATCAACGTTTTGTTTTCAGAGTCTCTTTTGACAATCTCTTAAAGAGCTGATTTCAGTCATTAACAGAGCTGTTCTGAAAGTGTCCAAGCGGCCTGTTCTGAGAGTGGACTGTTTTTTGCATACGTTCTCAAGTTCTATCAGTGTTGTTTTCTGCTTTTCTGGAGCACATTTTGACTTGTTGCTGAATGCTCCTATAATGTAACTCTAAATGACAATCAGAGCAACTTGAATTGCGTGTGTGCAGCCTTTTGCTCAAAAGTGATCAACGTTTCGTTTTCGGAGTCTCTTTTGACAATCTCTTCGAGAGCTGTTTTCAGTCATTAACAGAGCTGTTCTGAAAGTGTCCAAGCGGCCTGTTCTGAGAGTGGACTGTTTTTTGCATTCGTTCTCAAGTTATATCAAACTATCAAAGTGTTGTTTTCTGCCTTTCTGGAGCACATTTTGACTTGTTGTTGAATGCTCCTATAATGTAACTCTAAATGACAATCAGAGTATGTTGAATTACGTGTGTGCAGCCTTTTGCTCAAAATTTATCAATGTTTCGTTTTCAGAGTCTCTTTTGACAATCTCTTAAAGAGCTGATTTCAGTCATTAACAGAGCTGTTCTGAAAGTGTCCAAGCAGCCTGTTCTGAGAGTGGACTGTTTTTTGCATTCGTTCTCAAGTTATATCATAGTGTTGTTTTCTGCCTTTCTGTCGCACATTTTGACTTGTTGCTGAATGCTCCTATAATGTAACTCTAAATGACAATCAGAGCAACTTGAATTGCGTGTGTGCAGCCTTTTGCTCAAAATTGATCAACGTTTCGTTTTCAGAGTCTCTTTTGACAATCTCTTCGAGAGCTGTTTTCAGTCATTAACAGAGCTGTTCTGAAAGTGTCCAAGCGGCCTGTTCTGAGAGTGGACTGTTTTTTGCATTCGTTCTCAAGTTATATCAAACTATCAAAGTGTTGTTTTCTGCCTTTCTGGAGCACATTTTGACTTGTTGTTGAATGCTCCTATAATGTAACTCTAAATGACAATCAGAGTATGTTGAATTACGTGTGTGCAGCCTTTTGCTCAAAACTTATCAATGTTTCGTTTTCAGAGTCTCTTTTGACAATCTCTTAAAGAGCTGATTTCAGTCATTAACAGAGCTGTTCTGAAAGTGTCCAAGCGGCCTGTTCTGAGAGTGGACTGTTTTTTGCATTCGTTCTCAAGTTATATCAAAGTGTTGTTTTCTGCCTTTCTCGAGCACATTTTGACTTGTTGTTGAATGCTCCTATAATGTAACTCTAAATGACAATCAGAGCAACTTGAATTGCGTGTGTGCAGCCTTTTGCTCAAAAGTGATCAACGTTTCGTTTTCGGAGTCTCTTTTGACAATCTCTTCGAGAGCTGTTTTCAGTCATTAACAGAGCTGTTCTGAAAGTGTCCAAGCGGCCTGTTCTTAGAGTGGACTGTTTTTTGCATTCGTTCTCAAGTTATATCAAACTATCAAAGTGTTGTTTTCTGCCTTTCTGGAGAGCACATTTTGACTTGTTGTTGAATGCTCCTATAATGTAACTCTAAATGACAATCAGAGTATGTTGAATTACGTGTGTGCAGCCTTTTGCTCAAAAGTTATCAATGTTTCGTTTTCAGAGTCTCTTTTGACAATCTCTTAAAGAGCTGATTTCAGTCATTAACAGAGCTGTTCTGAAAGTGTCCAAGCAGCCTGTTCTGAGAGTGGACTGTTTTTTGCATTCGTTCTCAAGTTATATCAAAGTGTTGTTTTCTGCCTTTCTCGAGCACATTTTGACTTGTTGTTGAATGCTCCTATAATGTAACTCTAAATGACAATCAGAGCAACTTGAATTGCGTGTGTGCAGCCTTTTGCTCAAAAGTGATCAACGTTTCGTTTTCAGAGTCTCTTTTGACAATCTCTTCGAGAGCAGTTTTCAGTCATTAACAGAGCTGTTCTGAAAGTGTCCTAGCGGCCTGTTCTGAGAGTGGACTGTTTTTTGCATTCGTTCTCAAGTTCTATCAGTGTTGTTTTCTGCTTTTCTGGAGCACATTTTGACTTGTTGGTGAATGCTCCTATAATGTAACTCTAAATGACAATCAGAGCAACTTGAATTGCGTGTGTGCAGCCTTTTGCTCAAAAGTGATCAACGTTTCGTTTTCGGAGTCTCTTTTGACAATCTCTTCGAGAGCTGTTTTCAGTCATTAACAGAGCTGTTCTGAAAGTGTCCAAGCGGCCTGTTCTTAGAGTGGACTGTTTTTTGCATTCGTTCTCAAGTTATATCAAACTATCAAAGTGTTGTTTTCTGCCTTTCTCGAGCACATTTTGACTTGTTGTTGAATGCTCCTATAATCAGGGGTGCACATAACTTTTTGGGGCCAGTGCTCAGAGGAGCACCTAGGGATGCTGCTTGGTGCTCCCCGAGCTCGCGAGTCACGACCCGTCCCACAGGATGGATAAAAAAGGGATACATGGATAACTTATATTAGCAAAACGACATTTATTCATAAATAAAGATGAACGAACAAATGATTGTGTGCAAAACAAAAGAAACAAATGCAAAATCAAATGACTGCTCTTTAAGCATGAAAGTCTGTCAGACTCCTTTAAACACAATGAAATCAACTGACATCTCTTTAAGCACTAACTGAATGTCTGTTCTTTAAACACAATTAAATCAACTGACATCTCTTTAAGCACTGCTCTGTTCTGTAAACACTGAAATCAACTTTTCAACAAAAAGTTACAGCCTAAGCATTTATTTATGCTACAAGCTTAATCATCATCATCACTGCTCTCTTGACTGCTGTAAGTTATCACTGTCCTCAATTTCAACCATGGTAGAGGATGTTGTAGGCTATCACTTTAAATAGCTCATTATTTTGATTGTGCAACAAAGTCATTTTTTTTTTCCTAATAGAATTCCCAACCATATTCCCTGGGTCAGGGGTCTAGGTGCGATAATGAAGCTGTAAAACAAACGTCTGAACGTTTGAAAGCTTCAGAGAAAAGAAACGTGAAGTCCCTTGGTGTTGTTTTTCCTTTTAGCGACGAGTCGTTTGGGACTGAATTTTCACGTGTCGGCGTGATAACCGTGATAACCGTGCGATACGCGATACGCGGAATGAAAGTACAAGTTACGATACTTTCCGAATGTTTTCGTGAGGGGAGTCGCCGTGGTCGTTGTGATGGCGTTACGGGGCTTGCAGTGATGCAGCAGTCAGCAGTTGGATTTTGAGGAAGTAAATTCCTCTCCCAGCGCTTGCAGCTGTTGGTGCGCAAGAGCGCGTTCATGCCGCTGATCTTCCGCGCAGCATGCATTTTGGCGACGCATGCGCACTGGCGCACCAGTTATGTGCACCCCTGCCTATAATGTAACTCTAAATGACAATCAGAGCAACTTAAATTGCGTGTGTGCAGCCTTTTGCTCAAAAGTGATCAACGTTTCGTTTTCAGAGTCTCTTTTGACAATCTCTTAAAGAGCTGATTTCAGTCATTAACAGAGCTGTTCTGAAAGTGTCCAAGCGGCCTGTTCTGAGAGTGGACTGTTTTTTGCATTCGTTCTCAAGTTATATCAAAGTGTTGTTTTCTGCCTTTCTCGAGCACATTTTGACTTGTTGTTGAATGCTCCTATAATGTAACTCTAAATGACAATCAGAGCAACTTGAATTGCGTGTGTGCAGCCTTTTGCTCAAAAGTGATCAACGTTTCGTTTTCGGAGTCTCTTTTGACAATCTCTTCGAGAGCTGTTTTCAGTCATTAACAGAGCTGTTCTGAAAGTGTCCAAGCGGCCTGTTCTTAGAGTGGACTGTTTTTTGCATTCGTTCTCAAGTTATATCAAACTATCAAAGTGTTGTTTTCTGCCTTTCTGGAGAGCACATTTTGACTTGTTGTTGAATGCTCCTATAATGTAACTCTAAATGACAATCAGAGTATGTTGAATTACGTGTGTGCAGCCTTTTGCTCAAAAGTTATCAATGTTTCGTTTTCAGAGTCTCTTTTGACAATCTCTTAAAGAGCTGATTTCAGTCATTAACAGAGCTGTTCTGAAAGTGTCCAAGCAGCCTGTTCTGAGAGTGGACTGTTTTTTGCATTCGTTCTCAAGTTATATCAAAGTGTTGTTTTCTGCCTTTCTCAAGCACATTTTGACTTGTTGTTGAATGCTCCTATAATGTAACTCTAAATGACAATCAGAGCAACTTGAATTGCGTGTGTGCAGCCTTTTGCTCAAAAGTGATCAACGTTTCGTTTTCAGAGTCTCTTTTGACAATCTCTTCGAGAGCTGTTTTCAGTCATTAACAGAGCTGTTCTGAAAGTGTCCAAGCGGCCTGTTCTTAGAGTGGACTGTTTTTTGCATTCGTTCTCAAGTTATATCAAACTATCAAAGTGTTGTTTTCTGCCTTTCTGGAGAGCACATTTTGACTTGTTGTTGAATGCTCCTATAATGTAACTCTAAATGACAATCAGAGTATGTTGAATTACGTGTGTGCAGCCTTTTGCTCAAAAGTTATCAATGTTTCGTTTTCAGAGTCTCTTTTGACAATCTCTTAAAGAGCTGATTTCAGTCATTAACAGAGCTGTTCTGAAAGTGTCCAAGCAGCCTGTTCTGAGAGTGGACTGTTTTTTGCATTCGTTCTCAAGTTATATCAAAGTGTTGTTTTCTGCCTTTCTCAAGCACATTTTGACTTGTTGTTGAATGCTCCTATAATGTAACTCTAAATGACAATCAGAGCAACTTGAATTGCGTGTGTGCAGCCTTTTGCTCAAAAGTGATCAACGTTTCGTTTTCAGAGTCTCTTTTGACAATCTCTTCGAGAGCTGTTTTCAGTCATTAACAGAGCTGTTCTGAAAGTGTCCAAGCGGCCTGTTCTGAGAGTGGACTGTTTTTTGCATTCGTTCTCAAGTTCTATCAGTGTTGTTTTCTGCGTTTCTGGAGCACATTTTGACTTGTTGCTGAATGCTCCTATAATGTAACTCTAAATGACAATCAGAGCAACTTGAATTGCGTGTGTGCAGCCTTTTGCTAAAAAGTGATCAACGTTTCGTTTTCGGAGTCTCTTTTGACAATCTCTTCGAGAGCTGTTTTCAGTCATTAACAGAGCTGTTCTGAAAGTGTCCAAGCGGCCTGTTCTTAGAGTGGACTGTTTTTTGCATTCGTTCTCAAGTTATATCAAACTATCAAAGTGTTGTTTTCTGCCTTTCTCGAGCACATTTTGACTTGTTGTTGAATGCTCCTATAATGTAACTCTAAATGACAATCAGAGTATGTTGAATTACGTGTGTGCAGCCTTTTGCTCAAAAGTGATCAACGTTTCGTTTTCAGAGTCTCTTTTGACAATCTCTTAAAGAGCTGATTTAAGTCATTAACAGAGCTGTTCTGAAAGTGTCCAAGCAGCCTGTTCTGAGAGTGGACTGTTTTTTGCATTCGTTCTCAAGTTATATCAAAGTGTTGTTTTGTGCCTTTCTCGAGCACATTTTGACTTGTTGTTGAATGCTCCTATAATGTAACTCTAAATGACAACCAGAGCAACTTGAATTGCGTGTGTGCAGCCTTTTGCTCAAAAGTGATCAACGTTTCGTTTTCAGAGTCTCTTTTGACAATCTCTTCGAGAGCAGTTTTCAGTCATTAACAGAGCTGTTCTGAAAGTGTCCAAGCGGCCTGTTCTGAGAGTGGACTGTTTTTTGCATTCGTTCTCAAGTTCTATCAGTGTTGTTTTCTGCTTTTCTGGAGCACATTTTGACTTGTTGCTGAATGCTCCTATAATGTAACTCTAAATGACAATCAGAGCAACTTGAATTGCGTGTGTGCAGCCTTTTGCTCAAAAGTGATCAACGTTTCGTTTTCGGAGTCTCTTTTGACAATCTCTTCGAGAGCTGTTTTCAGTCATTAACAGAGCTGTTCTGAAAGTGTCCAAGCGGCCTGTTCTTAGAGTGGACTGTTTTTTGCATTCGTTCTCAAGTTATATCAAACTATCAAAGTGTTGTTTTCTGCCTTTCTGGAGCACATTTTGACTTGTTGTTGAATGCTCCTATAATGTAACTCTAAATGACAATCAGAGTATGTTGAATTACGTGTGTGCAGCCTTTTGCTCAAAAGTTATCAATGTTTCGTTTTCAGAGTTTCTTTTGACAATCTCTTAAAGAGCTGATTTCAGTCATTAACAGAGCTGTTCTGAAAGTGTCCAAGCAGCCTGTTCTGAGAGTGGACTGTTTTTTGCATTCGTTCTCAAGTTATATCAAAGTGTTGTTTTCTGCCTTTCTCGAGCACATTTTGACTTGTTGTTGAATGCTCCTATAATGTAACTCTAAATGACAATCAGAGCAACTTGAATTGCGTGTGTGCAGCCTTTTGCTCAAAAGTGATCAACGTTTCGTTTTCAGAGTCTCTTTTGACAATCTCTTCGAGAGCTGTTTTCAGTCATTAACAGAGCTGTTCTGAAAGTGTCCAAGCGGCCTGTTCTGAGAGTGGACTGTTTTTTGCATTCGTTCTCAAGTTCTATCAGTGTTGTTTTCTGCTTTTCTGGAGCACATTTTGACTTGTTGCTGAATGCCCCTATAATGTAACTCTAAATGACAATCAGAGCAACTTGAATTGCGTGTGTGCAGCCTTTTGCTCAAAAGTGATCAACGTTTCGTTTTCGGAGTCTCTTTTGACAATCTCTTCGAGAGCTGTTTTCAGTCATTAACAGAGCTGTTCTGAAAGTGTCCAAGCGGCCTGTTCTTAGAGTGGACTGTTTTTTGCATTCGTTCTCAAGTTATATCAAACTATCAAAGTGTTGTTTTCTGCCTTTCTGGAGCACATTTTGACTTGTTGTTGAATGCTCCTATAATGTAACTCTAAATGACAATCAGAGTATGTTGAATTACGTGTGTGCAGCCTTTTGCTCAAAAGTTATCAATGTTTCGTTTTCAGAGTTTCTTTTGACAATCTCTTAAAGAGCTGATTTCAGTCATTAACAGAGCTGTTCTGAAAGTGTCCAAGCAGCCTGTTCTGAGAGTGGACTGTTTTTTGCATTCGTTCTCAAGTTATATCAAAGTGTTGTTTTCTGCCTTTCTCGAGCACATTTTGACTTGTTGTTGAATGCTCCTATAATGTAACTCTAAATGACAATCAGAGCAACTTGAATTGCGTGTGTGCAGCCTTTTGCTCAAAAGTGATCAACGTTTCGTTTTCAGAGTCTCTTTTGACAATCTCTTCGAGAGCTGTTTTCAGTCATTAACAGAGCTGTTCTGAAAGTGTCCAAGCGGCCTGTTCTGAGAGTGGACTGTTTTTTGCATTCGTTCTCAAGTTCTATCAGTGTTGTTTTCTGCTTTTCTGGAGCACATTTTGACTTGTTGCTGAATGCCCCTATAATGTAACTCTAAATGACAATCAGAGCAACTTGAATTGCGTGTGTGCAGCCTTTTGCTCAAAAGTGATCAACGTTTCGTTTTCGGAGTCTCTTTTGACAATCTCTTCGAGAGCTGTTTTCAGTCATTAACAGAGCTGTTCTGAAAGTGTCCAAGCGGCCTGTTCTTAGAGTGGACTGTTTTTTGCATTCGTTCTCAAGTTATATCAAACTATCAAAGTGTTGTTTTCTGCCTTTCTGGAGCACATTTTGACTTGTTGTTGAATGCTCCTATAATGTAACTCTAAATGACAATCAGAGTATGTTGAATTACGTGTGTGCAGCCTTTTGCTCAAAAGTTATCAATGTTTCGTTTTCAGAGTTTCTTTTGACAATCTCTTAAAGAGCTGATTTCAGTCATTAACAGAGCTGTTCTGAAAGTGTCCAAGCAGCCTGTTCTGAGAGTGGACTGTTTTTTGCATTCGTTCTCAAGTTATATCAAAGTGTTGTTTTCTGCCTTTCTCGAGCACATTTTGACTTGTTGTTGAATGCTCCTATAATGTAACTCTAAATGACAATCAGAGCAACTTGAATTGCGTGTGTGCAGCCTTTTGCTCAAAAGTGATCAACGTTTCGTTTTCAGAGTCTCTTTTGACAATCTCTTCGAGAGCTGTTTTCAGTCATTAACAGAGCTGTTCTGAAAGTGTCCAAGCGGCCTGTTCTGAGAGTGGACTGTTTTTTGCATTCGTTCTCAAGTTATATCAAACTATCAAAGTGTTGTTTTCTGCCTTTCTGGAGAGCACATTTTGACTTGTTGTTGAATGCTCCTATAATGTAACTCTAAATGACAATCAGAGTATGTTGAATTACGTGTGTGCAGCCTTTTGCTCAAAAGTTATCAATGTTTCGTTTTCAGAGTCTCTTTTGACAATCTCTTAAAGAGCTGATTTCAGTCATTAACAGAGCTGTTCTGAAAGTGTCCAAGCAGCCTGTTCTGAGAGTGGACTGTTTTTTGCATTCGTTCTCAAGTTATATCAAAGTGTTGTTTTCTGCCTTTCTCGAGCACATTTTGACTTGTTGTTGAATGCTCCTATAATGTAACTCTAAATGACAATCAGAGCAACTTAAATTGCGTGTGTGCAGCCTTTTGCTCAAAAGTGATCAACGTTTCGTTTTCAGAGTCTCTTTTGACAATCTCTTCGAGAGCTGTTTTCAGTCATTAACAGAGCTGTTCTGAAAGTGTCCAAGCGGCCTGTTCTGAGAGTGGACTGTTTTTTTGCATTCGTTCTCAAGTTCTATCAGTGTTGTTTTCTGCTTTTCTGGAGCACATTTTGACTTGTTGCTGAATGCTCCTATAATGTAACTCTAAATGACAATCAGAGCAACTTGAATTGCGTGTGTGCAGCCTTTTGCTCAAAAGTGATCAACGTTTCGTTTTCGGAGTCTCTTTTGACAATCTCTTCGAGAGCTGTTTTAAGTCATTAACAGAGCTGTTCTGAAAGTGTCCAAGCGGCCTGTTCTTAGAGTGGACTGTTTTTTGCATTCGTTCTCAAGTTATATCAAACTATCAAAGTGTTGTTTTCTGCCTTTCTCGAGCACATTTTGACTTGTTGTTGAATGCTCCTATAATGTAACTCTAAATGACAATCAGAGCAACTTGAATTGCGTGTGTGCAGCCTTTTGCTCAAAAGTGATCAACGTTTCGTTTTCAGAGTCTCTTTTGACAATCTCTTCGAGAGCTATTTTCAGTCATTAACAGAGCTGTTCTGAAAGTGTCCAAGCGGCCTGTTCTGAGAGTGGACTGTTTTTTGCATTCGTTCTCAAGTTCTATCAGTGTTGTTTTCTGCTTTTCTGGAGCACATTTTGACTTGTTGCTGAATGCTCCTATAATGTAACTCTAAATGACAATCAGAGCAACTTGAATTGCGTGTGTGCAGCCTTTTGCTCAAAAGTGATCAACGTTTCGTTTTCGGAGTCTCTTTTGACAATCTCTTCGAGAGCTGTTTTCAGTCATTAACAGAGCTGTTCTGAAAGTGTCCAAGCGGCCTGTTCTTAGAGTGGACTGTTTTTTGCATTCGTTCTCAAGTTATATCAAACTATCAAAGTGTTGTTTTCTGCCTTTCTGGAGCACATTTTGACTTGTTGTTGAATGCTCCTATAATGTAACTCTAAATGACAATCAGAGTATGTTGAAATACGTGTGTGCAGCCTTTTGCTCAAAAGTTATCAATGTTTCGTTTTCAGAGTCTCTTTTGACAATCTCTTAAAGAGCTGATTTCAGTCATTAACAGAGCTGTTCTGAAAGTGTCCAAGCAGCCTGTTCTGAGAGTGGAATGTTTTTTGCATTCGTTCTCAAGTTATATCAAAGTGTTGTTTTCTGCCTTTCTCGAGCACATTTTGACTTGTTGAATGCTCCTATAATGTAACTCTAAATTACAATCAGAGCAACTTGAATTGCGTGTGTGCAGCCTTTTGCTCAAAAGTGATCAACGTTTCGTTTTCAGAGTCTCTTTTGACAATCTCTTCGAGAGCTGTTTTCAGTCATTAACAGAGCTGTTCTGAAAGTGTCCAAGCGGCCTGTTCTGAGAGTGGACTGTTTTTTGCATTCGTTCTCAAGTTCTATCAGTGTTGTTTTCTGCTTTTCTGGAGCACATTTTGACTTGTTGCTGAATGCTCCTATAATGTAACTCTAAATGACAATCAGAGCAACTTAAATTGCGTGTGTGCAGCCTTTTGCTCAAACGTGATCAACGTTTCGTTTTCGGAGTCTCTTTTGACAATCTCTTCGAGAGCTGTTTTCAGTCATTAACAGAGCTGTTCTGAAAGTGTCCAAGCGGCCTGTTCTTAGAGTGGACTGTTTTTTGCATTCGTTCTCAAGTTATATAAAACTATCAAAGTGTTGTTTTCTGCCTTTCTGGAACACATTTTGACTTGTTGTTAAATGCTCCTATAATGTAACTCTAAATGACAATCAGAGTATGTTGAATTACGTGTGTGCAGCCTTTTGCTCAAAACTTATCAATGTTTCGTTTTCAGAGTCTCTTTTGACAATCTCTTAAAGAGCTGATTTCAGTCATTAACAGAGCTGTTCTGAAAGTGTCCAAGCGGCCTGTTCTGAGAGTGGACTGTTTTTTGCATTCGTTCTCAAGTTATATCAAAGTGTTGTTTTCTGCTTTTCTGGAGCACATTTTGACTTGTTGCTGAATGCTCCTATAATGTAACTCTAAATGACAATCAGAGCAACTTGAATTGCGTGTGTGCAGCCTTTTGCTCAAAAGTGATCAACGTTTCGTTTTCGGAGTCTCTTTTGACAATCTCTTCGAGGGCTGTTTTCAGTCATTAACAGACCTGTTCTGAAAGTGTCCAAGCGGCCTGTTCTTAGAGTGGACTGGTTTTTGCATTCGTTCTCAAGTTATATCAAACTATCAAAGTGTTGTTTTCTGCCTTTCTCGAGCACATTTTGACTTGTTGAATGCTCCTATAATGTAACTCTAAATGACAATCAGAGCAACTTGAATTGCGTGTGTGCAGCCTTTTGCTCAAAAGTGATCAACGTTTCGTTTTCAGAGTCTCTTTTGACAATCTCTTAAAGAGCTGATTTCAGTCATTAACAGAGCTGTTCTGAAAGTGTCCAAGCAGCCTGTTCTGAGAGTGGACTGTTTTTTGCATTCGTTCTCAAGTTATATCAAAGTGTTGTTTTCAGCCTTTCTCGAGCACATTTTGACTTGTTGTTGAATGCTCCTATAATGTAACTCTAAATGACAATCAGAGCAACTTGAATTGCGTGTGTGCAGCCTTTTGCTCAAAAGTTATCAACGTTTTGTTTTCAGAGTCTCTTTTGACAATCTCTTAAAGAGCTGATTTCAGTCATTAACAGAGCTGTTCTGAAAGTGTCCAAGCGGCCTGTTCTGAGAGTGGACTGTTTTTTGCATACGTTCTCAAGTTCTATCAGTGTTGTTTTCTGCTTTTCTGGAGCACATTTTGACTTGTTGCTGAATGCTCCTATAATGTAACTCTAAATGACAATCAGAGCAACTTGAATTGCGTGTGTGCAGCCTTTTGCTCAAAAGTGATCAACGTTTCGTTTTCGGAGTCTCTTTTGACAATCTCTTCGAGAGCTGTTTTCAGTCATTAACAGAGCTGTTCTGAAAGTGTCCAAGCGGCCTGTTCTGAGAGTGGACTGTTTTTTGCATTCGTTCTCAAGTTATATCAAACTATCAAAGTGTTGTTTTCTGCCTTTCTGGAGCACATTTTGACTTGTTGTTGAATGCTCCTATAATGTAACTCTAAATGACAATCAGAGTATGTTGAATTACGTGTGTGCAGCCTTTTGCTCAAAATTTATCAATGTTTCGTTTTCAGAGTCTCTTTTGACAATCTCTTAAAGAGCTGATTTCAGTCATTAACAGAGCTGTTCTGAAAGTGTCCAAGCAGCCTGTTCTGAGAGTGGACTGTTTTTTGCATTCGTTCTCAAGTTATATCATAGTGTTGTTTTCTGCCTTTCTGTCGCACATTTTGACTTGTTGCTGAATGCTCCTATAATGTAACTCTAAATGACAATCAGAGCAACTTGAATTGCGTGTGTGCAGCCTTTTGCTCAAAATTGATCAACGTTTCGTTTTCAGAGTCTCTTTTGACAATCTCTTCGAGAGCTGTTTTCAGTCATTAACAGAGCTGTTCTGAAAGTGTCCAAGCGGCCTGTTCTGAGAGTGGACTGTTTTTTGCATTCGTTCTCAAGTTATATCAAACTATCAAAGTGTTGTTTTCTGCCTTTCTGGAGCACATTTTGACTTGTTGTTGAATGCTCCTATAATGTAACTCTAAATGACAATCAGAGTATGTTGAATTACGTGTGTGCAGCCTTTTGCTCAAAACTTATCAATGTTTCGTTTTCAGAGTCTCTTTTGACAATCTCTTAAAGAGCTGATTTCAGTCATTAACAGAGCTGTTCTGAAAGTGTCCAAGCGGCCTGTTCTGAGAGTGGACTGTTTTTTGCATTCGTTCTCAAGTTATATCAAAGTGTTGTTTTCTGCCTTTCTCGAGCACATTTTGACTTGTTGTTGAATGCTCCTATAATGTAACTCTAAATGACAATCAGAGCAACTTGAATTGCGTGTGTGCAGCCTTTTGCTCAAAAGTGATCAACGTTTCGTTTTCGGAGTCTCTTTTGACAATCTCTTCGAGAGCTGTTTTCAGTCATTAACAGAGCTGTTCTGAAAGTGTCCAAGCGGCCTGTTCTTAGAGTGGACTGTTTTTTGCATTCGTTCTCAAGTTATATCAAACTATCAAAGTGTTGTTTTCTGCCTTTCTGGAGAGCACATTTTGACTTGTTGTTGAATGCTCCTATAATGTAACTCTAAATGACAATCAGAGTATGTTGAATTACGTGTGTGCAGCCTTTTGCTCAAAAGTTATCAATGTTTCGTTTTCAGAGTCTCTTTTGACAATCTCTTAAAGAGCTGATTTCAGTCATTAACAGAGCTGTTCTGAAAGTGTCCAAGCAGCCTGTTCTGAGAGTGGACTGTTTTTTGCATTCGTTCTCAAGTTATATCAAAGTGTTGTTTTCTGCCTTTCTCGAGCACATTTTGACTTGTTGTTGAATGCTCCTATAATGTAACTCTAAATGACAATCAGAGCAACTTGAATTGCGTGTGTGCAGCCTTTTGCTCAAAAGTGATCAACGTTTCGTTTTCAGAGTCTCTTTTGACAATCTCTTCGAGAGCAGTTTTCAGTCATTAACAGAGCTGTTCTGAAAGTGTCCTAGCGGCCTGTTCTGAGAGTGGACTGTTTTTTGCATTCGTTCTCAAGTTCTATCAGTGTTGTTTTCTGCTTTTCTGGAGCACATTTTGACTTGTTGGTGAATGCTCCTATAATGTAACTCTAAATGACAATCAGAGCAACTTGAATTGCGTGTGTGCAGCCTTTTGCTCAAAAGTGATCAACGTTTCGTTTTCGGAGTCTCTTTTGACAATCTCTTCGAGAGCTGTTTTCAGTCATTAACAGAGCTGTTCTGAAAGTGTCCAAGCGGCCTGTTCTTAGAGTGGACTGTTTTTTGCATTCGTTCTCAAGTTATATCAAACTATCAAAGTGTTGTTTTCTGCCTTTCTCGAGCACATTTTGACTTGTTGTTGAATGCTCCTATAATGTAACTCTAAATGACAATCAGAGCAACTTAAATTGCGTGTGTGCAGCCTTTTGCTCAAAAGTGATCAACGTTTCGTTTTCAGAGTCTCTTTTGACAATCTCTTAAAGAGCTGATTTCAGTCATTAACAGAGCTGTTCTGAAAGTGTCCAAGCGGCCTGTTCTGAGAGTGGACTGTTTTTTGCATTCGTTCTCAAGTTATATCAAAGTGTTGTTTTCTGCCTTTCTCGAGCACATTTTGACTTGTTGTTGAATGCTCCTATAATGTAACTCTAAATGACAATCAGAGCAACTTGAATTGCGTGTGTGCAGCCTTTTGCTCAAAAGTGATCAACGTTTCGTTTTCGGAGTCTCTTTTGACAATCTCTTCGAGAGCTGTTTTCAGTCATTAACAGAGCTGTTCTGAAAGTGTCCAAGCGGCCTGTTCTTAGAGTGGACTGTTTTTTGCATTCGTTCTCAAGTTATATCAAACTATCAAAGTGTTGTTTTCTGCCTTTCTGGAGAGCACATTTTGACTTGTTGTTGAATGCTCCTATAATGTAACTCTAAATGACAATCAGAGTATGTTGAATTACGTGTGTGCAGCCTTTTGCTCAAAAGTTATCAATGTTTCGTTTTCAGAGTCTCTTTTGACAATCTCTTAAAGAGCTGATTTCAGTCATTAACAGAGCTGTTCTGAAAGTGTCCAAGCAGCCTGTTCTGAGAGTGGACTGTTTTTTGCATTCGTTCTCAAGTTATATCAAAGTGTTGTTTTCTGCCTTTCTCAAGCACATTTTGACTTGTTGTTGAATGCTCCTATAATGTAACTCTAAATGACAATCAGAGCAACTTGAATTGCGTGTGTGCAGCCTTTTGCTCAAAAGTGATCAACGTTTCGTTTTCAGAGTCTCTTTTGACAATCTCTTCGAGAGCTGTTTTCAGTCATTAACAGAGCTGTTCTGAAAGTGTCCAAGCGGCCTGTTCTTAGAGTGGACTGTTTTTTGCATTCGTTCTCAAGTTATATCAAACTATCAAAGTGTTGTTTTCTGCCTTTCTGGAGAGCACATTTTGACTTGTTGTTGAATGCTCCTATAATGTAACTCTAAATGACAATCAGAGTATGTTGAATTACGTGTGTGCAGCCTTTTGCTCAAAAGTTATCAATGTTTCGTTTTCAGAGTCTCTTTTGACAATCTCTTAAAGAGCTGATTTCAGTCATTAACAGAGCTGTTCTGAAAGTGTCCAAGCAGCCTGTTCTGAGAGTGGACTGTTTTTTGCATTCGTTCTCAAGTTATATCAAAGTGTTGTTTTCTGCCTTTCTCAAGCACATTTTGACTTGTTGTTGAATGCTCCTATAATGTAACTCTAAATGACAATCAGAGCAACTTGAATTGCGTGTGTGCAGCCTTTTGCTCAAAAGTGATCAACGTTTCGTTTTCAGAGTCTCTTTTGACAATCTCTTCGAGAGCTGTTTTCAGTCATTAACAGAGCTGTTCTGAAAGTGTCCAAGCGGCCTGTTCTGAGAGTGGACTGTTTTTTGCATTCGTTCTCAAGTTCTATCAGTGTTGTTTTCTGCGTTTCTGGAGCACATTTTGACTTGTTGCTGAATGCTCCTATAATGTAACTCTAAATGACAATCAGAGCAACTTGAATTGCGTGTGTGCAGCCTTTTGCTAAAAAGTGATCAACGTTTCGTTTTCGGAGTCTCTTTTGACAATCTCTTCGAGAGCTGTTTTCAGTCATTAACAGAGCTGTTCTGAAAGTGTCCAAGCGGCCTGTTCTTAGAGTGGACTGTTTTTTGCATTCGTTCTCAAGTTATATCAAACTATCAAAGTGTTGTTTTCTGCCTTTCTCGAGCACATTTTGACTTGTTGTTGAATGCTCCTATAATGTAACTCTAAATGACAATCAGAGTATGTTGAATTACGTGTGTGCAGCCTTTTGCTCAAAAGTGATCAACGTTTCGTTTTCAGAGTCTCTTTTGACAATCTCTTAAAGAGCTGATTTAAGTCATTAACAGAGCTGTTCTGAAAGTGTCCAAGCAGCCTGTTCTGAGAGTGGACTGTTTTTTGCATTCGTTCTCAAGTTATATCAAAGTGTTGTTTTGTGCCTTTCTCGAGCACATTTTGACTTGTTGTTGAATGCTCCTATAATGTAACTCTAAATGACAACCAGAGCAACTTGAATTGCGTGTGTGCAGCCTTTTGCTCAAAAGTGATCAACGTTTCGTTTTCAGAGTCTCTTTTGACAATCTCTTCGAGAGCAGTTTTCAGTCATTAACAGAGCTGTTCTGAAAGTGTCCAAGCGGCCTGTTCTGAGAGTGGACTGTTTTTTGCATTCGTTCTCAAGTTCTATCAGTGTTGTTTTCTGCTTTTCTGGAGCACATTTTGACTTGTTGCTGAATGCTCCTATAATGTAACTCTAAATGACAATCAGAGCAACTTGAATTGCGTGTGTGCAGCCTTTTGCTCAAAAGTGATCAACGTTTCGTTTTCGGAGTCTCTTTTGACAATCTCTTCGAGAGCTGTTTTCAGTCATTAACAGAGCTGTTCTGAAAGTGTCCAAGCGGCCTGTTCTTAGAGTGGACTGTTTTTTGCATTCGTTCTCAAGTTATATCAAACTATCAAAGTGTTGTTTTCTGCCTTTCTGGAGCACATTTTGACTTGTTGTTGAATGCTCCTATAATGTAACTCTAAATGACAATCAGAGTATGTTGAATTACGTGTGTGCAGCCTTTTGCTCAAAAGTTATCAATGTTTCGTTTTCAGAGTTTCTTTTGACAATCTCTTAAAGAGCTGATTTCAGTCATTAACAGAGCTGTTCTGAAAGTGTCCAAGCAGCCTGTTCTGAGAGTGGACTGTTTTTTGCATTCGTTCTCAAGTTATATCAAAGTGTTGTTTTCTGCCTTTCTCGAGCACATTTTGACTTGTTGTTGAATGCTCCTATAATGTAACTCTAAATGACAATCAGAGCAACTTGAATTGCGTGTGTGCAGCCTTTTGCTCAAAAGTGATCAACGTTTCGTTTTCAGAGTCTCTTTTGACAATCTCTTCGAGAGCTGTTTTCAGTCATTAACAGAGCTGTTCTGAAAGTGTCCAAGCGGCCTGTTCTGAGAGTGGACTGTTTTTTGCATTCGTTCTCAAGTTCTATCAGTGTTGTTTTCTGCTTTTCTGGAGCACATTTTGACTTGTTGCTGAATGCCCCTATAATGTAACTCTAAATGACAATCAGAGCAACTTGAATTGCGTGTGTGCAGCCTTTTGCTCAAAAGTGATCAACGTTTCGTTTTCGGAGTCTCTTTTGACAATCTCTTCGAGAGCTGTTTTCAGTCATTAACAGAGCTGTTCTGAAAGTGTCCAAGCGGCCTGTTCTTAGAGTGGACTGTTTTTTGCATTCGTTCTCAAGTTATATCAAACTATCAAAGTGTTGTTTTCTGCCTTTCTGGAGCACATTTTGACTTGTTGTTGAATGCTCCTATAATGTAACTCTAAATGACAATCAGAGTATGTTGAATTACGTGTGTGCAGCCTTTTGCTCAAAAGTTATCAATGTTTCGTTTTCAGAGTTTCTTTTGACAATCTCTTAAAGAGCTGATTTCAGTCATTAACAGAGCTGTTCTGAAAGTGTCCAAGCAGCCTGTTCTGAGAGTGGACTGTTTTTTGCATTCGTTCTCAAGTTATATCAAAGTGTTGTTTTCTGCCTTTCTCGAGCACATTTTGACTTGTTGTTGAATGCTCCTATAATGTAACTCTAAATGACAATCAGAGCAACTTGAATTGCGTGTGTGCAGCCTTTTGCTCAAAAGTGATCAACGTTTCGTTTTCAGAGTCTCTTTTGACAATCTCTTCGAGAGCTGTTTTCAGTCATTAACAGAGCTGTTCTGAAAGTGTCCAAGCGGCCTGTTCTGAGAGTGGACTGTTTTTTGCATTCGTTCTCAAGTTATATCAAACTATCAAAGTGTTGTTTTCTGCCTTTCTGGAGAGCACATTTTGACTTGTTGTTGAATGCTCCTATAATGTAACTCTAAATGACAATCAGAGTATGTTGAATTACGTGTGTGCAGCCTTTTGCTCAAAAGTTATCAATGTTTCGTTTTCAGAGTCTCTTTTGACAATCTCTTAAAGAGCTGATTTCAGTCATTAACAGAGCTGTTCTGAAAGTGTCCAAGCAGCCTGTTCTGAGAGTGGACTGTTTTTTGCATTCGTTCTCAAGTTATATCAAAGTGTTGTTTTCTGCCTTTCTCGAGCACATTTTGACTTGTTGTTGAATGCTCCTATAATGTAACTCTAAATGACAATCAGAGCAACTTAAATTGCGTGTGTGCAGCCTTTTGCTCAAAAGTGATCAACGTTTCGTTTTCAGAGTCTCTTTTGACAATCTCTTCGAGAGCTGTTTTCAGTCATTAACAGAGCTGTTCTGAAAGTGTCCAAGTGGCCTGTTCTTAGAGTGGACTGTTTTTTGCATTCGTTCTCAAGTTATATCAAACTATCAAAGTGTTGTTTTCTGCCTTTCTCGAGCACATTTTGACTTGTTGTTGAATGCTCCTATAATGTAACTCTAAATGACAATCAGAGCAACTTGAATTGCGTGTGTGCAGCCTTTTGCTCAAAAGTGATCAACGTTTCGTTTTCAGAGTCTCTTTTGACAATCTCTTCGAGAGCTGTTTTCAGTCATTAACAGAGCTGTTCTGAAAGTGTCCAAGCGGCCTGTTCTGAGAGTGGACTGTTTTTTGCATTCGTTCTCAAGTTCTATCAGTGTTGTTTTCTGCGTTTCTGGAGCACATTTTGACTTGTTGCTGAATGCTCCTATAATGTAACTCTAAATGACAATCAGAGCAACTTGAATTGCGTGTGTGCAGCCTTTTGCTAAAAAGTGATCAACGTTTCGTTTTCGGAGTCTCTTTTGACAATCTCTTCGAGAGCTGTTTTCAAACATTAACAGAGCTGTTCTGAAAGTGTCCAAGCGGCCTGTTCTTAGAGTGGACTGTTTTTTGCATTCGTTCTCAAGTTATATCAAACTATCAAAGTGTTGTTTTCTGCCTTTCTCGAGCACATTTTGACTTGTTGTTGAATGCTCCTATAATGTAACTCTAAATGACAATCAGAGTATGTTGAATTACGTGTGTGCAGCCTTTTGCTCAAAAGTGATCAACGTTTCGTTTTCAGAGTCTCTTTTGACAATCTCTTAAAGAGCTGATTTAAGTCATTAACAGAGCTGTTCTGAAAGTGTCCAAGCAGCCTGTTCTGAGAGTGGACTGTTTTTTGCATTCGTTCTCAAGTTATATCAAAGTGTTGTTTTGTGCCTTTCTCGAGCACATTTTGACTTGTTGTTGAATGCTCCTATAATGTAACTCTAAATGACAACCAGAGCAACTTGAATTGCGTGTGTGCAGCCTTTTGCTCAAAAGTGATCAACGTTTCGTTTTCAGAGTCTCTTTTGACAATCTCTTCGAGAGCTGTTTTCAGTCATTAACAGAGCTGTTCTGAAAGTGTCCAAGCGGCCTGTTCTGAGAGTGGACTGTTTTTTGCATTCGTTCTCAAGATCTATCAGTGTTGTTTTCTGCTTTTCTTGAGCACATTTTGACTTGTTGCTGAATGCTCCTATAATGTAACTCTAAATGACAATCAGAGCAACTTGAATTGCGTGTGTGCAGCCTTTTGCTCAAAAGTGATCAACGTTTCGTTTTCGGAGTCTCTTTTGACAATCTCTTCGAGAGCTGTTTTCAGTCATTAACAGAGCTGTTCTGAAAGTGTCCAAGCGGCCTGTTCTTAGAGTGGACTGTTTTTTGCATTCGTTCTCAAGTTATATCAAACTATCAAAGTGTTGTTTTCTGCCTTTCTGGAGCACATTTTGACTTGTTGTTGAATGCTCCTATAATGTAACTCTAAATGACAATCAGAGTATGTTGAATTACGTGTGTGCAGCCTTTTGCTCAAAAGTTATCAATGTTTCGTTTTCGGAGTTTCTTTTGACAATCTCTTAAAGAGCTGATTTCAGTCATTAACAGAGCTGTTCTGAAAGTGTCCAAGCAGCCTGTTCTGAGAGTGGACTGTTTTTTGCATTCGTTCTCAAGTTATATCAAAGTGTTGTTTTCTGCCTTTCTCGAGCACATTTTGACTTGTTGTTGAATGCTCCTATAATGTAACTCTAAATGACAATCAGAGCAACTTGAATTGCGTGTGTGCAGCCTTTTGCTCAAAAGTGATCAACGTTTCGTTTTCAGAGTCTCTTTTGACAATCTCTTCGAGAGCTGTTTTCAGTCATTAACAGAGCTGTTCTGAAAGTGTCCAAGCGGCCTGTTCTGAGAGTGGACTGTTTTTTGCATTCGTTCTCAAGTTCTATCAGTGTTGTTTTCTGCTTTTCTGGAGCACATTTTGACTTGTTGCTGAATGCCCCTATAATGTAACTCTAAATGACAATCAGAGCAACTTGAATTGCGTGTGTGCAGCCTTTTGCTCAAAAGTGATCAACGTTTCGTTTTCGGAGTCTCTTTTGACAATCTCTTCGAGAGCTGTTTTCAGTCATTAACAGAGCTGTTCTGAAAGTGTCCAAGCGGCCTGTTATTAGAGTGGACTGTTTTTTGCATTCGTTCTCAAGTTATATCAAACTATCAAAGTGTTGTTTTCTGCCTTTCTGGAGCACATTTTGACTTGTTGTTGAATGCTCCTATAATGTAACTCTAAATGACAATCAGAGTATGTTGAATAACGTGTGTGCAGCCTTTTGCTCAAAAGTTATCAATGTTTCGTTTTCAGAGTTTCTTTTGACAATCTCTTAAAGAGCTGATTTCAGTCATTAACAGAGCTGTTCTGAAAGTGTCCAAGCAGCCTGTTCTGAGAGTGGACTGTTTTTTGCATTCGTTCTCAAGTTATATCAAAGTGTTGTTTTCTGCCTTTCTCGAGCACATTTTGACTTGTTGTTGAATGCTCCTATAATGTAACTCTAAATGACAATCAGAGCAACTTGAATTGCGTGTGTGCAGCCTTTTGCTCAAAAGTGATCAACGTTTCGTTTTCAGAGTCTCTTTTTTTTTTTGTGATCAATTTTTTATTATTATTTCAGGGAGTAAAACAAGGGGAGTGGTAACATACAAATAAACAAAGGAGAAAATAGAATAACACAAATACGGTTTACCAGTACAAATACAAAATGCGCATAAAACTTTTCAACCCCCCCCCCTCCCCTTCCCTTCCCAATCTCCCTTTACCCCAATAATTCCCCACCTACCCCTCCTCCCACAAATGTCCCTCCCGCCAGATACCTCCCACCCACCCGCCCAATCACAACCCCCCCGCCACCCACCCCCCCCTATCACAGCCCCCCGCCCACCACCCCCCACCCAATCACAGCCCCCCGCCCCCCCCTCCCTACAGGACCCTATGGAAGGAGCAAATCGATTAGCCTATAATAGTGTCTTGAGGATGGTTATAGTTTGGTCCCAGCATGAAACATTGTCCGAAATTGCATGATGCCTGTTGGCTATCCAGTGTTCCATGCTGGCTATGTCAATGAAGTCTAATATCCATCTCTGCGTAGTCAAGAAATGGGGTGACTTCCACCTGCAAGCTATAAGCCTTTTGGCTGCTGTAAGGCCGGCCAGCCAGATGCGTCTTTGTTTGATGTTTAGATCCAGGTTTGAACTGTCATTTAACAATAGGACTAATGGTGAGTGTGGAATGTGTTTGGACAGGATCAGGGACAAAGCATCACAAACTGTCCTCCAGAAATCAGCCACTCCCGGGCATTCCCATACCATATGAAAAAAGGTGCCAACTGTATTTCGGGTGCAAAGAGTACAGTTAGGTGAAGGTATGGTCTTTATTTTATGTAGCAGATATGGAGTGAAGTATGTCCTATGAGTAAAATTGAAATGGATAACCTGGTGGTTGGGATTTCTGGAGGAAAGGGATATGTTTTGCCAAATTAATTGCCAATTTAAGTTATTGTGTGATAAAGTATCTTTCCACACTCTGTCAATGTGTAATGGTTTTAAAGAAGCCTTAACCAGGATGGAGTAAAGAGCTGAGACCTGACCCCTGGGTCTGGTGAATGCTATGTGAAATGGATGTATGTCTAATGAGCTATTCCAGGGTACCCCGTATGTGCGCATAGCTGTACGTAATTGAAGGTAGAAAAAAAAGGACGTACCCGGTAAATTAAAGTTTCTCTGAATGTCTTGGAATGAGCGGAGACCCTCAGCCCCAAATAAATCTGAGAATGTGTGAACTCCCTTGTCACTCCACTGGGGAAATGAGATTGGACGGCCTCCCAACTGGAGAATTGAATTTTTAAATATAGGCGAATGGAGGTACCATTTGGTTGAGATTTTGCAGAGCTTTTCTGCGCATCGCCAAACTGAGATTAATTCAGTGATGATGGTGCCGAATTTCAATTTGGACTGTTTAATAGAAATGTTACAGTATATTACATCTTGTAACCTATGAGGATGGACAATGTTTTCCTCTAAGGGGCGCCAAGAAACACGAGCAGCCGGATCAAACCATGTGGAGAGAGGACGCAGCACAAAGGACCAATAATACCATTCGAAGTTTGGTAGCCCCAATCCCCCTTCGTTTTTTAGCCTCTGGAGGGTTGAGAATTTGAGTCTGGGCTTCTTCCCCCTCCATATAAAATGAGAAGAGATAGAGTGTAGTTTCTTCCAATAACCACTTGGTGGGGCTAGAGAGAGCATGGAACTAAAAAAGTTTATTCGTGGAAGAATATTCATTTTAATAACTGAGATACGGGAATGAAATGTGAGGGGTGAAGTTTTCCACCTTTGTAGATCAGAATCTACCTCCTTCAGCACATTCTTATAATTAATTGATACTGTGTTTGAAATTGAGGGGTAGATAGTGATACCTAGATATTTAATATTCTGGACCACTGGGATGTTCAGTGAGATATCTAACTGTCTAGCTGAGGCATTCAGTGGCAATAGAGCTGATTTTCCCCAGTTAATTTTGTAACCTGAAATTCGGCTAAAATTATTAAAGATGTTTAGAAGGTGAGGGAGTGATTGAGGGATATTCTGAATAAAAAGAAGGATATCATCAGCATACAGAGATATGTGATGTTTGGTGTTCTGGACCGTAATAGGATCATGGGTGACTGACTGGCGAACGGCCTGGGCCACAGGTTCCAGAGATAGGGCAAACAGCAAAGGAGAGAGAGGGCAACCCTGGCGCGAGCTGCGGGATACTGGGAACTGTTTAGAGCATGTGTTCCCTGTCAGAACCATTGCTGTCGGGTTAGAATATAGTAGTTTTATCATATCCACATAATGATCTCCAAAGCCCATATAGCGTAAAACCGCCCATAAAAAGTGCCACTCGAGACGATCAAAGGCTTTCTCAGCATCAAGTGAGAGAATAGCATTTGCTGAATCAGTAATATTCGAAGAGTCAATAATATGGAGAAGGCGGCGAACATTGTCTGAGGCAAGGCGATTTTTAATGAAGCCTGTTTGGTCCTCATGCACTAAGGTAGTCATAAATGGTTCCAGTCGAGAGGCTAGAACTTTGGCGTACAGTTTAGTATCTGTATTTAAAATTGACAAGGGGCGATAGCTTCCGCAGTCAGTAGGGTCCTTCCCCTTTTTCAAGAGCAAAGAGATTATAGCTATATTGTTGTTTTTGGAGAAGGAGCCATTTTTGATTGCAGAATGAATCATTCCCAATAGCAAGGGGCCAACTTGGGGCCAAAAGGCCAGATACAATTCAGGTGGTAGACCGTCTAACCCTGGTGACTTGCCTTTATTCATGCATGAAAGAGCTTTGTATAGTTCAGATAGCGTAATAGGAGAATCTAAATCAAGGGAGTCATTTTGGGAAAGCTGGGGGAGCTGTAAGGGGTTCAAGAAAGAACTAACAGCTTGATCATTATAATCAATCTCAGAAGTATATAGAGCCGAGTAGAATGCCCAGAAGTTATTGTTAACCTCTGTTGGATCAGTGCACAAAGTACCTGTAGAACTTTTAATTGAAGAGATGTTTGCTAGTTGTTCATTGGTTTTAAGTTTTGAGGCTAGTAAATGGCTTGGCTGTGCGCTGTGCAAGTAATGGTTTTGTCTAGTTCTATGGATGAGGAAATCCGCTCTATGTCTGAGAAGATGGTTAAGATCTTTAAATAACACTTCTCTCTCAAGAACTAGCTCAGGGGTAACATGCGGAGTCATTGTGATCTCCAGTTCAGCAATTTTCTTTTCTAAGTCTTGAATATGTTTTAATCTGGATTTGTGTAGATTAGAGGCAAAACCAATAGTTTTATCCCTAATGAACCCCTTCACCGCATCCCAGAGAATACCAGGATCATCCACAGATGGCTTATTAATTACAATAAACTCATCAAGTTGTTCCTTCATTTCCTTTAGGAATGATTCATTCTGCAAAAGGGTAGAGTTAAAGCGCCAGCGAGGAGCCCTTTTAGGCTTCAAGGAGATCGCTACTCTGCCAAAGACCGCCCTGTGGTCAGAGAGAGACATAGGAAGTAAATTAAAATCTGATGTCTTATCATACAGATGTTTGGATATAAAAATATAATCTATGCGAGAGAATGATCTGTGTCGAGAGGAGAAACAAGTGAATTCTTTCACGGAGGGGTTAGAAGAACGCCAGACATCTACCACAGCACAGTCACTAGCCCATTTCCTTAGTGCAGAGGACGCCAGGTGTTGCTCTCTCCCCTCGTTAACCCCAGTTCTGTCCATCGTGTGTAGCCATACAGCATTAAAGTCACCCCCTATTATTAAACCAAAATCAGATAGATCAAACATCAATTTAGTTAAGTAGTCATAAAAGCCAATATCAAAGGAATTTGGTGCATATACTGAAACAAAGGCCAGTTTCTTATCATTTACCATCATTTTTATATAGCTTACTCTGCCCTCAGAGTCTTTCCCAGATCCTAGATCTTTAAACTGAAAACTGCGCTTGGCAACGATCACTACTCCCCTTTTTTTTTTGGTATTTGAGGAGGAGGCAATTACATGGTAATATTTATTCTGTAATCTACTAACATCTTTTTCCAATAGGTGAGATTCCTGAAAGAAGGCCACATCTATCTTTTTTCTCTGTAGGAAGTCTAAGGTACTTGTGCGTTTATGAGGGATATTTAGGCCCCGCCCATTCCAAGACAGAAGTGTAATGTTAGTCATAGCTATCTTGGTAAAAGAAAAAAGTGAAAGATACTAACCGAAGAGCTCCAACCATAGGATCCTGTCCCTCCCCCCCAACCCCCCCATAAGCCCCATGATCATAGCCCACCCACCCCTTGCCCCCTAATCCCAATCGGCACCCCTCTTCCCCAACCCCCCCAAAAAATAAATGGACAAAAAGGTCCATCCAGAGCCCACCCAACCTCCCCCCTCCCCCCCAAAAAAGTGACAGTGAAGAAAAGATAGTCAGATACCCCTCCCTCTCCCTTGTAGCTATTCCTTGTTTGAGTAATTACCATATATAATAAAAAATAATGATAATACAGAATTAGAAACCAAAGAAAAATAGAAATAATTTTCAAGTATCAATTGGGGTTATAAAGCCATCAGCAATGAAATTATATATTTATTCAGTTCTATTATAAAAAACAATAATTGTGTTCAAGCTACCTATAATGTCATACGTAAATTGGGACACCCCATATGTTCAAAATACTCAAATAAGCAAGGTTGTGTGGAACAGGCAAACTTAAAACATTAGGCTATTATACCGCTATTCAATCTGATTAGTCAGCAACCTATCATAGAGTTCAGATTGCGAAATGTGTCGCACACAGTCAGCCACCATACAGCTGGATCAGCATTTACAGTAAATAGAAAGCAAAAATAATAACTATAGTGGTTTTACAGCGATGTTAGCCGGATTTACACTCACTGAGTTGCTACACGATAGAAATAAACAAAGAGAGTCATTGGAGTGACGTCCTCCGTGAGTAACGCCCCACCAGGAAGTAAACAAGTCCAGCATGTTATCGTCAACAGTTATCGTTTGAAAAACAAAGTCTAGAGCGAGCTCTTGTTAAGAGCCTTACCCCGATCAGGAATTGTCCTCAAGTGAAGAAAGGAACTTCTCTGCCTCTGATAGTTCGTGGAATAGATGGTGTTCAGAGTTGTGGATGAGCTTGATGACCGCGGGGTACAGCAAGAATGCCTCACAGCGCAGTCCCCGAGCCCGGTGCATGATCGGATAGCAGGGACGTCTGAGTTTAGAAGTATACTCGCTGTAATCCGCTGCAAAACGGATGGTGCGCCCGGCGATCTCCACGGGAGTTTTCCTTGATTCTTGGAGGATGCGGTCTCTGTCTGTGAAGCGAAGGAATTTAATGATCAAGGACCTGGGATGTGGTGAAGACGCTCGAGGAGACCCGGTGCGGTGAGCTCGCATGATCTCCAGCGGCTTGTCAGCCAGGGAGGGGAACCATATTGGGAAGTTGGCAGTGAGGTAGGACATTGCATTCCCCGATTCTTCTCCCTCCTTTAGATTGATCATTCTTAGATTGTCCCTTCTGCTCCTATCCTCGAAGGATGCCAGTTTGGACTCGAGCTGAGCTAGTGATCTGCTGTGTTGAGAGGTAGTGACCTCGGATTCCTTTACCCGCTCATGTAGCTTGGAGGTGATAGTGCGTTGTACACTAATCTCCTTCTCATGTTTGGTCAGGGTTGCCTCCATGGATCCCAGCTGGGTCTCCAGCCGGTCGAATCGGTCATTGGAGTTTTTCTCTGCTATATTAAAATAGCGTTTAAGTGTAGCCTCGAGAGAGGCCACTGTGAGAGCGCTCTCTGAGGTTTCGTCGTCGTCCATCGGCATAGCGAATGTATCTTTGTTTTTGCGCGTACGAGTAGCCATTGTGGACAGGACTAAACAGACTAATAAACGTTCAACTGATGTAGCTTAGTATCAGATTTCGTGGCATAAATATAAATGTTTGCTTAGATAAATTGAAGGGAGAGTAACCGCGAGGCTTCTACTCCGCCATCTTGGTCACGTCACCTTTCAGAGTCTCTTTTGACAATCTCTTCGAGAGCTGTTTTCAGTCATTAACAGAGCTGTTCTGAAAGTGTCCAAGCGGCCTGTTCTGAGAGTGGACTGTTTTTTGCATTCGTTCTCAAGTTCTATCAGTGTTGTTTTCTGCTTTTCTGGAGCACATTTTGACTTGTTGCTGAATGCCCCTATAATGTAACTCTAAATGACAATCAGAGCAACTTGAATTGCGTGTGTGCAGCCTTTTGCTCAAAAGTGATCAACGTTTCGTTTTCGGAGTCTCTTTTGACAATCTCTTCGAGAGCTGTTTTCAGTCATTAACAGAGCTGTTCTGAAAGTGTCCAAGCGGCCTGTTATTAGAGTGGACTGTTTTTTGCATTCGTTCTCAAGTTATATCAAACTATCAAAGTGTTGTTTTCTGCCTTTCTGGAGCACATTTTGACTTGTTGTTGAATGCTCCTATAATGTAACTCTAAATGACATTCAGAGTATGTTGAATAACGTGTGTGCAGCCTTTTGCTCAAAAGTTATCAATGTTTCGTTTTCAGAGTTTCTTTTGACAATCTCTTAAAGAGCTGATTTCAGTCATTAACAGAGCTGTTCTGAAAGTGTCCAAGCAGCCTGTTCTGAGAGTGGACTGTTTTTTGCATTCGTTCTCAAGTTATATCAAAGTGTTGTTTTCTGCCTTTCTCGAGCACATTTTGACTTGTTGTTGAATGCTCCTATAATGTAACTCTAAATGACAATCAGAGCAACTTGAATTGCGTGTGTGCAGCCTTTTGCTCAAAAGTGATCAACGTTTCGTTTTCAGAGTCTCTTTTGACAATCTCTTCGAGAGCTGTTTTCAGTCATTAACAGAGCTGTTCTGAAAGTGTCCAAGCGGCCTGTTCTGAGAGTGGACTGTTTTTTGCATTCGTTCTCAAGTTCTATCAGTGTTGTTTTCTGCTTTTCTGGAGCACATTTTGACTTGTTGCTGAATGCTCCTATAATGTAACTCTAAATGACAATCAGAGCAACTTGAATTGCGTGTGTGCAGCCTTTTGCTCAAAAGTGATCAACGTTTCGTTTTCGGAGTCTCTTTTGACAATCTCTTCGAGAGCTGTTTTCAGTCATTAACAGAGCTGTTCTGAAAGTGTCCAAGCGGCCTGTTCTTAGAGTGGACTGTTTTTTGCATTCGTTCTCAAGTTATATCAAACTATCAAAGTGTTGTTTTCTGCCTTTCTCGAGCACATTTTGACTTGTTGTTGAATGCTCCTATAATGTAACTCTAAATGACAATCAGAGTATGTTGAATTACGTGTGTGCAGCCTTTTGCTCAAAAGTGATCAATGTTTCGTTTTCGGAGTCTCTTTTGACAATCTCTTAAAGAGCTGTTTTCAGTCATTAACAGAGCTGTTCTGAAAGTGTCCAAGCAGCCTGTTCTGAGAGTGGACTGTTTTTTGCATTCGTTCTCATTCGTTCTCAAGTCAAAGTGTTGTTTTCTGCCTTTCTCGAGCACATTTTGACTTGTTGTTGAATGCTCCTATAATGTAACTCTAAATGACAATCAGAGCAACTTGAATTGCGTGTGTGCAGCCTTTTGCTCAAAAGTGATCAACGTTTCGTTTTCAGAGTCTCTTTTGACAATCTCTTCGAGAGCTGTTTTCAGTCATTAACAGAGCTGTTCTGAAAGTGTCCAAGCGGCCTGTTCTGAGAATGGACTGTTTTTTGCATTCGTTCTCAAGTTCTATCAGTGTTGTTTTCTGCTTTTCTGGAGCACATTTTGACTTGTTGCTGAATGTTCCTATAATGTAACTCTAAATGACAATCAGAGCAACTTGAATTGCGTGTGTGCAGCCTTTTGCTCAAAAGTGATCAACGTTTCGTTTTCGGAGTCTCTTTTGACAATCTCTTCGAGAGCTGTTTTCAGTCATTAACAGAAGTGTTCTGAAAGTGTCCAAGCGGCCTGTTCTTAGAGTGGACTGTTTTTTGCATTCGTTCTCAAGTTATATCAAACTATCAAAGTGTTGTTTTCTGCCTTTCTGGAGACTTGTTGTTGAATGCTCCTATAATGTAACTCTAAATGACAATCAGAGTATGTTGAATTACGTGTGTGCAGCCTTTTGCTCAAAAGTGATCAATGTTTCGTTTTCAGAGTCTCTTTTGACAATCTCTTAAAGAGCTGATTTCAGTCATTAACAGAGCTGTTCTGAAAGTGTCCAAGCAGCCTGTTCTGAGAGTGGACTGTTTTTTGCATTCGTTCTCAAGTTATATCAAAGTGTTGTTTTCTGCCTTTCTCGAGCACATTTTGACTTGTTGTTGAATGCTCCTATAATGTAACTCTAAATGACAATCAGAGCAACTTGAATTGCGTGTGTGCAGCCTTTTGCTCAAAAGTGATCAACGTTTCGTTTTCAGAGTCTCTTTTGACAATCTCTTCGAGAGCTGTTTTCAGTCATTAACAGAGCTGTTCTGAAAGTGTCCAAGCGGCCTGTTCTGAGAGTGGACTGTTTTTTGCATTCGTTCTCAAGTTCTATCAGTGTTGTTTTCTGCTTTTCTGGAGCACATTTTGACTTGTTGCTGAATGCTCCTATAATGTAACTCTAAATGACAATCAGAGCAACTTGAATTGCGTGTGTGCAGCCTTTTGCTCAAAAGTGATCAACGTTTCGTTTTCGGAGTCTCTTTTGACAATCTCTTCGAGAGCTGTTTTCAGTCATTAACAGAGCTGTTCTGAAAGTGTCCAAGCGGCCTGTTCTTAGAGTGGACTGTTTTTTGCATTCGTTCTCAAGTTATATCAAACTATCAAAGTGTTGTTTTCTGCCTTTCTCGAGCACATTTTGACTTGTTGTTGAATGCTCCTATAATGTAACTCTAAATGACAATCAGAGTATGTTGAATTACGTGTGTGCAGCCTTTTGCTCAAAAGTGATCAATGTTTCGTTTTCGGAGTCTCTTTTGACAATCTCTTAAAGAGCTGTTTTCAGTCATTAACAGAGCTGTTCTGAAAGTGTCCAAGCAGCCTGTTCTGAGAGTGGACTGTTTTTTGCATTCGTTCTCATTCGTTCTCAAGTCAAAGTGTTGTTTTCTGCCTTTCTCGAGCACATTTTGACTTGTTGTTGAATGCTCCTATAATGTAACTCTAAATGACAATCAGAGCAACTTGAATTGCGTGTGTGCAGCCTTTTGCTCAAAAGTGATCAACGTTTCGTTTTCAGAGTCTCTTTTGACAATCTCTTCGAGAGCTGTTTTCAGTCATTAACAGAGCTGTTCTGAAAGTGTCCAAGCGGCCTGTTCTGAGAATGGACTGTTTTTTGCATTCGTTCTCAAGTTCTATCAGTGTTGTTTTCTGCTTTTCTGGAGCACATTTTGACTTGTTGCTGAATGTTCCTATAATGTAACTCTAAATGACAATCAGAGCAACTTGAATTGCGTGTGTGCAGCCTTTTGCTCAAAAGTGATCAACGTTTCGTTTTCGGAGTCTCTTTTGACAATCTCTTCGAGAGCTGTTTTCAGTCATTAACAGAAGTGTTCTGAAAGTGTCCAAGCGGCCTGTTCTTAGAGTGGACTGTTTTTTGCATTCGTTCTCAAGTTATATCAAACTATCAAAGTGTTGTTTTCTGCCTTTCTGGAGACTTGTTGTTGAATGCTCCTATAATGTAACTCTAAATGACAATCAGAGTATGTTGAATTACGTGTGTGCAGCCTTTTGCTCAAAAGTGATCAATGTTTCGTTTTCAGAGTCTCTTTTGACAATCTCTTAAAGAGCTGATTTCAGTCATTAACAGAGCTGTTCTGAAAGTGTCCAAGCAGCCTGTTCTGAGAGTGGACTGTTTTTTGCATTCGTTCTCAAGTTATATCAAAGTGTTGTTTTCTGCCTTTCTCGAGCACATTTTGACTTGTTGTTGAATGCTCCTATAATGTAACTCTAAATGACAATCAGAGCAACTTGAATTGCGTGTGTGCAGCCTTTTGCTCAAAAGTGATCAACGTTTCGTTTTCAGAGTCTCTTTTGACAATCTCTTCGAGAGCTGTTTTCAGTCATTAACAGAGCTGTTCTGAAAGTGTCCAAGCGGCCTGTTCTGAGAGTGGACTGTTTTTTGCATTCGTTCTCAAGTTCTATCAGTGTTGTTTTCTGCTTTTCTGGAGCACATTTTGACTTGTTGCTGAATGCTCCTATAATGTAACTCTAAATGACAATCAGAGCAACTTGAATTGCGTGTGTGCAGCCTTTTGCTCAAAAGTGATCAACGTTTCGTTTTCGGAGTCTCTTTTGACAATCTCTTCGAGAGCTGTTTTCAGTCATTAACAGAGCTGTTCTGAAAGTGTCCAAGCGGCCTGTTCTTAGAGTGGACTGTTTTTTGCATTCGTTCTCAAGTTATATCAAACTATCAAAGTGTTGTTTTCTGCCTTTCTGGAGCACATTTTGACTTGTTGTTGAATGCTCCTATAATGTAACTCTAAATGACAATCAGAGTATGTTGAATTACGTGTGTGCAGCCTTTTGCTCAAAAGTTATCAATGTTTCGTTTTCAGAGTCTCTTTTGACAATCTCTTAAAGAGCTGATTTCAGTCATTAACAGAGCTGTTCTGAAAGTGTCCATGCAGCCTGTTCTGAGAGTGGACTGTTTTTTGCAATCGTTCTCAAGTTATATCAAAGTGTTGTTTTCTGCCTTTCTCGAGCACATTTTGACTTGTTGTTGAATGCTCCTATAATGTAACTCTAAATCACAATCAGAGCAACTTGAATTGCGTGTGTGCAGCCTTTTGCTCAAAAGTGATCAACGTTTCGTTTTCAGAGTCTCTTTTGACAATCTCTTCGAGAGCTGTTTTCAGTCATTAACAGAGCTGTTCTGAAAGTGTCCAAGCGGCCAGTTCTGAGAGTGGACTGTTTTTTGCATTCGTTCTCAAGTTCTATCAGTGTTGTTTTCTGCTTTTCTGGAGCACATTTTGACTTGTTGCTGAATGCTCCTATAATGTAACTCTAAATGACAATCAGAGCAACTTGAATTGCGTGTGTGCAGCCTTTTGCTCAAAAGTGATCAACGTTTCGTTTTCGGAGTCTCTTTTGACAATCTCTTCGAGAGCTGTTTTCAGTCATTAACAGAGCTGTTCTGAAAGTGTCCAAGCGGCCTGTTCTTAGAGTGGACTGTTTTTTGCATTCGTTCTCAAGTTATATCAAACTATCAAAGTGTTGTTTTCTGCCTTTCTGGAGCACATTTTGACTTGTTGTTGAATGCTCCTATAATGTAACTCTAAATGACAATCAGAGTATGTTGAATTACGTGTGTGCAGCCTTTTGCTCAAAAGTGATCAATGTTTCGTTTTCAGAGTCTCTTTTGACAATCTCTTAAAGAGCTGATTTCAGTCATTAACAGAGCTGTTCTGAAAGTGTCCAAGCAGCCTGTTCTGAGAGTGGAATGTTTTTTGCATTCGTTCTCAAGTTATATCAAAGTGTTGTTTTCTGCCTTTCTTGAGCACATTTTGACTTGTTGTTGAATGCTCCTATAATGTAACTCTAAATGACAATCAGAGCAACTTGAATTGCGTGTGTGTAGCCTTTTGCTCAAAAGTGATCAACGTTTCGTTTTCAGAGTCTCTTTTGACAATCTCTTCGAGAGCTGTTTTCAGTCATTAACAGAGCTGTTCTGAAAGTGTCCAAGCGGCCTGTTCTGAGAGTGGACTGTTTTTTGCATTCGTTCTCAAGTTCTATCAGTGTTGTTTTCTGCTTTTCTGGAGCACATTTTGACTTGTTGCTGAATGCTCCTATAATGTAACTCTAAATGACAATCAGAGTATGTTGAATTACGTGTGTGCAGCCTTTTGCTCAAACGTTATCAATGTTTCGTTTTCAGAGTCTCTTTTGACAATCTCTTAAAGAGCTGATTTCAGTCATTAACAGAGCTGTTCTGAAAGTGTCCAAGCGGCCTGTTCTGAGAGTGGACTGTTTTTTGCATTCGTTCTCAAGTTCTATCAGTGTTGTTTTCTGCTTTTCTGGAGCACATTTTGACTTGTTGCTGAATGCTCCTATAATGTAACTCTAAATGACAATCAGAGCAACTTGAATTGCGTGTGTGCAGCCTTTTGCTCAAACGTGATCAACGTTTCGTTTTCGGAGTCTCTTTTGACAATCTCTTCGAGAGCTGTTTTCAGTCATTAACAGAGCTGTTCTGAAAGTGTCCAAGCGGCCTGTTCTTAGAGTGGACTGTTTTTTGCATTCGTTCTCAAGTTATATAAAACTATCAAAGTGTTGTTTTCTGCCTTTCTGGAACACATTTTGACTTGTTGTTAAATGCTCCTATAATGTAACTCTAAATGACAATCAGAGTATGTTGAATTACGTGTGTGCAGCCTTTTGCTCAAAACTTATCAATGTTTCGTTTTCAGAGTCTCTTTTGACAATCTCTTAAAGAGCTGATTTCAGTCATTAACAGAGCTGTTCTGAAAGTGTCCAAGCGGCCTGTTCTGAGAGTGGACTGTTTTTTGCATTCGTTCTCAAGTTATATCAAACTATCAAAGTGTTGTTTTCTGCCTTTCTGGAGCACATTTTGACTTGTTGTTGAATAATCCTATAATGTAACTCTAAATGACAATCAGAGTATGTTGAATTACGTGTGTGCAGCCTTTTGCTCAAAAGTTTTCAATGTTTCGTTTTCAGAGTCTCTTTTGACAATCTCTTAAAGAGCTGATTTCAGTCATTAACAGAGCTGTTCTGAAAGTGTCCAAGCAGCCTGTTCTGAGAGTGGACTGTTTTTTGCATTCGTTCTCAAGTTATATCAAAGTGTTGTTTTCTGCCTTTCACGAGCACATTTTGACTTGTTGTTGAATGCTCCTATAATGTAACTCTAAATGACAATCAGAGCAACTTGAATTGCGTGTGTGCAGCCTTTTGCTCAAAAGTGATCACCGTTTCGTTTTCAGAGTCTCTTTTGACAATCTCTTCGAGAGCTGTTTTCAGTCATTAACAGAGCTGTTCTGAAAGTGTCCAAGCGGCCTGTTCTGAGAGTGGACTGTTTTTTTGCATTCGTTCTCAAGTTCTATCAGTGTTGTTTTCTGCTTTTCTGGAGCACATTTTGACTTGTTGCTGAATGCTCCTATAATGTAACTCTAAATGACAATCAGAGCAACTTGAATTGCGTGTGTGCAGCCTTTTGCTCAAAAGTGATCAACGTTTCGTTTTCGGAGTCTCTTTTGACAATCTCTTCGAGAGCTGTTTTAAGTCATTAACAGAGCTGTTCTGAAAGTGTCCAAGCGGCCTGTTCTTAGAGTGGACTGTTTTTTGCATTCGTTCTCAAGTTATATCAAACTATCAAAGTGTTGTTTTCTGCCTTTCTCGAGCACATTTTGACTTGTTGTTGAATGCTCCTATAATGTAACTCTAAATGACAATCAGAGCAACTTAAATTGCGTGTGTGCAGCCTTTTGCTCAAAAGTGATCAACGTTTCGTTTTCAGAGTCTCTTTTGACAATCTCTTCGAGAGCTGTTTTCAGTCATTAACAGAGCTGTTCTGAAAGTGTCCAAGCGGCCTGTTCTGAGAGTGGACTGTTTTTTGCATTCGTTCTCAAGTTCTATCAGTGTTGTTTTCTGCTTTTCTGGAGCACATTTTGACTTGTTGCTGAATGCTCCTATAATGTAACTCTAAATGACAATCAGAGCAACTTGAATTGCGTGTGTGCAGCCTTTTGCTCAAACGTGATCAACGTTTCGTTTTCGGAGTCTCTTTTGACAATCTCTTCGAGAGCTGTTTTCAGTCATTAACAGAGCTGTTCTGAAAGTGTCCAAGCGGCCTGTTCTTAGAGTGGACTGTTTTTTGCATTCGTTCTCAAGTTATATAAAACTATCAAAGTGTTGTTTTCTGCCTTTCTGGAACACATTTTGACTTGTTGTTAAATGCTCCTATAATGTAACTCTAAATGACAATCAGAGTATGTTGAATTACGTGTGTGCAGCCTTTTGCTCAAAACTTATCAATGTTTCGTTTTCAGAGTCTCTTTTGACAATCTCTTAAAGAGCTGATTTCAGTCATTAACAGAGCTGTTCTGAAAGTGTCCAAGCGGCCTGTTCTGAGAGTGGACTGTTTTTTGCATTCGTTCTCAAGTTCTATCAGTGTTGTTTTCTGCTTTTCTGGAGCACATTTTGACTTGTTGCTGAATGCTCCTATAATGTAACTCTAAATGACAATCAGAGTATGTTGAATTACGTGTGTGCAGCCTTTTGCTCAAACGTTATCAATGTTTCGTTTTCAGAGTCTCTTTTGACAATCTCTTAAAGAGCTGATTTCAGTCATTAACAGAGCTGTTCTGAAAGTGTCCAAGCGGCCTGTTCTGAGAGTGGACTGTTTTTTGCATTCGTTCTCAAGTTCTATCAGTGTTGTTTTCTGCTTTTCTGGAGCACATTTTGACTTGTTGCTGAATGCTCCTATAATGTAACTCTAAATGACAATCAGAGCAACTTGAATTGCGTGTGTGCAGCCTTTTGCTCAAACGTGATCAACGTTTCGTTTTCGGAGTCTCTTTTGACAATCTCTTCGAGAGCTGTTTTCAGTCATTAACAGAGCTGTTCTGAAAGTGTCCAAGCGGCCTGTTCTTAGAGTGGACTGTTTTTTGCATTCGTTCTCAAGTTATATAAAACTATCAAAGTGTTGTTTTCTGCCTTTCTGGAACACATTTTGACTTGTTGTTAAATGCTCCTATAATGTAACTCTAAATGACAATCAGAGTATGTTGAATTACGTGTGTGCAGCCTTTTGCTCAAAACTTATCAATGTTTCGTTTTCAGAGTCTCTTTTGACAATCTCTTAAAGAGCTGATTTCAGTCATTAACAGAGCTGTTCTGAAAGTGTCCAAGCGGCCTGTTCTGAGAGTGGACTGTTTTTTGCATTCGTTCTCAAGTTATATCAAAGTGTTGTTTTCTGCCTTTCTCGAGCACATTTTGACTTGTTGTTGAATGCTCCTATAATGTAACTCTAAATGACAATCAGAGCAACTTGAATTGCGTGTGTGCAGCCTTTTGCTCAAAAGTGATCAACGTTTCGTTTTCGGAGTCTCTTTTGACAATCTCTTCGAGAGCTGTTTTCAGTCATTAACAGAGCTGTTCTGAAAGTGTCCAAGCGGCCTGTTCTTAGAGTGGACTGTTTTTTGCATTCGTTCTCAAGTTATATCAAACTATCAAAGTGTTGTTTTCTGCCTTTCTGGAGCACATTTTGACTTGTTGTTGAATGCTCCTATAATGTAACTCTAAATGACAATCAGAGTATGTTGAATTACGTGTGTGCAGCCTTTTGCTCAAAAGTTTTCAATGTTTCGTTTTCAGAGTCTCTTTTGACAATCTCTTAAAGAGCTGATTTCAGTCATTAACAGAGCTGTTCTGAAAGTGTCCAAGCAGCCTGTTCTGAGAGTGGACTGTTTTTTGCATTCGTTCTCAAGTTATATCAAAGTGTTGTTTTCTGCCTTTCACAAGCACATTTTGACTTGTTGTTGAATGCTCCTATAATGTAACTCTAAATGACAATCAGAGCAACTTGAATTGCGTGTGTGCAGCCTTTTGCTCAAAAGTGATCACCGTTTCGTTTTCAGAGTCTCTTTTGACAATCTCTTCGAGAGCTGTTTTCAGTCATTAACAGAGCTGTTCTGAAAGTGTCCAAGCGGCCTGTTCTGAGAGTGGACTGTTTTTTTGCATTCGTTCTCAAGTTCTATCAGTGTTGTTTTCTGCTTTTCTGGAGCACATTTTGACTTGTTGCTGAATGCTCCTATAATGTAACTCTAAATGACAATCAGAGCAACTTGAATTGCGTGTGTGCAGCCTTTTGCTCAAAAGTGATCAACGTTTCGTTTTCGGAGTCTCTTTTGACAATCTCTTCGAGAGCTGTTTTAAGTCATTAACAGAGCTGTTCTGAAAGTGTCCAAGCGGCCTGTTCTTAGAGTGGACTGTTTTTTGCATTCGTTCTCAAGTTATATCAAACTATCAAAGTGTTGTTTTCTGCCTTTCTCGAGCACATTTTGACTTGTTGTTGAATGCTCCTATAATGTAACTCTAAATGACAATCAGAGCAACTTAAATTGCGTGTGTGCAGCCTTTTGCTCAAAAGTGATCAACGTTTCGTTTTCAGAGTCTCTTTTGACAATCTCTTCGAGAGCTGTTTTCAGTCATTAACAGAGCTGTTCTGAAAGTGTCCAAGCGGCCTGTTCTGAGAGTGGACTGTTTTTTGCATTCGTTCTCAAGTTCTATCAGTGTTGTTTTCTGCTTTTCTGGAGCACATTTTGACTTGTTGCTGAATGCTCCTATAATGTAACTCTAAATGACAATCAGAGCAACTTGAATTGCGTGTGTGCAGCCTTTTGCTCAAACGTGATCAACGTTTCGTTTTCGGAGTCTCTTTTGACAATCTCTTCGAGAGCTGTTTTCAGTCATTAACAGAGCTGTTCTGAAAGTGTCCAAGCGGCCTGTTCTTAGAGTGGACTGTTTTTTGCATTCGTTCTCAAGTTATATAAAACTATCAAAGTGTTGTTTTCTGCCTTTCTGGAACACATTTTGACTTGTTGTTAAATGCTCCTATAATGTAACTCTAAATGACAATCAGAGTATGTTGAATTACGTGTGTGCAGCCTTTTGCTCAAAACTTATCAATGTTTCGTTTTCAGTCTCTTTTGACAATCTCTTAAAGAGCTGATTTCAGTCATTAACAGAGCTGTTCTGAAAGTGTCCAAGCGGCCTGTTCTGAGAGTGGACTGTTTTTTGCATTCGTTCTCAAGTTCTATCAGTGTTGTTTTCTGCTTTTCTGGAGCACATTTTGACTTGTTGCTGAATGCTCCTATAATGTAACTCTAAATGACAATCAGAGTATGTTGAATTACGTGTGTGCAGCCTTTTGCTCAAACGTTATCAATGTTTCGTTTTCAGAGTCTCTTTTGACAATCTCTTAAAGAGCTGATTTCAGTCATTAACAGAGCTGTTCTGAAAGTGTCCAAGCGGCCTGTTCTGAGAGTGGACTGTTTTTTGCATTCGTTCTCAAGTTCTATCAGTGTTGTTTTCTGCTTTTCTGGAGCACATTTTGACTTGTTGCTGAATGCTCCTATAATGTAACTCTAAATGACAATCAGAGCAACTTGAATTGCGTGTGTGCAGCCTTTTGCTCAAACGTGATCAACGTTTCGTTTTCGGAGTCTCTTTTGACAATCTCTTCGAGAGCTGTTTTCAGTCATTAACAGAGCTGTTCTGAAAGTGTCCAAGCGGCCTGTTCTTAGAGTGGACTGTTTTTTGCATTCGTTCTCAAGTTATATAAAACTATCAAAGTGTTGTTTTCTGCCTTTCTGGAACACATTTTGACTTGTTGTTAAATGCTCCTATAATGTAACTCTAAATGACAATCAGAGTATGTTGAATTACGTGTGTGCAGCCTTTTGCTCAAAACTTATCAATGTTTCGTTTTCAGAGTCTCTTTTGACAATCTCTTAAAGAGCTGATTTCAGTCATTAACAGAGCTGTTCTGAAAGTGTCCAAGCGGCCTGTTCTGAGAGTGGACTGTTTTTTGCATTCGTTCTCAAGTTATATCAAAGTGTTGTTTTCTGCCTTTCTCGAGCACATTTTGACTTGTTGTTGAATGCTCCTATAATGTAACTCTAAATGACAATCAGAGCAACTTGAATTGCGTGTGTGCAGCCTTTTGCTCAAAAGTGATCAACGTTTCGTTTTCGGAGTCTCTTTTGACAATCTCTTCGAGAGCTGTTTTCAGTCATTAACAGAGCTGTTCTGAAAGTGTCCAAGCGGCCTGTTCTTAGAGTGGACTGTTTTTTGCATTCGTTCTCAAGTTATATCAAACTATCAAAGTGTTGTTTTCTGCCTTTCTGGAGCACATTTTGACTTGTTGTTGAATGCTCCTATAATGTAACTCTAAATGACAATCAGAGTATGTTGAATTACGTGTGTGCAGCCTTTTGCTCAAAAGTTATCAATGTTTCGTTTTCAGAGTCTCTTTTGACAATCTCTTAAAGAGCTGATTTCAGTCATTAACAGAGCTGTTCTGAAAGTGTCCAAGCAGCCTGTTCTGAGAGTGGACTGTTTTTTGCATTCGTTCTCAAGTTCTATCAGTGTTGTTTTCTGCTTTTCTGGAGCACATTTTGACTTGTTGTTGAATGCTCCTATAATGTAACTCTAAATGACAATCAGAGCAACTTGAATTGCGTGTGTGCAGCCTTTTGCTCAAAAGTGATCAACGTTTCGTTTTCAGAGTCTCTTTTGACAATCTCTTCGAGAGCTGTTTTCAGTCATTAACAGAGCTGTTCTGAAAGTGTGCAAGCGGCCTGTTCTGAGAGTGGACAGTTTTTTGCATTCGTTCTCAAGTTCTATCAGTGTTGTTTTCTGCTTTTCTGGAGCACATTTTGACTTGTTGCTGAATGCTCCTATAATGTAACTCTAAATGACAATCAGAGCAACTTGAATTGCGTGTGTGCAGCCTTTTGCTCAAAAGTGATCAACGTTTCGTTTTCGGAGTCTCTTTTGACAATCTCTTCGAGAGCTGTTTTCAGTCATTAACAGAGCTGTTCTGAAAGTGTCCAAGCGGCCTGTTCTTAGAGTGGACTGGTTTTTGCATTCGTTCTCAAGTTATATCAAACTATCAAAGTGTTGTTTTCTGCCTTTCTCGAGCACATTTTGACTTGTTGTTGAATGCTCCTATAATGTAACTCTAAATGACAATCAGAGCAACTTGAATTGCGTGTGTGCAGCCTTTTGCTCAAAAGTGATCAACGTTTCGTTTTCAGAGTCTCTTTTGACAATCTCTTAAAGAGCTGATTTCAGTCATTAACAGAGCTGTTCTGAAAGTGTCCAAGCAGCCTGTTCTGAGAGTGGACTGTTTTTTGCATTCGTTCTCAAGTTATATCAAAGTGTTGTTTTCTGCCTTTCTCGAGCACATTTTGACTTGTTGTTGAATGCTCCTATAATGTAACTCTAAATGACAATCAGAGCAACTTGAATTGCGTGTGTGCAGCCTTTTGCTCAAAAGTTATTAACGTTTTGTTTTCAGAGTCTCTTTTGACAATCTCTTAAAGAGCTGATTTCAGTCATTAACAGAGCTGTTCTCGAACAGGCCGCTTGGACACTTTCAGAACGGCTCTGTTAATGACTGAAAACAGCTCTCGAAGAGATTGTCAAAAGAGACTCCGAAAACGAAACGTTGATCACTTTTGAGCAAAAGGCTGCACACACGCAATTCAAGTTGCTCTGATTGTCATTTAGAGTTACATTATAGGAGCATTCAGCAACAAGTCAAAATGTGCTCCAGAAAAGCAGAAAACAACACTTTGATAGTTTGATATAACTTGAGAACGAATGCAAAAAACAGTCCACTCTCAGAACAGGCCGCTTGGACACTTTCAGAACAGCTCTGTTAATGACTGAAAACAGCTCTCGAAGAGATTGTCAAAAGAGACTCTGAAAACGAAACGTTGATCACTTTTGAGCAAAAGGCTGCACACGCGCAATTCAAGTTGCTCTGATTGTCATTTAGAGTTACATTATAGGAGCATTCAACAACAAGTCAAAATGTGCTCCAGAAAGGCAGAAAACAACACTTTGATAGTTTGATATAACTTGAGAACGAATGCAAAAAACAGTCCACTCTAAGAACAGGCCGCTTGGACACTTTCAGAACAGCTCTGTTAATGACTGAAAACAGCTCTCGAAGAGATTGTCAAAAGAGACTCCGAAAACGAAACGTTGATCACTTTTGAGCAAAAGGCTGCACACACGCAATTCAAGTTGCTCTGATTGTCATTTAGAGTTACATTATAGGAGCATTCAGCAACAAGTCAAAATGTGCTCCAGAAAAGCAGAAAACAACACTGATAGAACTTGAGAACGAATGCAAAAAACAGTCCACTCTCAGAACAGGCCGCTTGGACACTTTCAGAACGGCTCTGTTAATGACTGAAAACAGCTCTCGAAGAGATTGTCAAAAGAGACTCTGAAAACGAAACGTTGATCACTTTTGAGCAAAAGGCTGCACACACGCAATTCAAGTTGCTCTGATTGTCATTTAGAGTTACATTATAGGAGCATTCAACAACAAGTCAAAATGTGCTCGAGAAAGGCAGAAAACAACACTTTGATATAACTTAAGAACGAATGCAAAAAATAGTCCACTCTCAGAACTGGCTGCTTGGACACTATCAGAACAGCTCTGTTAATGACTGAAATCAGCTCTTTAAGACATTGTCAAAAGAGACTCTGAAAACGAAACATTGATAACTTTTGAGCAAAAGGCTGCACACACGTAATTCAACATACTCTGATTGTCATTTAGAGTTACATTATAGGAGCATTCAACAACAAGTCAAAATGTGCTCCAGAAAGGCAGAAAACAACACTTTGATAGTTTGATATAACTTGAGAACGAATGCAAAAAACAGTCCACTCTAAGAACAGGCCGCTTGGACATTTTCAGAACAGCTTTGTTAATGACTGAAAACAGCTCTCGAAGAGATTGTCAAAAGAGACTATGAAAACGAAACGTTGATCACTTTTGAGCAAAAGGCTGCACACGCGCAATTCAAGTTGCTCTGATTGTCATTTAGAGTTACATTATAGGAGCATTCAACAACAAGTCAAAATGTGCTCGAGAAAGGCAGAAAACAACACTTTGATAGTTTGATATAACTTGAGAACGAATGCAAAAAACAGTCCACTCTCAGAACAGGCCGCTTGGACACTTTCAGAACAGCTCTGTTAATGACTGAAAACAGCTCTCGAAGAGATTGTCAAAAGAGACTCTGAAAAAGAAACGTTGATCACTTTTGAGCAAAAGGCTGCACACGCGCAATTCAAGTTGCTCTGATTGTCATTTAGAGTTACATTATAGGAGCATTCAACAACAAGTCAAAATGTGCTCCAGAAAGGCAGAAAACAACACTTTGATAGTTTGATATAACTTGAGAACGAATGCAAAAAACAGTCCACTCTAAGAACAGGCCGCTTGGACACTTTCAGAACAGCTCTGTTAATGACTGAAAACAGCTCTCGAAGAGATTGTCAAAAGAGACTCCGAAAACGAAACGTTGATCACTTTTGAGCAAAAGGCTGCACACACGCAATTCAAGTTGCTCTGATTGTCATTTAGAGTTACATTATAGGAGCATTCAGCAACAAGTCAAAATGTGCTCCAGAAAAGCAGAAAACAACACTGATAGAACTTGAGAACGAATGCAAAAAACAGTCCACTCTCAGAACAGGCCGCTTGGACACTTTCAGAACGGCTCTGTTAATGACTGAAAACAGCTCTCGAAGAGATTGTCAAAAGAGACTCTGAAAACGAAACGTTGATCACTTTTGAGCAAAAGGCTGCACACACGCAATTCAAGTTGCTCTGATTGTCATTTAGAGTTACATTATAGGAGCATTCAACAACAAGTCAAAATGTGCTCGAGAAAGGCAGAAAACAACACTTTGATATAACTTAAGAACGAATGCAAAAAATAGTCCACTCTCAGAACTGGCTGCTTGGACACTATCAGAACAGCTCTGTTAATGACTGAAATCAGCTCTTTAAGACATTGTCAAAAGAGACTCTGAAAACGAAACATTGATAACTTTTGAGCAAAAGGCTGCACACACGTAATTCAACATACTCTGATTGTCATTTAGAGTTACATTATAGGAGCATTCAACAACAAGTCAAAATGTGCTCCAGAAAGGCAGAAAACAACACTTTGATAGTTTGATATAACTTGAGAACGAATGCAAAAAACAGTCCACTCTAAGAACAGGCCGCTTGGACATTTTCAGAACAGCTTTGTTAATGACTGAAAACAGCTCTCGAAGAGATTGTCAAAAGAGACTATGAAAACGAAACGTTGATCACTTTTGAGCAAAAGGCTGCACACGCGCAATTCAAGTTGCTCTGATTGTCATTTAGAGTTACATTATAGGAGCATTCAACAACAAGTCAAAATGTGCTCGAGAAAGGCAGAAAACAACACTTTGATAGTTTGATATAACTTGAGAACGAATGCAAAAAACAGTCCACTCTAAGAACAGGCCGCTTGGACATTTTCAGAACAGCTTTGTTAATGACTGAAAACAGCTCTCGAAGAGATTGTCAAAAGAGACTCTGAAAACGAAACGTTGATCACTTTTGAGCAAAAGGCTGCACACACCCAATTCAAGTTGCTCTGATTGTCATTTAGAGTTACATTATAGGAGCATTCAACAACAAGTCAAAATGTGCTCGAGAAAGGCAGAAAACAACACTTTGATATAACTTGAGAACGAATGCAAAAAACAGTCCACTCTCAGAACAGGCTGCTTGGACACTTTCAGAACAGCTCTGTTAATGACTGAAATCAGCTCTTTAAGAGATTGTCAAAAGAGACTCTGAAAACGAAACATTGATAACTTTTGAGCAAAAGGCTGCACACACGTAATTCAACATACTCTGATTGTCATTTAGAGTTACATTATAGGAGCATTCAACAACAAGTCAAAATGTGCTCCAGAAAGGCAGAAAACAACACTTTGATAGTTTGATATAACTTGAGAACGAATGCAAAAAACAGTCCACTCTAAGAACAGGCCGCTTGGACATTTTCAGAACAGCTCTGTTAATGACTGAAAACAGCGACCAGAATACACACACATAACTAAGCCCTCCGGAAAAAGAAAAAAAAAACTCTTGAGGACCTCACCAAATTTTCAGACCTTTAGAGGACCTCTCCACATTTGCAAGATTTTTGCACCAGGCCTATTAGCAGGTCTTTTGCTAGCTATTCCAGTGGTTGTCCTAATCAGGACCATGTTTTTGGTCCTAACTTGTCCAGCGGTCCTAATATGGAAGGTGTTTTTAAGTGTTTAAAAAATGCGGTCCTAAAAAGGATAGAAATACAAGAACACACACAGACAGACAGACAGACAGACAGACAGACAGACAGACACACAGACAGACAGACAGACAGACAGACAGACACACAGACAGACAGACAGACACACAGACAGACACACACAGACAGACACACAGACAGACACACAGACAGACACACAGACACACAGACAGACACACAGACAGACAGACAGACAGACAGACAGACAGACAGACAGATAGACAGACAGACAGACACACAGACAGAAACACAGACAGTCTGACACACACCATCAGTGGGATGCCAGCTTTCAGACAAAATTGTTTTCAAGTCTCTAGTCTAGTCCATTGTATGGCCAAACAGGGTTTAACTTATTGGGGATGAGGCCTCCATTGACATTACATTGGCGACCTCCTGAACTTTAGGCTCACTTTTGGGACACTTCCTATGTAGCCAGGGTTACAGAAAAAGTTGTTTTCAAGTCTGTAGCCCAATGTATCACCAAACAGCGCTCAATTTAGTCACTCACTATTCGCCTACCCCTCCCCCACACAGCACCTTCCACAGACAGCAGCACTCAGGCCTCAGCCATTCATTTAACATTGCCGACCTCCTGAACTTTAGGCTCACTTTTGGGACACTTCCTATGTAGCCAGGGGAACAGAAAAAGACACATGCCATCAGTGGGATGCCAGCTTTCAGCCAAAAGTGATTTCAAGTCTCTAGCCCAATGTATCACCAAACAGCACTCAATTTAGTTTTGCATTTTCCCCCACACTATATGCAGACAGAGCACTGATTTGCACCCCTCCCCCACACAGTTAAGTTTCTGTTCTGCTTAAATCTGCCTCGCTCTGTTCAATTAACCTTCCTTTATTCGCCTAACCCTCCCCCACACAGTTAAGTTTCTGTTCTGCTAAAATCTGCCTCGCTCTGTTCAATTAACCTTCCTTCATTTAACGTGTCAACCTTCATAACAAGAAGTCTCTCGGAATGTCCATAATCGAGCATTTCTCTTAGCTTCTCTCCCACCATGTCAGCCATGCAGAGAGCGATTTTTTAACTAAAATAAAATAACCAGAATGTTTATGATATGCTTTTTGTTAACTTTAGCACTGTGAGACTTACAGTTGGAGTTCATATAATTGTAATCTCACCATATATGACAATACTCTTAAAAGGGTTAAAATTAATACTGTGTAGTGACCGCTCGTTAGTGAGCAGAGTATTCGTAATTCACGGCGTTCCAGCCTGTACAAAGCACTGTTGATATGTTTGTGTTTACTCAATCACCCAGGCTGCTTAGCGGGGTGATATGACGGGATATAAGTGGGACAAAGATGGATGAATGTTGTTGTTGTCAGTACGCATGCAGAGAGTGAGAATAAAGCACATGATTGTTTTTCTACCGGCAAACCGACTACATGGTCCATTGGTGACCCTGACATTCTCTCGAACGTTTTCGGAGATAATTTGAACATGACAACAAACGCAGTTTCACTCAAGCTGCCCGTTTTTTGGGAACAAAATGCCAACGCATGGTTTGCACAAGCTGAAGCTCAATTCGCCCTCAGGGATATTACCGTGGATCATACCAAATACTACTACGTGGTAGCAGCTTTAACCAATTCAACGGCAGCGAGAGTGGTGAGTCTTATTGAAAACCCACCGGCACAGCACAAATATGTTACCTTGAAGGCGCACCTCATAGATACGTTTTGTTTGTCTGAATCTGAACGTGCACGCCAGCTCCTCTCTCTCCCTGGGCTCGGTGACACAAAACCCTCTGAACTGATGGACCACATGCTAGCTTTGCTGGGCGACCATCAGCCGTGTTTTCTTTTTAGAGAGCTTTTTCTGCAACAGTTACCAGACCAGGTTCGTTTTTCAATGGCTAATTCCATCAAAACAGACTTTCGTCAGCTAGCCAAGGAAGCGGATATATTTTTCTCAGCTGGGAAGAAGTGTTTTACAGCCACCATGGATGAGTTTGGGTTCCAACCACTCTCCATCTCCGCTACTGCTGTGGCCCGACGGGTGAGGCCGTCGGGGTTGTGCTTTTACCATATGAAATTCGGGGACAAAGCTAAGAAGTGCCTACCACCATGCAACTTCAGTGTGTCGGGAAACGCACAGGCCGCCACTCATTAGCAGCTGTGGGTGCCGGCCATTCTGCAGGCTTGCTGTACGTCACTGACTCCCTCTCCGGCCGCCGTTTTCTGTGTGACACAGGTGCCCAGGTGAGCGTGCTGCCCGTATCGGCAATAGACATTAAAACAGGGAAACAAGGACCCTCCCTTGAGGCTGCCAATGGCAGTGCTATCGCTACCTTCGGCAGGCGCACTGTGGGTTTGTGTTTTGCTGACCAGCGTTTTACCTGGAGTTTTGTGTTGGCCAAAGTGTCTACTCCCCTCTTAGGCGCTGACTTTCTCTGCGCTAACAGCCTCCTGGTGGACGTGGGGAACCGCCGACTCGTCAACGCTGAGACATTCGGCTCTTTGTCATGTGAGCGCAGTGACGCAGCCACAATGAAGCTGTCCAGTGCTGTCTCGCCGGCTGACGATTTCTCTCCTCTTCTATTGGAGTTCTCAGACATCACAACACCTACCTTCTCGGCTGCTACCACCAAACACGGCGTCATGCATTACATCTCCACGGAAGGCCCACCAGTGCATGCCAGGGCCCGTCGCCTCGACCCACACAAGCTCACCATCGCGAAAGAGGAGTTTGCAGCCATGGAGGCACTTGGCATCATTCGCCGTTCTGACAGTCCTTGGGCCTCGCCTCTCCATCTCGTTCCCAAGTCCAACGGAGGCTGGCGTCCGTGCGGCGACTACCGGCGTCTAAATGATGTCACCACACCTGACCGTTACCCCGTTCCACACATTCAAGACTTTTCAGCCCATCTAGCGGGCGCGTCTATTTTTTCTAAAGTGGATTTGGTACGGGGATACCACCAGGTGCCAGTTAGCCCTCAGGACGTCCCCAAGACAGCGGTTATAACACCATTCGGACTTTTTGAGTTTTTGAGGATGCCGTTTGGCCTCAAGAATGCTGCCCAGACCTTTCAGAGGTTGATGGACGCCATGCTGGGCAACCTCCCTTTTGTGTTTGTCTACCTAGACGATATCCTGGTAGCTAGCACGTCCAAGGCAGAGCACCTATCCCACCTCCGTCTCCTCTTCAGTCGCCTCCGGGAACATGGATTAATCATCAACCCAGCAAAGTGCCAGTTTGGACTGCCTGCCATGGATTTCCTCGGCCACCACATCACTACTGCTGGGGCGGTCCCGCTGCCATCAAAGGTGGACGCTGTGCTGCAGCTCCCACGCCCTACCAGCATTAGAGCTTTACAGGAGTTCCTGGGGATGGTGAATTTCTACCATCGATTCATCCCCCAGGCTGCCCACCTAATGCGACCTCTGTATGGGGCTCTCAAGGACAAGACCCCTAAGCACATCATCGCATGGTCCGACGAAATGTCAAAGGCATTCTCAGACACCAAGGAAGCCCTCGCGAGCGCGACCATGCTGACTCACCCCGTGCCTGAAGCTTCCGTGGCCTTGACAACTGATGCCTCAGATTATGCCGTTGGAGGCGTTTACGAACAGCTGGTCAAGGGGGTTTGGCAACCCCTGGCATTTTTCAGCCGACAACTCCGCTCCAGTGAGCAAAAATACAGCACCTTTGACCGAGAGCTCCTTGCTCTGTACTTGGCAGTCAGGCACTTCCGTTTCCTGCTGGAGGCTCGTCCATTCACAGTTTTTGTGGACCACAAACCCTTGATTTTTGCCATGGCTAAGGTGTCGGAGCCGTGGTCTGCCAGGCAGCAGCGTCATCTGGCTTATATCTCCGAGTTCACTACAGACATTCGGCATGTGGCGGGGAAGGACAACCCTGTAGCTGACTGCCTCTCTCTTGCCACTATCGGGGCTGTCCACCTCGGCATCGACTACGCCCATATGGCTGCGGATCAGGTTTCGGACCCAGACATCCAGGCATGCAGGACTAAAGTTTCTGGCCTCCAGTTGGCGGACATCCCCTTCAGTGACGACGGCACAACGCTGCTTTGTGACGTGTCCATGGAGCAGCCGCGCCCCGTGGTTCCACATGCATGGAGACGGCAAGTTTTCGAGGCCATACATGGCCTCTCACACCCAGGCAGGAAACCTTCGCAGCGCCTGATTGCGGCGAAATTCGTCTGGCCCAGGATGAAGGTTGACATTGGTGGGTGGGTCAAGACCTGCGTGCCATGCCAACGTGCGAAGGTCCATCGTCATGTTAAGGCCCCGCTGGAGCGGTTCACGGTCCCAGAAAGACGCTTCGACCATGTCAACATTGATCTGGTGGGTCCCCTTCCCGCCTCCAGGGGGTACACTCACCTTCTGACGATGGTGGACAGGACCACCCGTTGGCCAGAGGCCGTCCCACTGACGGAGACTACCACAGCTGAGGTGGCCCGCGCATTCATCGGCACCTGGGTCTCCCGGTTTGGGGTCCCCTCAGACCTTTCCTCTGATCGGGGGGCCCAGTTCACTTCTGGCTTATGGACTTCCATTACTCAGCAGCTGGGTGTCTCCCTCCACCGCACTACGGCTTACCACCCACAGGCCAATGGCCTGTGTGAACGTTTTCACCGGTCCATGAAGGCTGCCCTTAAAGCCGATCTCCGGGGCGACGGCTGGGTCGACAGGCTTCCTTGGGTGATGCTGGGACTCCGTACTGCACCTAAGGAGGACCTCCTTTCGTCCTCTGCTGAGCTGGTGTACGGCCAACCCCTCCGGGTTCCGGGGGATTTCCTCCCCTGTGCTACGGTCCCCTGGTCAGCACCAGAACAGCGAAGTGCGCTGCTGGACAAGGCCAAGTCCTTCCGGCCGATCCCTACCTCATGCCATGGCGTTCCTAAGGTACGTGTCCCGCCTGATCTGAAGGCAGCGGGGTATGTCTTTATCCGCCAAGACGCCCATCGAGCCCCTCTGCAACCGCCCTATGATGGTCCCTACCGGGTCGTGGAGACAGGCGACAAATCCTTTATTATCGACATGGGGGGTAGTAAGGAACGCATCTCGGTGGATCGCCTTAAGCCAGCTCATCTGGACTTAGACCGTCCCATCGAGGTGGCCCACCCGCCCCGCCGCGGTCGCCCCCCTGTTAAAACAGTCCCGACCCTAGCTCCTGCAGACCCCCTGCCCTGCCGTCCGAGGCCGGCCAAACGTCCGCCTGTTGTTTTTCCCCTGCCTCGGTCTCCTGTGCCTGCTCAAGGGCGCCAGAGTCGCTTTGGGCGAGTTATCAGAGTCCCTGACCGTTTTTTGGGGCCGGTTCTTGTGAATTCTGGGGGGACGTGTGTAGTGACCGCTCGTTAGTGAGCAGAGTATTCGTAATTCACGGCGTTCCAGCCTGTACAAAGCACTGTTGATATGTTTGTGTTTACTCAATCACCCAGGCTGCTTAGCGGGGTGATATGACGGGATATAAGTGGGACAAAGATGGATGAATGTTGTTGTTGTCAGTACGCATGCAGAGAGTGAGAATAAAGCACATGATTGTTTTTCTACCGGCAAACCGACTACATCGTCCAGTTATTGCCGTCACTCCTACAACATACAATATCCTTTGTAAAAGTCAAACCCTGAAAAGTCATCAAACTGTGATGGAGCATATTAAGCCAGTAGCTTTTGGAAAATTGATGCATTTTGTGCATTCCTGGGCCTGCTAGTTAACTGAGAACCAATCACTATTCGCCTACCCCTCCCCACACAGCACCTTCCACAGACAGCAGCACACTCAGGCCACAGCCGTTCATTTAACATTGCCGACCTCCTGAACTTTAGGCTCACTTTTGGGACACTTCCTATGTAGCCAGGGGAACAGAAAAAGACACACACCATCAGTGGGATGCCAGCTTTCAGCCAAAAGTGATTTCAAGTCTCTAGCCCAATGTATCACCAAACAGCGCTCAATTTAGTCACTCACTATTCGCCTACCCCTCCCCCACTCAGCCGTTCATTTAACATTGCCGACCTCCTGAACTTTAGGCTCACTTTTGGGACTTGTCAATGTAGCTGCCTTGTCAATGTAGCTGTACATGCTAAGCTGTGTCAGTGCTAACTACTGTACTGAGTTACATGCTAACCACTCTCAGAACAGGCCGCTTGGACACTTTCAGAACAGCTCTGTTAATGACTGAAAACAGCTCTCGAAGAGATTGTCAAAAGAGACTCTGAAAACGAAACGTTGATCACTTTTGAGCAAAAGGCTGCACACGCGCAATTCAAGTTGCTCTGATTGTCATTTAGAGTTACATTATAGGAGCATTCAACAACAAGTCAAAATGTGCTCCAGAAAGGCAGAAAACAACACTCTGATAGTTTGATATAACTTGAGAACGAATGCAAAAAACAGTCCACTCTAAGAATAGGCCGCTTGGACATTTTCAGAACAGCTCTGTTAATGACTGAAAACAGCTCTCGAAGAGATTGTCAAAAGAGACTCTGAAAACGAAACGTTGATCACTTTTGAGCAAAAGGCTGCACACGCGCAATTCAAGTTGCTCTGATTGTCATTTAGAGTTACATTATAGGAGCATTCAACAACAAGTCAAAATGTGCTCCAGAAAGGCAGAAAACAACACTTTGATAGTTTGATATAACTTGAGAACGAATGCAAAAAACAGTCCACTCTAAGAACAGGCCGCTTGGACATTTTCAGAACAGCTCTGTTAATGACTGAAAACAGCTCTCGAAGAGATTGTCAAAAGAGACTCCGAAAACGAAACGTTGATCACTTTTGAGCAAAAGGCTGCACACACGCAATTCAAGTTGCTCTGATTGTCATTTAGAGTTACATTATAGGAGCATTCAGCAACAAGTCAAAATGTGCTCCAGAAAAGCAGAAAACAACACTGATAGAACTTGAGAACGAATGCAAAAAACAGTCCACTCTCAGAACAGGCCGCTTGGACACTTTCAGAACGGCTCTGTTAATGACTGAAAACAGCTCTCGAAGAGATTGTCAAAAGAGACTCTGAAAACGAAACGTTGATCACTTTTGAGCAAAAGGCTGCACACACGCAATTCAAGTTGCTCTGATTGTCATTTAGAGTTACATTATAGGAGCATTCAACAACAAGTCAAAATGTGCTCGAGAAAGGCAGAAAACAACACTTTGATATAACTTGAGAACGAATGCAAAAAACAGTCCACTCTCAGAACAGGCTGCTTGGACACTTTCAGAACAGCTCTGTTAATGACTGAAATCAGCTCTTTAAGAGATTGTCAAAAGAGACTCTGAAAACGAAACATTGATAACTTTTGAGCAAAAGGCTGCACACACGTAATTCAACATACTCTGATTGTCATTTAGAGTTACATTATAGGAGCATTCAACAACAAGTCAAAATGTGCTCCAGAAAGGCAGAAAACAACACTTTGATAGTTTGATATAACTTGAGAACGAATGCAAAAAACAGTCCACTCTCAGAACAGGCCGCTTGGACACTTTCAGAACAGCTCTGTTAATGACTGAAAACAGCTCTCGAAGAGATTGTCAAAAGAGACTCCGAAAATGAAACGTTGATCACTTTTGAGCAAAAGGCTGCACACACGCAATTCAAGTTGCTCTGATTGTCATTTAGAGTTACATTATAGGAGCATTCAGCAACAAGTCAAAATGTGCTCCAGAAAAGCAGAAAACAACACTGATAGAACTTGAGAACGAATGCAAAAAACAGTCCACTCTCAGAACAGGCCGCTTGGACACTTTCAGAACGGCTCTGTTAATGACTGAAAACAGCTCTCGAAGAGATTGTCAAAAGAGACTCTGAAAACGAAACATTGATAACTTTTGAGCAAAAGGCTGCACACACGTAATTCAACATACTCTGATTGTCATTAAGAGTTACATTATAGGAGCATTCAACAACAAGTCAAAATGTGCTCCAGAAAGGCAGAAAACAACACTTTGATATAACTTGAGAAAGAATGCAAAAAACAGTCCACTGTCAGAACAGGCTGCTTGGACACTTTCAGAACAGCTCTGTTAATGACTGAAATCAGCTCTTTAAGAGATTGTCAAAAGAGACTCTGAAAACGAAACATTGATAACTTTTGAGCAAAAGGCTGCACACACGTAATTCAACATACTCTGATTGTCATTTAGAGTTACATTATAGGAGCATTCAACAACAAGTCAAAATGTGCTCCAGAAAGGCAGAAAACAACACTTTGATAGTTTGATATAACTTGAGAACGAATGCAAAAAACAGTCCACTCTCAGAACAGGCCGCTTGGACACTTTCAGAACGGCTCTGTTAATGACTGAAAACAGCTCTCGAAGAGATTGTCAAAAGAGACTGAAAACGAAACATTGATCACTTTTGAGCAAAAGGCTGCACACACGCAATTCAAGTTGCTCTGATTGTCATTTAGAGTTACATTATAGGAGCATTCAGCAACAAGTCAAAATGTGCTCCAGAAAGGCAGAAAACAACACTTTGATATAACTTGAGAACGAATGCAAAAAATAGTCCACTCTCAGAACAAGCTGCTTGGACACTATCAGAACAGCTCTGTTAATGACTGAAATCAGCTCTTTAAGAGATTGTCAAAAGAGACTCTGAAAACGAAACGTTGATAACTTTTGAGCAAAAGGCTGCACACACGTAATTCAAGTTGCTCTGATTGTCATTTAGAGTTACATTATAGGAGCATTCAACAACAAGTCAAAATGTGCTCGAGAAAGGCAGAAAACAACACTTTGATATAACTTGAGAACGAATGCAAAAAACAGTCCACTCTCAGAACAGGCCGCTTGGACACTTTCAGAACGGCTCTGTTAATGACTGAAAACAGCTCTCGAAGAGATTGTCAAAAGAGACTCTGAAAACGAAACGTTGATCACTTTTGAGCAAAAGGCTGCACACACGCAATTCAAGTTGCTCTGATTGTCATTTAGAGTTACATTATAGGAGCATTCAACAACAAGTCAAAATGTGCTCGAGAAAGGCAGAAAACAACACTTTGATATAACTTGAGAACGAATGCAAAAAACAGTCCACTCTCAGAACAGGCCGCTTGGACACTTTCAGAACGGCTCTGTTAATGACTGAAAACAGCTCTCGAAGAGATTGTCAAAAGAGACTCTGAAAACGAAACGTTGATCACTTTTGAGCAAAAGGCTGCACACACGCAATTCAAGTTGCTCTGATTGTCATTTAGAGTTACATTATAGGAGCATTCAACAACAAGTCAAAATGTGCTCGAGAAAGGCAGAAAACAACACTTTGATATAACTTGAGAAAGAATGCAAAAAACAGTCCACTGTCAGAACAGGCTGCTTGGACACTTTCAGAACAGCTCTGTTAATGACTGAAATCAGCTCTTTAAGAGATTGTCAAAAGAGACTCTGAAAACGAAACATTGATAACTTTTGAGCAAAAGGCTGCACACACGTAATTCAACATACTCTGATTGTCATTTAGAGTTACATTATAGGAGCATTCAGCAACAAGTCAAAATGTGCTCCAGAAAAGCAGAAAACAACACTGATAGAACTTGAGAACGAATGCAAAAAACAGTCCACTCTAAGAACAGGCCGCTTGGACACTTTCAGAACGGCTCTGTTAATGACTGAAAACAGCTCTCGAAGAGATTGTCAAAAGAGACTCTGAAAACGAAACGTTGATCACTTTTGAGCAAAAGGCTGCACACACGCAATTCAAGTTGCTCTGATTGTCATTTAGAGTTACATTATAGGAGCATTCAACAACAAGTCAAAATGTGCTCGAGAAAGGCAGAAAACAACACTTTGATATAACTTGAGAACGAATGCAAAAAACAGTCCACTCTCAGAACAGGCTGCTTGGACACTTTCAGAACAGCTCTGTTAATGACTGAAATCAGCTCTTTAAGAGATTGTCAAAAGAGACTCTGAAAACGAAACATTGATAACTTTTGAGCAAAAGGCTGCACACACGTAATTCAACATACTCTGATTGTCATTTAGAGTTACATTATAGGAGCATTCAGCAACAAGTCAAAATGTGCTCCAGAAAAGCAGAAAACAACACTGATAGAACTTGAGAACGAATGCAAAAAACAGTCCACTCTAAGAACAGGCCGCTTGGACACTTTCAGAACGGCTCTGTTAATGACTGAAAACAGCTCTCGAAGAGATTGTCAAAAGAGACTCTGAAAACGAAACATTGATAACTTTTGAGCAAAAGGCTGCACACACGTAATTCAACATACTCTGATTGTCATTTAGAGTTACATTATAGGAGCATTCAACAACAAGTCAAAATGTGCTCCAGAAAGGCAGAAAACAACACTTTGATAGTTTGATATAACTTGAGAACGAATGCAAAAAACAGTCCACTCTCAGAACAGGCCGCTTGGACACTTTCAGAACAGCTCTGTTAATGACTGAAAACAGCTCTCGAAGAGATTGTCAAAAGAGACTCCGAAAACGAAACGTTGATCACTTTTGAGCAAAAGGCTGCACACACGCAATTCAAGTTGCTCTGATTGTCATTTAGAGTTACATTATAGGAGCATTCAGCAACAAGTCAAAATGTGCTCGAGAAAGGCAGAAAACAACACTTTGATATAACTTGAGAAAGAATGCAAAAAACAGTCCACTGTCAGAACAGGCTGCTTGGACACTTTCAGAACAGCTCTGTTAATGACTGAAATCAGCTCTTTAAGAGATTGTCAAAAGAGACTCTGAAAACGAAACATTGATAACTTTTGAGCAAAAGGCTGCACACACGTAATTCAACATACTCTGATTGTCATTTAGAGTTACATTATAGGAGCATTCAGCAACAAGTCAAAATGTGCTCCAGAAAAGCAGAAAACAACACTGATAGAACTTGAGAACGAATGCAAAAAACAGTCCACTCTAAGAACAGGCCGCTTGGACACTTTCAGAACGGCTCTGTTAATGACTGAAAACAGCTCTCGAAGAGATTGTCAAAAGAGACTCTGAAAACGAAACGTTGATCACTTTTGAGCAAAAGGCTGCACACACGCAATTCAAGTTGCTCTGATTGTCATTTAGAGTTACATTATAGGAGCATTCAACAACAAGTCAAAATGTGCTCGAGAAAGGCAGAAAACAACACTTTGATATAACTTGAGAACGAATGCAAAAAACAGTCCACTCTCAGAACAGGCTGCTTGGACACTTTCAGAACAGCTCTGTTAATGACTGAAATCAGCTCTTTAAGAGATTGTCAAAAGAGACTCTGAAAACGAAACATTGATAACTTTTGAGCAAAAGGCTGCACACACGTAATTCAACATACTCTGATTGTCATTTAGAGTTACATTATAGGAGCATTCAGCAACAAGTCAAAATGTGCTCCAGAAAAGCAGAAAACAACACTGATAGAACTTGAGAACGAATGCAAAAAACAGTCCACTCTAAGAACAGGCCGCTTGGACACTTTCAGAACGGCTCTGTTAATGACTGAAAACAGCTCTCGAAGAGATTGTCAAAAGAGACTCTGAAAACGAAACATTGATAACTTTTGAGCAAAAGGCTGCACACACGTAATTCAACATACTCTGATTGTCATTTAGAGTTACATTATAGGAGCATTCAACAACAAGTCAAAATGTGCTCCAGAAAGGCAGAAAACAACACTTTGATAGTTTGATATAACTTGAGAACGAATGCAAAAAACAGTCCACTCTCAGAACAGGCCGCTTGGACACTTTCAGAACAGCTCTGTTAATGACTGAAAACAGCTCTCGAAGAGATTGTCAAAAGAGACTCCGAAAACGAAACGTTGATCACTTTTGAGCAAAAGGCTGCACACACGCAATTCAAGTTGCTCTGATTGTCATTTAGAGTTACATTATAGGAGCATTCAGCAACAAGTCAAAATGTGCTCCAGAAAAGCAGAAAACAACACTGATAGAACTTGAGAACGAATGCAAAAAACAGTCCACTCTCAGAACAGGCCGCTTGGACACTTTCAGAACGGCTCTGTTAATGACTGAAAACAGCTCTCGAAGAGATTGTCAAAAGAGACTCTGAAAACGAAACGTTGATCACTTTTGAGCAAAAGGCTGCACACACGCAATTCAAGTTGCTCTGATTGTCATTTAGAGTTACATTATAGGAGCATTCAACAACAAGTCAAAATGTGCTCGAGAAAGGCAGAAAACAACACTTTGATATAACTTGAGAAAGAATGCAAAAAACAGTCCACTGTCAGAACAGGCTGCTTGGACACTTTCAGAACAGCTCTGTTAATGACTGAAATCAGCTCTTTAAGAGATTGTCAAAAGAGACTCTGAAAATGAAACATTGATAACTTTTGAGCAAAAGGCTGCACACACGTAATTCAACATACTCTGATTGTCATTTAGAGTTACATTATAGGAGCATTCAACAACAAGTCAAAATGTGCTCCAGAAAGGCAGAAAACAACACTTTGATAGTTTGATATAACTTGAGAACGAATGCAAAAAACAGTCCACTCTCAGAACAGGCCGCTTGGACACTTTCAGAACGGCTCTGTTAATGACTGAAAACAGCTCTCGAAGAGATTGTCAAAAGAGACTGAAAACGAAACATTGATCACTTTTGAGCAAAAGGCTGCACACACGCAATTCAAGTTGCTCTGATTGTCATTTAGAGTTACATTATAGGAGCATTCAGCAACAAGTCAAAATGTGCTCCAGAAAGGCAGAAAACAACACTTTGATATAACTTGAGAACGAATGCAAAAAATAGTCCACTCTCAGAACAAGCTGCTTGGACACTATCAGAACAGCTCTGTTAATGACTGAAATCAGCTCTTTAAGAGATTGTCAAAAGAGACTCTGAAAACGAAACGTTGATAACTTTTGAGCAAAAGGCTGCACACACGTAATTCAAGTTGCTCTGATTGTCATTTAGAGTTACATTATAGGAGCATTCAACAACAAGTCAAAATGTGCTCGAGAAAGGCAGAAAACAACACTTTGATATAACTTGAGAACGAATGCAAAAAACAGTCCACTCTCAGAACAGGCCGCTTGGACACTTTCAGAACGGCTCTGTTAATGACTGAAAACAGCTCTCGAAGAGATTGTCAAAAGAGACTCTGAAAACGAAACGTTGATCACTTTTGAGCAAAAGGCTGCACACACGCAATTCAAGTTGCTCTGATTGTCATTTAGAGTTACATTATAGGAGCATTCAACAACAAGTCAAAATGTGCTCGAGAAAGGCAGAAAACAACACTTTGATATAACTTGAGAACGAATGCAAAAAACAGTCCACTCTCAGAACAGGCCGCTTGGACACTTTCAGAACGGCTCTGTTAATGACTGAAAACAGCTCTCGAAGAGATTGTCAAAAGAGACTCTGAAAACGAAACGTTGATCACTTTTGAGCAAAAGGCTGCACACACGCAATTCAAGTTGCTCTGATTGTCATTTAGAGTTACATTATAGGAGCATTCAACAACAAGTCAAAATGTGCTCGAGAAAGGCAGAAAACAACACTTTGATATAACTTGAGAAAGAATGCAAAAAACAGTCCACTGTCAGAACAGGCTGCTTGGACACTTTCAGAACAGCTCTGTTAATGACTGAAATCAGCTCTTTAAGAGATTGTCAAAAGAGACTCTGAAAACGAAACATTGATAACTTTTGAGCAAAAGGCTGCACACACGTAATTCAACATACTCTGATTGTCATTTAGAGTTACATTATAGGAGCATTCAGCAACAAGTCAAAATGTGCTCCAGAAAAGCAGAAAACAACACTGATAGAACTTGAGAACGAATGCAAAAAACAGTCCACTCTAAGAACAGGCCGCTTGGACACTTTCAGAACAGCTCTGTTAATGACTGAAAACAGCTCTCGAAGAGATTGTCAAAAGAGACTCCGAAAACGAAACGTTGATCACTTTTGAGCAAAAGGCTGCACACACGCAATTCAAGTTGCTCTGATTGTCATTTAGAGTTACATTATAGGAGTATTCAGCAACAAGTCAAAATGTGCTCCAGAAAGGCAGAAAACAACACTTTGATATAACTTAAGAACGAATGCAAAAAATAGTCCACTCTCAGAACTGGCTGCTTGGACACTATCAGAACAGCTCTGTTAATGACTGAAATCAGCTCTTTAAGAGATTGTCAAAAGAGTCTCTGAAAACGAAACATTGATAACTTTTGAGCAAAATGCTGCACACACGTAATTCAACATACTCTGATTGTCATTTAGAGTTACATTATAGGAACATTCAACAACAAGTCAAAATGTGCTCCAGAAAGGCAGAAAACAACTTTTTGATAGTTTGATATAACTTGAGAACGAATGCAAAAAACTGTCCACTCTCAGAACAGGCCGCTTGGACACTTTCAGAACAGCTCTGTTAATGACTGAAAACAGCTCTCGAAGAGATTGTCAAAAGAGACTCCGAAAACGAAACGTTGATCACTTTTGAGCAAAAGGCTGCACACACGCAATTCAAGTTGCTCTGATTGTCATTTAGAGTTACATTATAGGAGCATTCAGCAACAAGTCAAAATGTGCTCCAGAAAAGCAGAAAACAACACTGATAGAACTTGAGAACGAATGCAAAAAACAGTCCACTCTCAGAACAGGCCGCTTGGACACTTTCAGAACAGCTCTGTTAATGACTGAAAACAGCTCTCGAAGAGATTGTCAAAAGAGACTCTGAAAACGAAACGTTGATCACTTTTGAGCAAAAGGCTGCACACACGCAATTCAAGTTGCTCTGATTGTCATTTAGAGTTACATTATAGGAGCATTCAGCAACTAGTCAAAATGTGCTCCAGAAAGGCAGAAAACAACACTTTGATATAACTTGAGAACGAATGCAAAAAATAGTCCACTCTCAGAACAGGCTGCTTGGACACTTTCAGAACAGCTCTGTTAATGACTGAAATCAGCTCTTTAAGAGATTGTCAAAAGAGACTCTGAAAACGAAACATTGATAACTTTTGAGCAAAAGGCTGCACACACGTAATTCAACATACTCTGATTGTCATTTAGAGTTACATTATAGGAGCATTCAACAACAAGTCAAAATGTGCTCCAGAAAGGCAGAAAACAACAGTTTGATAGTTTGATATAACTTGAGAACGAATGCAAAAAACAGTCCACTCTCAGAACAGGCCGCTTGGACACTTTCAGAACAGCTCTGTTAATGACTGAAAACAGCTCTCGAAGAGATTGTCAAAAGAGACTCCGAAAATGAAACGTTGATCACTTTTGAGCAAAAGGCTGCACACACGCAATTCAAGTTGCTCTGATTGTCATTTAGAGTTACATTATAGGAGCATTCAGCAACAAGTCAAAATGTGCTCCAGAAAAGCAGAAAACAACACTGATAGAACTTGAGAACGAATGCAAAAAACAGTCCACTCTCAGAACAGGCCGCTTGGACACTTTCAGAACAGCTCTGTTAATGACTGAAAACAGCTCTCGAAGAGATTGTCAAAAGAGACTCCGAAAACGAAACGTTGATCACTTTTGAGCAAAAGGCTGCACACACGCAATTCAAGTTTCTCTGATTGTCATTTAGAGTTACATTATAGGATTATTCAACAACAAGTCAAAATGTGCTCATGAAAGGCAGAAAACAACACTGATAGAACTTGAGAACGAATGCAAAAAACAGTCCACTCTAAGAACAGGCCGCTTGGACACTTTCAGAACAGCTCTGTTAATGACTGAAAACAGCTCTCGAAGAGATTGTCAAAAGAGACTCCGAAAACGAAACGTTGATCACTTTTGAGCAAAAGGCTGCACACACGCAATTCAAGTTGCTCTGATTGTCATTTAGAGTTACATTATAGGATTATTCAACAACAAGTCAAAATGTGCTCGTGAAAGGCAGAAAACAACACTTTGATAGTTTGATATAACTTGAGAACGAATGCAAAAAACAGTCCACTCAAAGAACAGGCCGCTTGGACACTTTCAGAACAGCTCTGTTAATGACTGAAAACAGCTCTCGAAGAGATTGTCAAAAGAGACTCCGAAAACGAAACGTTGATCACTTTTGAGCAAAAGGCTGCACACACGCAATTCAAGTTGCTCTGATTGTCATTTAGAGTTACATTATAGGAGCATTCAACAACAAGTCAAAATGTGCTCGAGAAAGGCAGAAAACAACACTTTGATATAACTTGAGAACGAATGCAAAAAACAGTCCACTCTCAGAACAGGCCGCTTGGACACTTTCAGAACGGCTCTGTTAATGACTGAAAACAGCTCTCGAAGAGATTGTCAAAAGAGACTCTGAAAACGAAACATTGATAACTTTTGAGCAAAAGGCTGCACACACGTAATTCAACATACTCTGATTGTCATTTAGAGTTACATTATAGGAGCATTCAGCAACAAGTCAAAATGTGCTCCAGAAAAGCAGAAAACAACACTGATAGAACTTGAGAACGAATGCAAAAAACAGTCCACTCTAAGAACAGGCCGCTTGGACACTTTCAGAACAGCTCTGTTAATGACTGAAAACAGCTCTCGAAGAGATTGTCAAAAGAGACTCCGAAAACGAAACGTTGATCACTTTTGAGCAAAAGGCTGCACACACGCAATTCAAGTTGCTCTGATTGTCATTTAGAGTTACATTATAGGAGTATTCAGCAACAAGTCAAAATGTGCTCCAGAAAGGCAGAAAACAACACTTTGATATAACTTAAGAACGAATGCAAAAAATAGTCCACTCTCAGAACTGGCTGCTTGGACACTATCAGAACAGCTCTGTTAATGACTGAAATCAGCTCTTTAAGAGATTGTCAAAAGAGTCTCTGAAAACGAAACATTGATAACTTTTGAGCAAAATGCTGCACACACGTAATTCAACATACTCTGATTGTCATTTAGAGTTACATTATAGGAACATTCAACAACAAGTCAAAATGTGCTCCAGAAAGGCAGAAAACAACTTTTTGATAGTTTGATATAACTTGAGAACGAATGCAAAAAACTGTCCACTCTCAGAACAGGCCGCTTGGACACTTTCAGAACAGCTCTGTTAATGACTGAAAACAGCTCTCGAAGAGATTGTCAAAAGAGACTCCGAAAACGAAACGTTGATCACTTTTGAGCAAAAGGCTGCACACACGCAATTCAAGTTGCTCTGATTGTCATTTAGAGTTACATTATAGGAGCATTCAGCAACAAGTCAAAATGTGCTCCAGAAAAGCAGAAAACAACACTGATAGAACTTGAGAACGAATGCAAAAAACAGTCCACTCTCAGAACAGGCCGCTTGGACACTTTCAGAACAGCTCTGTTAATGACTGAAAACAGCTCTCGAAGAGATTGTCAAAAGAGACTCTGAAAACGAAACGTTGATCACTTTTGAGCAAAAGGCTGCACACACGCAATTCAAGTTGCTCTGATTGTCATTTAGAGTTACATTATAGGAGCATTCAACAACAAGTCAAAATGTGCTCCAGAAAGGCAGAAAACAACAGTTTGATAGTTTGATATAACTTGAGAACGAATGCAAAAAACAGTCCACTCTCAGAACAGGCCGCTTGGACACTTTCAGAACAGCTCTGTTAATGACTGAAAACAGCTCTCGAAGAGATTGTCAAAAGAGACTCCGAAAACGAAACGTTGATCACTTTTGAGCAAAAGGCTGCACACACGCAATTCAAGTTGCTCTGATTGTCATTTAGAGTTACATTATAGGAGCATTCAGCAACAAGTCAAAATGTGCTCCAGAAAAGCAGAAAACAACACTGATAGAACTTGAGAACGAATGCAAAAAACAGTCCACTCTCAGAACAGGCCGCTTGGACACTTTCAGAACAGCTCTGTTAATGACTGAAAACAGCTCTCGAAGAGATTGTCAAAAGAGACTCCGAAAACGAAACGTTGATCACTTTTGAGCAAAAGGCTGCACACACGCAATTCAAGTTTCTCTGATTGTCATTTAGAGTTACATTATAGGATTATTCAACAACAAGTCAAAATGTGCTCATGAAAGGCAGAAAACAACACTGATAGAACTTGAGAACGAATGCAAAAAACAGTCCACTCTAAGAACAGGCCGCTTGGACACTTTCAGAACAGCTCTGTTAATGACTGAAAACAGCTCTCGAAGAGATTGTCAAAAGAGACTCCGAAAACGAAACGTTGATCACTTTTGAGCAAAAGGCTGCACACACGCAATTCAAGTTGCTCTGATTGTCATTTAGAGTTACATTATAGGATTATTCAACAACAAGTCAAAATGTGCTCGTGAAAGGCAGAAAACAACACTTTGATAGTTTGATATAACTTGAGAACGAATGCAAAAACCAGTCCACTCTAAGAACAGACCGCTTGGACACTTTCAGAACAGCTCTGTTAATGACTGAAAACAGCTCTCGAAGAGATTGTCAAAAGAGACTCCGAAAACGAAACGTTGATCACTTTTGAGCAAAAGGCTGCACACACGCAATTCAAGTTGCTCTGATTGTCATTTAGAGTTACATTATAGGATTATTCAACAACAAGTCAAAATGTGCTCGTGAAAGGCAGAAAACAACACTTTGATAGTTTGATATAACTTGAGAACGAATGCAAAAAACAGTCCACTCTAAGAACAGGCCGCTTGGACACTTTCAGAACAGCTCTGTTAATGACTGAAAACAGCTCTCGAAGAGATTGTCAAAAGAGACTCCGAAAACGAAACGTTGATCACTTTTGAGCAAAAGGCTGCACACACGCAATTCAAGTTGCTCTGATTGTCATTTAGAGTTACATTATAGGAGCATTCAACAACAAGTCAAAATGTGCTCGTGAAAGGCAGAAAACAACACTTTGATAGTTTGATATAACTTGAGAACGAATGCAAAAAACAGTCCACTCTCAGAACAGGCCGCTTGGACACTTTCAGAACAGCTCTGTTAATGACTGAAAACAGCTCTCGAAGAGATTGTCAAAAGAGACTCCGAAAACGAAACGTTGATCACTTTTGAGCAAAAGGCTGCACACACGCAATTCAAGTTGCTCTGATTGTCATTTAGAGTTACATTATAGGATTATTCAACAACAAGTCAAAATGTGCTCGTGAAAGGCAGAAAACAACACTTTGATAGTTTGATATAACTTGAGAACGAATGCAAAAACCAGTCCACTCTAAGAACAGGCCGCTTGGACACTTTCAGAACAGCTCTGTTAATGACTGAAAACAGCTCTCGAAGAGATTGTCAAAAGAGACTCCGAAAACGAAACGTTGATCACTTTTGAGCAAAAGGCTGCACACACGCAATTCAAGTTGCTCTGATTGTCATTTAGAGTTACATTATAGGAGCATTCAACAACAAGTCAAAATGTGCTCGTGAAAGGCAGAAAACAACACTTTGATAGTTTGATATAACTTGAGAACGAATGCAAAAAACAGTCCACTCTCAGAACAGGCCGCTTGGACACTTTCAGAACAGCTCTGTTAATGACTGAAAACAGCTCTCGAAGAGATTGTCAAAAGAGACTCCGAAAACGAAACGTTGATCACTTTTGAGCAAAAGGCTGCACACACGCAATTCAAGTTGCTCTGATTGTCATTTAGAGTTACATTATAGGATTATTCAACAACAAGTCAAAATGTGCTCGTGAAAGGCAGAAAACAACACTTTGATAGTTTGATATAACTTGAGAACGAATGCAAAAACCAGTCCACTCTAAGAACAGGCCGCTTGGACACTTTCAGAACAGCTCTGTTAATGACTGAAAACAGCTCTCGAAGAGATTGTCAAAAGAGACTCCGAAAACGAAACGTTGATCACTTTTGAGCAAAAGGCTGCACACACGCAATTCAAGTTGCTCTGATTGTCATTTAGAGTTACATTATAGGATTATTCAACAACAAGTCAAAATGTGCTCGTGAAAGGCAGAAAACAACACTTTGATAGTTTGATATAACTTGAGAACGAATGCAAAAAACAGTCCACTCTCAGAACAGGCCGCTTGGACACTTTCAGAACAGCTCTGTTAATGACTGAAAACAGCTCTCGAAGAGATTGTCAAAAGAGACTCCGAAAACGAAACGTTGATCACTTTTGAGCAAAAGGCTGCACACATGCAATTCAAGGTGCTCTGGTTGTCATTTAGAGTTACATTATAGGATTATTCAACAACAAGTCAAAATGTGCTCGTGAAAGGCAGAAAACAACACTTTGATAGTTTGATATAACTTGAGAACGAATGCAAAAAACAGTCCACTCTAAGAACAGGCCGCTTGGACACTTTCAGAACAGCTCTGTTAATGACTGAAAACAGCTCTCGAAGAGATTGTCAAAAGAGACTCCGAAAACGAAACGTTGATCACTTTTGAGCAAAAGGCTGCACACACGCAATTCAAGTTGCTCTGATTGTCATTTAGAGTTACATTATAGGATTATTCAACAACAAGTCAAAATGTGCTCGTGAAAGGCAGAAACAACACTTTGATAGTTTGATATAACTTGAGAACGAATGCAAAAAACAGTCCACTCTAAGAACAGGCCGCTTGGACACTTTCAGAACAGCTCTGTTAATGACTGAAAACAGCTCTCGAAGAGATTGTCAAAAGAGACTCTGAAAACGAAACGTTGATCACTTTTGAGCAAAAGGCTGCACACACGCAATTCAAGTTGCTCTGATTGTCATTTAGAGTTACATTATAGGATTATTCAACAACAAGTCAAAATGTGCTCGTGAAAGGCAGAAAACAACACTTTGATAGTTTGATATAACTTGAGAACGAATGCAAAAAACAGTCCACTCTAAGAACAGGCCGCTTGGACACTTTCAGAACAGCTCTGTTAATGACTGAAAACAGCTCTCGAAGAGATTGTCAAAAGAGACTCCGAAAACGAAACGTTGATCACTTTTGAGCAAAAAGCTGCACACACGCAATTCAAGTTGCTCTGATTGTCATTTAGAGTTACATTATAGGATTATTCAACAACAAGTCAAAATGTGCTCGTGAAAGGCAGAAAACAACACTTTGATAGTTTGATATAACTTGAGAACGAATGCAAAAAACAGTCCACTCTCAGAACAGGCCGCTTGGACACTTTCAGAACAGCTCTGTTAATGACTGAAAACAGCTCTCGAAGAGATTGTCAAAAGAGACTCCGAAAACGAAACGTTGATCACTTTTGAGCAAAAGGCTGCACACACGCAATTCAAGTTGCTCTGATTGTCATTTAGAGTTACATTATAGGAGCATTCAGCAACAAGTCAAAATGTGCTCCAGAAAAGCAGAAAACAACACTGATAGAACTTGAGAACGAATGCAAAAAACAGTCCACTCTCAGAACAGGCCGCTTGGACACTTTCAGAACAGCTCTGTTAATGACTGAAAACAGCTCTCGAAGAGATTGTCAAAAGATACTCTGAAAACGAAACGTTGATCACTTTTGAGCAAAAGACTGCACACACGCAATTCAAGTTGCTCTGATTGTCATTTAGAGTTACATTATAGGATTATTCAACAACAAGTCAAAATGTGCTCGTGAAAGGCAGAAAACAACACTTTGATAGTTTGATATAACTTGAGAACGAATGCAAAAAACAGTCCACTCTAAGAACAGGCCGCTTGGACACTTTCAGAACAGCTCTGTTAATGACTGAAAACAGCTCTCGAAGAGATTGTCAAAAGAGACTCCGAAAACGAAACGTTGATCACTTTTGAGCAAAAGGCTGCACACACGCAATTCAAGTTGCTCTGATTGTCATTTAGAGTTACATTATAGGATTATTCAACAACAAGTCAAAATGTGCTCGTGAAAGGCAGAAAACAACCCTTTGATAGTTTGATATAACTTGAGAACGAATGCAAAAAACAGTCCACTCTAAGAACAGGCCGCTTGGACACTTTCAGAACAGCTCTGTTAATGACTGAAAACAGCTCTCGAAGAGATTGTCAAAAGAGACTCTGAAAACGAAACGTTGATCACTTTTGAGCAAAAGGCTGCACACACGCAATTCAAGTTGCTCTGATTGTCATTTAGAGTTACATTATAGGATTATTCAACAACAAGTCAAAATGTGCTCGTGAAAGGCAGAAAACAACACTTTGATAGTTTGATATAACTTGAGAACGAATGCAAAAAACAGTCCACTCTAAGAACAGGCCGCTTGGACACTTTGAGAACAGCTCTGTTAATGACTGAAAACAGCTCTCGAAGAGATTGTCAAAAGAGACTCCGAAAACGAAACGTTGATCACTTTTGAGCAAAAGGCTGCACACACGCAATTCAAGTTGCTCTGATTGTCATTTAGAGTTACATTATAGGAGCATTCAGCAACAAGTCAAAATGTGCTCGTGAAAGGCAGAAAACAACACTTTGATAGTTTGATATAACTTGAGAACGAATGCAAAAAACAGTCCACTCTAAGAACAGGCCGCTTGGACACTTTCAGAACAGCTCTGTTAATGACTGAAAACAGCTCTCGAAGAGATTGTCAAAAGAGACTCCGAAAACGAAACGTTGATCACTTTTGAGCAAAAGGCTGCACACACGCAATTCAAGTTGCTCTGATTGTCATTTAGAGTTACATTATAGGAGCATTCAACAACAAGTCAAAATGTGCTCGTGAAAGGCAGAAAACAACACTTTGATAGTTTGATATAACTTGAGAACGAATGCAAAAAACAGTCCACTCTCAGAACAGGCCGCTTGGACACTTTCAGAACAGCTCTGTTAATGACTGAAAACAGCTCTCGAAGAGATTGTCAAAAGAGACTCCGAAAACGAAACGTTGATCACTTTTGAGCAAAAGGCTGCACACACACAATTCAAGTTGCTCTGATTGTCATTTAGAGTTACATTATAGGATTATTCAACAACAAGTCAAAATGTGCTCGTGAAAGGCAGAAAACAACACTTTGATAGTTTGATATAACTTGAGAACGAATGCAAAAACCAGTCCACTCTAAGAACAGGCCGCTTGGACACTTTCAGAACAGCTCTGTTAATGACTGAAAACAGCTCTCGAAGAGATTGTCAAAAGAGACTCCGAAAACGAAACGTTGATCACTTTTGAGCAAAAGGCTGCACACACGCAATTCAAGTTGCTCTGATTGTCATTTAGAGTTACATTATAGGATTATTCAACAACAAGTCAAAATGTGCTCGTGAAAGGCAGAAAACAACACTTTGATAGTTTGATATAACTTGAGAACGAATGCAAAAAACAGTCCACTCTCAGAACAGGCCGCTTGGACACTTTCAGAACAGCTCTGTTAATGACTGAAAACAGCTCTCGAAGAGATTGTCAAAAGAGACTCCGAAAACGAAACGTTGATCACTTTTGAGCAAAAGGCTGCACACACGCAATTCAAGGTGCTCTGGTTGTCATTTAGAGTTACATTATAGGATTATTCAACAACAAGTCAAAATGTGCTCGTGAAAGGCAGAAAACAACACTTTGATAGTTTGATATAACTTGAGAACGAATGCAAAAAACAGTCCACTCTCAGAACAGGCCGCTTGGACACTTTCAGAACAGCTCTGTTAATGACTGAAAACAGCTCTCGAAGAGATTGTCAAAAGAGACTCCGAAAACGAAACGTTGATCACTTTTGAGCAAAAGGCTGCACACACGCAATTCAAGTTGCTCTGATTGTCATTTAGAGTTACATTATAGGAGCATTCAACAACAAGTCAAAATGTGCTCGTGAAAGGCAGAAAACAACACTTTGATAGTTTGATATAACTTGAGAACGAATGCAAAAAACAGTCCACTCTCAGAACAGGCCGCTTGGACACTTTCAGAACAGCTCTGTTAATGACTGAAAACAGCTCTCGAAGAGATTGTCAAAAGAGACTCCGAAAACGAAACGTTGATCACTTTTGAGCAAAAGGCTGCACACACGCAATTCAAGTTGCTCTGATTGTCATTTAGAGTTACATTATAGGATTATTCAACAACAAGTCAAAATGTGCTCGTGAAAGGCAGAAAACAACACTTTGATAGTTTGATATAACTTGAGAACGAATGCAAAAACCAGTCCACTCTAAGAACAGGCCGCTTGGACACTTTCAGAACAGCTCTGTTAATGACTGAAAACAGCTCTCGAAGAGATTGTCAAAAGAGACTCCGAAAACGAAACGTTGATCACTTTTGAGCAAAAGGCTGCACACACGCAATTCAAGTTGCTCTGATTGTCATTTAGAGTTACATTATAGGATTATTCAACAACAAGTCAAAATGTGCTCGTGAAAGGCAGAAAACAACACTTTGATAGTTTGATATAACTTGAGAACGAATGCAAAAAACAGTCCACTCTCAGAACAGGCCGCTTGGACACTTTCAGAACAGCTCTGTTAATGACTGAAAACAGCTCTCGAAGAGATTGTCAAAAGAGACTCCGAAAACGAAACGTTGATCACTTTTGAGCAAAAGGCTGCACACACGCAATTCAAGGTGCTCTGGTTGTCATTTAGAGTTACATTATAGGATTATTCAACAACAAGTCAAAATGTGCTCGTGAAAGGCAGAAAACAACACTTTGATAGTTTGATATAACTTGAGAACGAATGCAAAAAACAGTCCACTCTAAGAACAGGCCGCTTGGACACTTTCAGAACAGCTCTGTTAATGACTGAAAACAGCTCTCGAAGAGATTGTCAAAAGAGACTCCGAAAACGAAACGTTGATCACTTTTGAGCAAAAGGCTGCACACACGCAATTCAAGTTGCTCTGATTGTCATTTAGAGTTACATTATAGGATTATTCAACAACAAGTCAAAATGTGCTCGTGAAAGGCAGAATACAACCCTTTGATAGTTTGATATAACTTGAGAACGAATGCAAAAAACAGTCCACTCTAAGAACAGGCCGCTTGGACACTTTCAGAACAGCTCTGTTAATGACTGAAAACAGCTCTCGAAGAGATTGTCAAAAGAGACTCTGAAAACGAAACGTTGATCACTTTTGAGCAAAAGGCTGCACACACGCAATTCAAGTTGCTCTGATTGTCATTTAGAGTTACATTATAGGATTATTCAACAACAAGTCAAAATGTGCTCGTGAAAGGCAGAAAACAACACTTTGATAGTTTGATATAACTTGAGAACGAATGCAAAAAACAGTCCACTCTAAGAACAGGCCGCTTGGACACTTTGAGAACAGCTCTGTTAATGACTGAAAACAGCTCTCGAAGAGATTGTCAAAAGAGACTCCGAAAACGAAACGTTGATCACTTTTGAGCAAAAGGCTGCACACACGCAATTCAAGTTGCTCTGATTGTCATTTAGAGTTACATTATAGGAGCATTCAGCAACAAGTCAAAATGTGCTCGTGAAAGGCAGAAAACAACACTTTGATAGTTTGATATAACTTGAGAACGAATGCAAAAAACAGTCCACTCTAAGAACAGGCCGCTTGGACACTTTCAGAACAGCTCTGTTAATGACTGAAAACAGCTCTCGAAGAGATTGTCAAAAGAGACTCCGAAAACGAAACGTTGATCACTTTTGAGCAAAAGGCTGCACACACGCAATTCAAGTTGCTCTGATTGTCATTTAGAGTTACATTATAGGAGCATTCAACAACAAGTCAAAATGTGCTCGTGAAAGGCAGAAAACAACACTTTGATAGTTTGATATAACTTGAGAACGAATGCAAAAAACAGTCCACTCTCAGAACAGGCCGCTTGGACACTTTCAGAACAGCTCTGTTAATGACTGAAAACAGCTCTCGAAGAGATTGTCAAAAGAGACTCCGAAAACGAAACGTTGATCACTTTTGAGCAAAAGGCTGCACACACGCAATTCAAGTTGCTCTGATTGTCATTTAGAGTTACATTATAGGATTATTCAACAACAAGTCAAAATGTGCTCGTGAAAGGCAGAAAACAACACTTTGATAGTTTGATATAACTTGAGAACGAATGCAAAAACCAGTCCACTCTAAGAACAGGCCGCTTGGACACTTTCAGAACAGCTCTGTTAATGACTGAAAACAGCTCTCGAAGAGATTGTCAAAAGAGACTCCGAAAACGAAACGTTGATCACTTTTGAGCAAAAGGCTGCACACACGCAATTCAAGTTGCTCTGATTGTCATTTAGAGTTACATTATAGGATTATTCAACAACAAGTCAAAATGTGCTCGTGAAAGGCAGAAAACAACACTTTGATAGTTTGATATAACTTGAGAACGAATGCAAAAAACAGTCCACTCTCAGAACAGGCCGCTTGGACACTTTCAGAACAGCTCTGTTAATGACTGAAAACAGCTCTCGAAGAGATTGTCAAAAGAGACTCCGAAAACGAAACGTTGATCACTTTTGAGCAAAAGGCTGCACACACGCAATTCAAGGTGCTCTGGTTGTCATTTAGAGTTACATTATAGGATTATTCAACAACAAGTCAAAATGTGCTCGTGAAAGGCAGAAAACAACACTTTGATAGTTTGATATAACTTGAGAACGAATGCAAAAAACAGTCCACTCTAAGAACAGGCCGCTTGGACACTTTCAGAACAGCTCTGTTAATGACTGAAAACAGCTCTCGAAGAGATTGTCAAAAGAGACTCCGAAAACGAAACGTTGATCACTTTTGAGCAAAAGGCTGCACACACGCAATTCAAGTTGCTCTGATTGTCATTTAGAGTTACATTATAGGATTATTCAACAACAAGTCAAAATGTGCTCGTGAAAGGCAGAAACAACACTTTGATAGTTTGATATAACTTGAGAACGAATGCAAAAAACAGTCCACTCTAAGAACAGGCCGCTTGGACACTTTCAGAACAGCTCTGTTAATGACTGAAAACAGCTCTCGAAGAGATTGTCAAAAGAGACTCTGAAAACGAAACGTTGATCACTTTTGAGCAAAAGGCTGCACACACGCAATTCAAGTTGCTCTGATTGTCATTTAGAGTTACATTATAGGATTATTCAACAACAAGTCAAAATGTGCTCGTGAAAGGCAGAAAACAACACTTTGATAGTTTGATATAACTTGAGAACGAATGCAAAAAACAGTCCACTCTAAGAACAGGCCGCTTGGACACTTTCAGAACAGCTCTGTTAATGACTGAAAACAGCTCTCGAAGAGATTGTCAAAAGAGACTCCGAAAACGAAACGTTGATCACTTTTGAGCAAAAAGCTGCACACACGCAATTCAAGTTGCTCTGATTGTCATTTAGAGTTACATTATAGGATTATTCAACAACAAGTCAAAATGTGCTCGTGAAAGGCAGAAAACAACACTTTGATAGTTTGATATAACTTGAGAACGAATGCAAAAAACAGTCCACTCTAAGAACAGGCCGCTTGGACACTTTCAGAACAGCTCTGTTAATGACTGAAAACAGCTCTCGAAGAGATTGTCAAAAGAGACTCCGAAAACGAAACGTTGATCACTTTTGAGCAAAAAGCTGCACACACGCAATTCAAGTTGCTCTGATTGTCATTTAGAGTTACATTATAGGATTATTCAACAACAAGTCAAAATGTGCTCGTGAAAGGCAGAAAACAACACTTTGATAGTTTGATATAACTTGAGAACGAATGCAAAAAACAGTCCACTCTCAGAACAGGCCGCTTGGACACTTTCAGAACAGCTCTGTTAATGACTGAAAACAGCTCTCGAAGAGATTGTCAAAAGAGACTCCGAAAACGAAACGTTGATCACTTTTGAGCAAAAGGCTGCACACACGCAATTCAAGTTGCTCTGATTGTCATTTAGAGTTACATTATAGGAGCATTCAGCAACAAGTCAAAATGTGCTCCAGAAAAGCAGAAAACAACACTGATAGAACTTGAGAACGAATGCAAAAAACAGTCCACTCTCAGAACAGGCCGCTTGGACACTTTCAGAACAGCTCTGTTAATGACTGAAAACAGCTCTCGAAGAGATTGTCAAAAGATACTCTGAAAACGAAACGTTGATCACTTTTGAGCAAAAGGCTGCACACACGCAATTCAAGTTGCTCTGATTGTCATTTAGAGTTACATTATAGGATTATTCAACAACAAGTCAAAATGTGCTCGTGAAAGGCAGAAAACAACACTTTGATAGTTTGATATAACTTGAGAACGAATGCAAAAAACAGTCCACTCTAAGAACAGGCCGCTTGGACACTTTCAGAACAGCTCTGTTAATGACTGAAAACAGCTCTCGAAGAGATTGTCAAAAGAGACTCCGAAAACGAAACGTTGATCACTTTTGAGCAAAAGGCTGCACACACGCAATTCAAGTTGCTCTGATTGTCATTTAGAGTTACATTATAGGATTATTCAACAACAAGTCAAAATGTGCTCGTGAAAGGCAGAAAACAACCCTTTGATAGTTTGATATAACTTGAGAACGAATGCAAAAAACAGTCCACTCTAAGAACAGGCCGCTTGGACACTTTCAGAACAGCTCTGTTAATGACTGAAAACAGCTCTCGAAGAGATTGTCAAAAGAGACTCTGAAAACGAAACGTTGATCACTTTTGAGCAAAAGGCTGCACACACGCAATTCAAGTTGCTCTGATTGTCATTTAGAGTTACATTATAGGATTATTCAACAACAAGTCAAAATGTGCTCGTGAAAGGCAGAAAACAACACTTTGATAGTTTGATATAACTTGAGAACGAATGCAAAAAACAGTCCACTCTAAGAACAGGCCGCTTGGACACTTTTAGAACAGCTCTGTTAATGACTGAAAACAGCTCTCGAAGAGATTGTCAAAAGAGACTCCGAAAACGAAACGTTGATCACTTTTGAGCAAAAGGCTGCACACACGCAATTCAAGTTGCTCTGATTGTCATTTAGAGTTACATTATAGGAGCATTCAGCAACAAGTCAAAATGTGCTCGTGAAAGGCAGAAAACAACACTTTGATAGTTTGATATAACTTGAGAACGAATGCAAAAAACAGTCCACTCTAAGAACAGGCCGCTTGGACACTTTCAGAACAGCTCTGTTAATGACTGAAAACAGCTCTCGAAGAGATTGTCAAAAGAGACTCCGAAAACGAAACGTTGATCACTTTTGAGCAAAAGGCTGCACACACGCAATTCAAGTTGCTCTGATTGTCATTTAGAGTTACATTATAGGAGCATTCAACAACAAGTCAAAATGTGCTCGTGAAAGGCAGAAAACAACACTTTGATAGTTTGATATAACTTGAGAACGAATGCAAAAAACAGTCCACTCTCAGAACAGGCCGCTTGGACACTTTCAGAACAGCTCTGTTAATGACTGAAAACAGCTCTCGAAGAGATTGTCAAAAGAGACTCCGAAAACGAAACGTTGATCACTTTTGAGCAAAAGGCTGCACACACGCAATTCAAGTTGCTCTGATTGTCATTTAGAGTTACATTATAGGATTATTCAACAACAAGTCAAAATGTGCTCGTGAAAGGCAGAAAACAACACTTTGATAGTTTGATATAACTTGAGAACGAATGCAAAAACCAGTCCACTCTAAGAACAGGCCGCTTGGACACTTTCAGAACAGCTCTGTTAATGACTGAAAACAGCTCTCGAAGAGATTGTCAAAAGAGACTCCGAAAACGAAACGTTGATCACTTTTGAGCAAAAGGCTGCACACACGCAATTCAAGTTGCTCTGATTGTCATTTAGAGTTACATTATAGGATTATTCAACAACAAGTCAAAATGTGCTCGTGAAAGGCAGAAAACAACACTTTGATAGTTTGATATAACTTGAGAACGAATGCAAAAAACAGTCCACTCTCAGAACAGGCCGCTTGGACACTTTCAGAACAGCTCTGTTAATGACTGAAAACAGCTCTCGAAGAGATTGTCAAAAGAGACTCCGAAAACGAAACGTTGATCACTTTTGAGCAAAAGGCTGCACACACGCAATTCAAGGTGCTCTGGTTGTCATTTAGAGTTACATTATAGGATTATTCAACAACAAGTCAAAATGTGCTCGTGAAAGGCAGAAAACAACACTTTGATAGTTTGATATAACTTGAGAACGAATGCAAAAAACAGTCCACTCTAAGAACAGGCCGCTTGGACACTTTCAGAACAGCTCTGTTAATGACTGAAAACAGCTCTCGAAGAGATTGTCAAAAGAGACTCCGAAAACGAAACGTTGATCACTTTTGAGCAAAAGGCTGCACACACGCAATTCAAGTTGCTCTGATTGTCATTTAGAGTTACATTATAGGAGCATTCAGCAACAAGTCAAAATGTGCTCCAGAAAAGCAGAAAACAACACTGATAGAACTTGAGAACGAATGCAAAAAACAGTCCACTCTCAGAACAGGCCGCTTGGACACTTTCAGAACAGCTCTGTTAATGACTGAAAACAGCTCTCGAAGAGATTGTCAAAAGATACTCTGAAAACGAAACGTTGATCACTTTTGAGCAAAAGGCTGCACACACGCAATTCAAGTTGCTCTGATTGTCATTTAGAGTTACATTATAGGATTATTCAACAACAAGTCAAAATGTGCTCGTGAAAGGCAGAAAACAACACTTTGATAGTTTGATATAACTTGAGAACGAATGCAAAAAACAGTCCACTCTAAGAACAGGCCGCTTGGACACTTTCAGAACAGCTCTGTTAATGACTGAAAACAGCTCTCGAAGAGATTGTCAAAAGAGACTCCGAAAACGAAACGTTGATCACTTTTGAGCAAAAGGCTGCACACACGCAATTCAAGTTGCTCTGATTGTCATTTAGAGTTACATTATAGGATTATTCAACAACAAGTCAAAATGTGCTCGTGAAAGGCAGAAAACAACCCTTTGATAGTTTGATATAACTTGAGAACGAATGCAAAAAACAGTCCACTCTAAGAACAGGCCGCTTGGACACTTTCAGAACAGCTCTGTTAATGACTGAAAACAGCTCTCGAAGAGATTGTCAAAAGAGACTCTGAAAACGAAACGTTGATCACTTTTGAGCAAAAGGCTGCACACACGCAATTCAAGTTGCTCTGATTGTCATTTAGAGTTACATTATAGGATTATTCAACAACAAGTCAAAATGTGCTCGTGAAAGGCAGAAAACAACACTTTGATAGTTTGATATAACTTGAGAACGAATGCAAAAAACAGTCCACTCTAAGAACAGGCCGCTTGGACACTTTTAGAACAGCTCTGTTAATGACTGAAAACAGCTCTCGAAGAGATTGTCAAAAGAGACTCCGAAAACGAAACGTTGATCACTTTTGAGCAAAAGGCTGCACACACGCAATTCAAGTTGCTCTGATTGTCATTTAGAGTTACATTATAGGAGCATTCAGCAACAAGTCAAAATGTGCTCGTGAAAGGCAGAAAACAACACTTTGATAGTTTGATATAACTTGAGAACGAATGCAAAAAACAGTCCACTCTAAGAACAGGCCGCTTGGACACTTTCAGAACAGCTCTGTTAATGACTGAAAACAGCTCTCGAAGAGATTGTCAAAAGAGACTCTGAAAACGAAACGTTGATCACTTTTGAGCAAAAGGCTGCACACACGCAATTCAAGTTGCTCTGATTGTCATTTAGAGTTACATTATAGGATTATTCAACAACAAGTCAAAATGTGCTCGTGAAAGGCAGAAAACAACACTTTGATAGTTTGATATAACTTGAGAACGAATGCAAAAAACAGTCCACTCTAAGAACAGGCCGCTTGGACACTTTTAGAACAGCTCTGTTAATGACTGAAAACAGCTCTCGAAGAGATTGTCAAAAGAGACTCCGAAAACGAAACGTTGATCACTTTTGAGCAAAAGGCTGCACACACGCAATTCAAGTTGCTCTGATTGTCATTTAGAGTTACATTATAGGAGCATTCAGCAACAAGTCAAAATGTGCTCGTGAAAGGCAGAAAACAACACTTTGATAGTTTGATATAACTTGAGAACGAATGCAAAAAACAGTCCACTCTAAGAACAGGCCGCTTGGACACTTTCAGAACAGCTCTGTTAATGACTGAAAACAGCTCTCGAAGAGATTGTCAAAAGAGACTCCGAAAACGAAACGTTGATCACTTTTGAGCAAAAGGCTGCACACACGCAATTCAAGTTGCTCTGATTGTCATTTAGAGTTACATTATAGGAGCATTCAACAACAAGTCAAAATGTGCTCGTGAAAGGCAGAAAACAACACTTTGATAGTTTGATATAACTTGAGAACGAATGCAAAAAACAGTCCACTCTCAGAACAGGCCGCTTGGACACTTTCAGAACAGCTCTGTTAATGACTGAAAACAGCTCTCGAAGAGATTGTCAAAAGAGACTCCGAAAACGAAACGTTGATCACTTTTGAGCAAAAGGCTGCACACACGCAATTCAAGTTGCTCTGATTGTCATTTAGAGTTACATTATAGGATTATTCAACAACAAGTCAAAATGTGCTCGTGAAAGGCAGAAAACAACACTTTGATAGTTTGATATAACTTGAGAACGAATGCAAAAAACAGTCCACTCTCAGAACAGGCCGCTTGGACACTTTCAGAACAGCTCTGTTAATGACTGAAAACAGCTCTCGAAGAGATTGTCAAAAGAGACTCCGAAAACGAAACGTTGATCACTTTTGAGCAAAAGGCTGCACACACGCAATTCAAGGTGCTCTGGTTGTCATTTAGAGTTACATTATAGGATTATTCAACAACAAGTCAAAATGTGCTCGTGAAAGGCAGAAAACAACACTTTGATAGTTTGATATAACTTGAGAACGAATGCAAAAAACAGTCCACTCTAAGAACAGGCCGCTTGGACACTTTCAGAACAGCTCTGTTAATGACTGAAAACAGCTCTCGAAGAGATTGTCAAAAGAGACTCCGAAAACGAAACGTTGATCACTTTTGAGCAAAAGGCTGCACACACGCAATTCAAGTTGCTCTGATTGTCATTTAGAGTTACATTATAGGATTATTCAACAACAAGTCAAAATGTGCTCGTGAAAGGCAGAAACAACACTTTGATAGTTTGATATAACTTGAGAACGAATGCAAAAAACAGTCCACTCTAAGAACAGGCCGCTTGGACACTTTCAGAACAGCTCTGTTAATGACTGAAAACAGCTCTCGAAGAGATTGTCAAAAGAGACTCTGAAAACGAAACGTTGATCACTTTTGAGCAAAAGGCTGCACACACGCAATTCAAGTTGCTCTGATTGTCATTTAGAGTTACATTATAGGATTATTCAACAACAAGTCAAAATGTGCTCGTGAAAGGCAGAAAACAACACTTTGATAGTTTGATATAACTTGAGAACGAATGCAAAAAACAGTCCACTCTAAGAACAGGCCGCTTGGACACTTTCAGAACAGCTCTGTTAATGACTGAAAACAGCTCTCGAAGAGATTGTCAAAAGAGACTCCGAAAACGAAACGTTGATCACTTTTGAGCAAAAAGCTGCACACACGCAATTCAAGTTGCTCTGATTGTCATTTAGAGTTACATTATAGGATTATTCAACAACAAGTCAAAATGTGCTCGTGAAAGGCAGAAAACAACACTTTGATAGTTTGATATAACTTGAGAACGAATGCAAAAAACAGTCCACTCTAAGAACAGGCCGCTTGGACACTTTCAGAACAGCTCTGTTAATGACTGAAAACAGCTCTCGAAGAGATTGTCAAAAGAGACTCCGAAAACGAAACGTTGATCACTTTTGAGCAAAAAGCTGCACACACGCAATTCAAGTTGCTCTGATTGTCATTTAGAGTTACATTATAGGATTATTCAACAACAAGTCAAAATGTGCTCGTGAAAGGCAGAAAACAACACTTTGATAGTTTGATATAACTTGAGAACGAATGCAAAAAACAGTCCACTCTCAGAACAGGCCGCTTGGACACTTTCAGAACAGCTCTGTTAATGACTGAAAACAGCTCTCGAAGAGATTGTCAAAAGAGACTCCGAAAACGAAACGTTGATCACTTTTGAGCAAAAGGCTGCACACACGCAATTCAAGTTGCTCTGATTGTCATTTAGAGTTACATTATAGGAGCATTCAGCAACAAGTCAAAATGTGCTCCAGAAAAGCAGAAAACAACACTGATAGAACTTGAGAACGAATGCAAAAAACAGTCCACTCTCAGAACAGGCCGCTTGGACACTTTCAGAACAGCTCTGTTAATGACTGAAAACAGCTCTCGAAGAGATTGTCAAAAGATACTCTGAAAACGAAACGTTGATCACTTTTGAGCAAAAGGCTGCACACACGCAATTCAAGTTGCTCTGATTGTCATTTAGAGTTACATTATAGGATTATTCAACAACAAGTCAAAATGTGCTCGTGAAAGGCAGAAAACAACACTTTGATAGTTTGATATAACTTGAGAACGAATGCAAAAAACAGTCCACTCTAAGAACAGGCCGCTTGGACACTTTCAGAACAGCTCTGTTAATGACTGAAAACAGCTCTCGAAGAGGTTGTCAAAAGAGACTCCGAAAACGAAACGTTGATCACTTTTGAGCAAAAGGCTGCACACACGCAATTCAAGTTGCTCTGATTGTCATTTAGAGTTACATTATAGGATTATTCAACAACAAGTCAAAATGTGCTCGTGAAAGGCAGAAAACAACCCTTTGATAGTTTGATATAACTTGAGAACGAATGCAAAAAACAGTCCACTCTAAGAACAGGCCGCTTGGACACTTTCAGAACAGCTCTGTTAATGACTGAAAACAGCTCTCGAAGAGATTGTCAAAAGAGACTCTGAAAACGAAACGTTGATCACTTTTGAGCAAAAGGCTGCACACACGCAATTCAAGTTGCTCTGATTGTCATTTAGAGTTACATTATAGGATTATTCAACAACAAGTCAAAATGTGCTCGTGAAAGGCAGAAAACAACACTTTGATAGTTTGATATAACTTGAGAACGAATGCAAAAAACAGTCCACTCTAAGAACAGGCCGCTTGGACACTTTTAGAACAGCTCTGTTAATGACTGAAAACAGCTCTCGAAGAGATTGTCAAAAGAGACTCCGAAAACGAAACGTTGATCACTTTTGAGCAAAAGGCTGCACACACGCAATTCAAGTTGCTCTGATTGTCATTTAGAGTTACATTATAGGAGCATTCAGCAACAAGTCAAAATGTGCTCGTGAAAGGCAGAAAACAACACTTTGATAGTTTGATATAACTTGAGAACGAATGCAAAAAACAGTCCACTCTAAGAACAGGCCGCTTGGACACTTTCAGAACAGCTCTGTTAATGACTGAAAACAGCTCTCGAAGAGATTGTCAAAAGAGACTCCGAAAACGAAACGTTGATCACTTTTGAGCAAAAGGCTGCACACACGCAATTCAAGTTGCTCTGATTGTCATTTAGAGTTACATTATAGGATTATTCAACAACAAGTCAAAATGTGCTCGTGAAAGGCAGAAAACAACACTTTGATAGTTTGATATAACTTGAGAACGAATGCAAAAAACAGTCCACTCTAAGAACAGGCCGCTTGGACACTTTCAGAACAGCTCTGTTAATGACTGAAAACAGCTCTCGAAGAGATTGTCAAAAGAGACTCCGAAAACGAAACGTTGATCACTTTTGAGCAAAAGGCTGCACACACGCAATTCAAGTTGCTCTGATTGTCATTTAGAGTTACATTATAGGATTATTCAACAACAAGTCAAAATGTGCTCGTGAAAGGCAGAAAACAACACTTTGATAGTTTGATATAACTTGAGAACGAATGCAAAAAACAGTCCACTCTAAGAACAGGCCGCTTGGACACTTTCAGAACAGCTCTGTTAATGACTGAAAACAGCTCTCGAAGAGATTGTCAAAAGAGACTCCGAAAACGAAACGTTGATCACTTTTGAGCAAAAGGCTGCACACACGCAATTCAAGTTGCTCTGATTGTCATTTAGAGTTACATTATAGGATTATTCAACAACAAGTCAAAATGTGCTCGTGAAAGGCAGAAAACAACACTTTGATAGTTTGATATAACTTGAGAACGAATGCAAAAAACAGTCCACTCTAAGAACAGGCCGCTTGGACACTTTCAGAACAGCTCTGTTAATGACTGAAAACAGCTCTCGAAGAGATTGTCAAAAGAGACTCCGAAAACGAAACGTTGATCACTTTTGAGCAAAAGGCTGCACACACGCAATTCAAGTTGCTCTGATTGTCATTTAGAGTTACATTATAGGATTATTCAACAACAAGTCAAAATGTGCTCGTGAAAGGCAGAAAACAACACTTTGATAGTTTGATATAACTTGAGAACGAATGCAAACAACAGTCCACTCTAAGAACAGGCCGCTTGGACACTTTCAGAACAGCTCTGTTAATGACTGAAAACAGCTCTCGAAGAGATTGTCAAAAGAGACTCCGAAAACGAAACGTTGATCACTTTTGAGCAAAAGGCTGCACACACGCAATTCAAGTTGCTCTGATTGTCATTTAGAGTTACATTATAGGAGCATTCAGCAACAAGTCAAAATGTGCTCCAGAAAAGCAGAAAACAACACTGATAGAACTTGAGAACGAATGCAAAAAACAGTCCACTCTCAGAACAGGCCGCTTGGACACTTTCAGAACAGCTCTGTTAATGACTGAAAACAGCTCTCGAAGAGATTGTCAAAAGAGACTCCGAAAACGAAACGTTGATCACTTTTGAGCAAAAGGCTGCACACACGCAATTCAAGTTTCTCTGATTGTCATTTAGAGTTACATTATAGGATTATTCAACAACAAGTCAAAATGTGCTCATGAAAGGCAGAAAACAACACTGATAGAACTTGAGAACGAATGCAAAAAACAGTCCACTCTAAGAACAGGCCGCTTGGACACTTTCAGAACAGCTCTGTTAATGACTGAAAACAGCTCTCGAAGAGATTGTCAAAAGAGACCCCGAAAACGAAACGTTGATCACTTTTGAGCAAAAGGCTGCACACACGCAATTCAAGTTGCTCTGATTGTCATTTAGAGTTACATTATAGGATTATTCAACAACAAGTCAAAATGTGCTCGTGAAAGGCAGAAAACAACACTTTGATAGTTTGATATAACTTGAGAACGAATGCAAAAACCAGTCCACTCTAAGAACAGGCCGCTTGGACACTTTCAGAACAGCTCTGTTAATGACTGAAAACAGCTCTCGAAGAGATTGTCAAAAGAGACTCCGAAAACGAAACGTTGATCACTTTTGAGCAAAAGGCTGCACACACGCAATTCAAGTTGCTCTGATTGTCATTTAGAGTTACATTATAGGAGCATTCAACAACAAGTCAAAATGTGCTCGTGAAAGGCAGAAAACAACACTTTGATAGTTTGATATAACTTGAGAACGAATGCAAAAAACAGTCCACTCTCAGAACAGGCCGCTTGGACACTTTCAGAACAGCTCTGTTAATGACTGAAAACAGCTCTCGAAGAGATTGTCAAAAGAGACTCCGAAAACGAAACGTTGATCACTTTTGAGCAAAAGGCTGCACACACGCAATTCAAGTTGCTCTGATTGTCATTTAGAGTTACATTATAGGATTATTCAACAACAAGTCAAAATGTGCTCGTGAAAGGCAGAAAACAACACTTTGATAGTTTGATATAACTTGAGAACGAATGCAAAAACCAGTCCACTCTAAGAACAGGCCGCTTGGACACTTTCAGAACAGCTCTGTTAATGACTGAAAACAGCTCTCGAAGAGATTGTCAAAAGAGACTCCGAAAACGAAACGTTGATCACTTTTGAGCAAAAGGCTGCACACACGCAATTCAAGTTGCTCTGATTGTCATTTAGAGTTACATTATAGGATTATTCAACAACAAGTCAAAATGTGCTCGTGAAAGGCAGAAAACAACACTTTGATAGTTTGATATAACTTGAGAACGAATGCAAAAGTAGTCCCAAGATGGCCGCGCGCTTAGACGCTGAGGCTCGGGGGGCGACCACACTGGTGTTTCTTTGTGTTTTTAATTACCTTTATATGTTCACTCTTTTTTTAGTACTTATAGGGAACAGTTATGTATATAGTACCTACAGCAGGCTCGACTTATTAGAAGTCGGCACGCAAAACGACAGGATAGTTAGGGCGGATTTCCTGGAGCACTACAACATTGACACGGACATAGCCAGGCTACCGGGAGAGCCCTGGTTCACAGTCCCCTCCCTGAGGCGGAGACGCCGGCGGCGGGATCGTAGGAAAAAGCGAGGCCGGAGGGGAGGCCTGCTAGAAAGGCTAAGGAGAAGCCCAAACAAGCCAGCTATTCCAAGCATTTTCCTCTCAAATGTCAGATCCCTGACAACTATGATGGATGAACTGAGACTACAGGTGGCAAAAAACAGCATCGTAGGGGATAGCTGTGTGATTATTCTGACCGAAACCTGGCTAAACGACAACATTGTGGACGCTAACGTTAGTTTAGAGGGCCGAACGCTTCATCGCGCTGACCGCACGGAGCTTAGCGGTAAGTCAAGAGGAGGTGGGATCATAATATCGACGAAGGATAGCTGGTGCTTAAACACGAAAACTGTAAGTAGCCACTGCTCACCAGACCTAGAATACTTGACTGTTAAATGCCGACCCACATACCTGCCTAGGGAGTTTAACGCGGTGCTAATTACATGTGTGTATATTGCACCTAGCTCAGACAGCAAAGTAGCATTGGCGCGACTATACGACGTCATTAGTAGCCAACAAAGTACTGATCCACAGGCTATCCACATCATAGCGGGGGACTTTAATCATGTCGACCTGAAGGCAGTACTACCCAAGTTCTACCAGCATGTAAAATGTGCAACGAGAGGAGAAAAAACACTGGATAAGGTATACACCAACATCAAACGTGCTTACAAGGCTAGTCCGCTAGCTCATCTAGGCATGTCTGACCATGTGTCAATCCTCCTGATTCCTGCATACACCACAATGGGGAAAAGTGCTCCCACCACCACTAAGACTGTCAGAACCTGGCCAGAAGGGTCCGCTCCACTGCAGATCTGCCTAAATGACACCCTATGGCAGGAATATGAGCATGAGGACCTGGAACAGTACACGTCGTCGGTTCTGAACCACATAGTGAACTGCACCAACTCAGTCACCGTGGACAAACGGGTCCGGGTCTACCCCAACACGAAGCCATGGATGACTGGGAAGGTCCAAAAACTGTTAAATGAGAGGGACAACGCCTTCTTCGCAGGGAAGCGCACACCGCTGTACAGCTCCACCAGGGCCAACCTAAAGCGCGGCATCAAAGCGGCCAAGGCAGAGCACAGAGAGAAGATTGAGGAATGCCTCCTGAGCAACGACTCCAGGCGGATGTGGCAGGGGGTTCAGCAGATGACAAACTTCAGAGCCAACAGGCTCACAGCCGCAGAGGACGACCCCCTGCTGGCGGGAAAGCTGAACACCTTCTACGCCCGGTTCGACGAGGGGCGAACGGAGGTAACCACAACACAGACACCACTCTCTCCAGCTCTCAGCAGCCTCACCCTCACAGAGCACGAGGTGAGACGCGTACTGAAGGCGGTGGACCCCAGGAAAGCCTCGGGGCCGGATGGCGTCCTGGGACGGGTGCTGAGAGACTGCGCCGACCAGCTGGCCGGGGTTTTCACCAACATCTTTAACCAGTCCCTGTCCCAGGCCACCGTCCCACCCTGCCTGAAAACCTCAACTATCATCCCAGTCCCGAAGAAAAGCACGGTGAGCTGCCTAAACGACTACCGCCCGGTGGCACTCACACCAATCATCATGAAGTGCTTCGAGAAACTAGTCCGGGCCCACATACTCACACGCCTCCCGCCCAACCTGGATCCATACCAGTTCGCCTACAGAGCCCACAGGTCCACAGAGGACGCCATAGCGACGACTCTCCACGCCACTCTATCCCACCTGGAGAGGGGAAACAGCTACGCGAGACTGCTCTTCGTGGACTTCAGCTCCGCCTTTAACACCATCCTTCCAGACAGGCTAGTGACCAAACTACTAGACCTGGGTCTATCACACTCTATATGTGCGTGGATCAAGGACTTCCTGACCAACCGCCCCCAGAGGGTGCGGGTGGGCCCCCACACCTCCACAGCCCTCAGCCTCAGCACTGGGTCACCCCAGGGCTGCGTGCTAAGCCCCATCCTCTACAACCTCTACACCCACGACTTCACCCCCATCCACCCCAGCAACTACATCGTAAAGTTTGCAGACGACACCACCGGGGTGGGATGTATCTCGGGGGGGGACGAGGCGGCGTACAGGGATGAGGTAGAGCAATTGAGCAAGCTGTGCAAGGTAAACAACCTGCTGCTAAACAAGTCAAAGACCCAGGAACTCATCGTAGACTACAGGAGGAAAAAGTCCGAGATCCTGCCCCTGCTCATCGACGGAGAGAGCGTAGAGATGGTCTCAAACCTCAGTTTCCTGGGACACATCATACGGGATGACCTGGCCTGGAAGGACAACACTAAAGGCACCATCAAGAGGGCACAACAGCGGCTATACACCCTGAGATGCCTCAAGAAACAACACAGCAAGCAGGAGATGCTGGTGGCCTTCTACCACGGCGCAGTGGAGAGCATCCTCACCTTCGGCATCTCCAACTGGTACCACAGCTGCACGGCAGCGGAGAGAAACGATCTACAGAGAGTCGTGAGAACAGCACAGGGGATCACCGGCGCCACCCTCCCCTCTCTGGAGGAGCTGTACGAAACACGCTGTCTCAGGAGGGCCTCCAAGATCTCCAAGGACCCGACCCACCCTGGGCACGAACACTTTGTCAAGCTGCCCTCGAACAGGAGGTACAGGACCCCGGCCGCTAGGACAAACAGACTGAAGGACAGCTTCTACCACAGGGCCGTCAAGGCCCTGAACACAGAAAAGGCCTAAGTTCTGGGCCCAGGACAAGTCCGGACGGATTGTAATGGCAGCTAGTGCTGAGGCACAAACATGTACATTTTCAAGCCTGCAAACTGTGACACTTTAAAAAAAAAATGTGAAAAAATACTTTCTTGTGCAATACTACCCTAGTTGACTATCTGTGCAGTATAGTACAGTGGATTGTGTACATAGCCTCTATTGATGTAAACCAGCTCCTTATCTTCTTGTGATTTTATGCATCTATGCTTTTTCCAAAATGTGTTTCTTTTTCCTTTCTTAAACACCAGGGGAGCCTCCCCTCCTAAATTTCGTTGTTTGGTACCTGTACTGTAACAATGACAAATAAAGTCTATCTATCTAAAAAACAGTCCACTCTAAGAACAGGCCGCTTGGACACTTTCAGAACAGCTCTGTTAATGACTGAAAACAGCTCTCGAAGAGATTGTCAAAAGAGACTCCGAAAACGAAACGTTGATCACTTTTGAGCAAAAGGCTGCACACACGCAATTCAAGTTGCTCTGATTGTCATTTAGAGTTACATTATAGGATTATTCAACAACAAGTCAAAATGTGCTCGTGAAAGGCAGAAAACAACACTTTGATAGTTTGATATAACTTGAGAACGAATGCAAAAACCAGTCCACTCTAAGAACAGGCCGCTTGGACACTTTCAGAACAGCTCTGTTAATGACTGAAAACAGCTCTCGAAGAGATTGTCAAAAGAGACTCCGAAAACGAAACGTTGATCACTTTTGAGCAAAAGGCTGCACACACGCAATTCAAGTTGCTCTGATTGTCATTTAGAGTTACATTATAGGAGCATTCAACAACAAGTCAAAATGTGCTCGTGAAAGGCAGAAAACAACACTTTGATAGTTTGATATAACTTGAGAACGAATGCAAAAAACAGTCCACTCTCAGAACAGGCCGCTTGGACACTTTCAGAACAGCTCTGTTAATGACTGAAAACAGCTCTCGAAGAGATTGTCAAAAGAGACTCCGAAAACGAAACGTTGATCACTTTTGAGCAAAAGGCTGCACACACGCAATTCAAGTTGCTCTGATTGTCATTTAGAGTTACATTATAGGATTATTCAACAACAAGTCAAAATGTGCTCGTGAAAGGCAGAAAACAACACTTTGATAGTTTGATATAACTTGAGAACGAATGCAAAAAACAGTCCACTCTCAGAACAGGCCGCTTGGACACTTTCAGAACAGCTCTGTTAATGACTGAAAACAGCTCTCGAAGAGATTGTCAAAAGAGACTCCGAAAACGAAACGTTGATCACTTTTGAGCAAAAGGCTGCACACACGCAATTCAAGGTGCTCTGGTTGTCATTTAGAGTTACATTATAGGATTATTCAACAACAAGTCAAAATGTGCTCGTGAAAGGCAGAAAACAACACTTTGATAGTTTGATATAACTTGAGAACGAATGCAAAAAACAGTCCACTCTAAGAACAGGCCGCTTGGACACTTTCAGAACAGCTCTGTTAATGACTGAAAACAGCTCTCGAAGAGATTGTCAAAAGAGACTCCGAAAACGAAACGTTGATCACTTTTGAGCAAAAGGCTGCACACACGCAATTCAAGTTGCTCTGATTGTCATTTAGAGTTACATTATAGGATTATTCAACAACAAGTCAAAATGTGCTCGTGAAAGGCAGAAACAACACTTTGATAGTTTGATATAACTTGAGAACGAATGCAAAAAACAGTCCACTCTAAGAACAGGCCGCTTGGACACTTTCAGAACAGCTCTGTTAATGACTGAAAACAGCTCTCGAAGAGATTGTCAAAAGAGACTCTGAAAACGAAACGTTGATCACTTTTGAGCAAAAGGCTGCACACACGCAATTCAAGTTGCTCTGATTGTCATTTAGAGTTACATTATAGGATTATTCAACAACAAGTCAAAATGTGCTCGTGAAAGGCAGAAAACAACACTTTGATAGTTTGATATAACTTGAGAACGAATGCAAAAAACAGCCCACTCTAAGAACAGGCCGCTTGGACACTTTCAGAACAGCTCTGTTAATGACTGAAAACAGCTCTCGAAGAGATTGTCAAAAGAGACTCCGAAAACGAAACGTTGATCACTTTTGAGCAAAAAGCTGCACACACGCAATTCAAGTTGCTCTGATTGTCATTTAGAGTTACATTATAGGATTATTCAACAACAAGTCAAAATGTGCTTGTGAAAGGCAGAAAACAACACTTTGATAGTTTGATATAACTTGAGAACGAATGCAAAAAACAGTCCACTCTCAGAACAGGCCGCTTGGACACTTTCAGAACAGCTCTGTTAATGACTGAAAACAGCTCTCGAAGAGATTGTCAAAAGAGACTCCGAAAACGAAACGTTGATCACTTTTGAGCAAAAGGCTGCACACACGCAATTCAAGTTGCTCTGATTGTCATTTAGAGTTACATTATAGGAGCATTCAGCAACAAGTCAAAATGTGCTCCAGAAAAGCAGAAAACAACACTGATAGAACTTGAGAACGAATGCAAAAAACAGTCCACTCTCAGAACAGGCCGCTTGGACACTTTCAGAACAGCTCTGTTAATGACTGAAAACAGCTCTCGAAGAGATTGTCAAAAGATACTCTGAAAACGAAACGTTGATCACTTTTGAGCAAAAGGCTGCACACACGCAATTCAAGTTGCTCTGATTGTCATTTAGAGTTACATTATAGGATTATTCAACAACAAGTCAAAATGTGCTCGTGAAAGGCAGAAAACAACCCTTTGATAGTTTGATATAACTTGAGAACGAATGCAAAAAACAGTCCACTCTAAGAACAGGCCGCTTGGACACTTTCAGAACAGCTCTGTTAATGACTGAAAACAGCTCTCGAAGAGATTGTCAAAAGAGACTCTGAAAACGAAACGTTGATCACTTTTGAGCAAAAGGCTGCACACACGCAATTCAAGTTGCTCTGATTGTCATTTAGAGTTACATTATAGGATTATTCAACAACAAGTCAAAATGTGCTCGTGAAAGGCAGAAAACAACACTTTGATAGTTTGATATAACTTGAGAACGAATGCAAAAAACAGTCCACTCTAAGAACAGGCCGCTTGGACACTTTTAGAACAGCTCTGTTTATGACTGAAAACAGCTCTCGAAGAGATTGTCAAAAGAGACTCCGAAAACGAAACGTTGATCACTTTTGAGCAAAAGGCTGCACACACGCAATTCAAGTTGCTCTGATTGTCATTTAGAGTTACATTATAGGAGCATTCAGCAACAAGTCAAAATGTGCTCGTGAAAGGCAGAAAACAACACTTTGATAGTTTGATATAACTTGAGAACGAATGCAAAAAACAGTCCACTCTAAGAACAGGCCGCTTGGACACTTTCAGAACAGCTCTGTTAATGACTGAAAACAGCTCTCGAAGAGATTGTCAAAAGAGACTCCGAAAACGAAACGTTGATCACTTTTGAGCAAAAGGCTGCACACACGCAATTCAAGTTGCTCTGATTGTCATTTAGAGTTACATTATAGGAGCATTCAACAACAAGTCAAAATGTGCTCGTGAAAGGCAGTAAACAACACTTTGATAGTTTGATATAACTTGAGAACGAATGCAAAAAACAGTCCACTCTCAGAACAGGCCGCTTGGACACTTTCAGAACAGCTCTGTTAATGACTGAAAACAGCTCTCGAAGAGATTGTCAAAAGAGACTCCGAAAACGAAACGTTGATCACTTTTGAGCAAAAGGCTGCACACACGCAATTCAAGTTGCTCTGATTGTCATTTAGAGTTACATTATAGGATTATTCAACAACAAGTCAAAATGTGCTCGTGAAAGGCAGAAAACAACACTTTGATAGTTTGATATAACTTGAGAACGAATGCAAAAACCAGTCCACTCTAAGAACAGGCCGCTTGGACACTTTCAGAACAGCTCTGTTAATGACTGAAAACAGCTCTCGAAGAGATTGTCAAAAGAGACTCCGAAAACGAAACGTTGATCACTTTTGAGCAAAAGGCTGCACACACGCAATTCAAGTTGCTCTGATTGTCATTTAGAGTTACATTATAGGATTATTCAACAACAAGTCAAAATGTGCTCGTGAAAGGCAGAAAACAACACTTTGATAGTTTGATATAACTTGAGAACGAATGCAAAAAACAGTCCACTCTAAGAACAGGCCGCTTGGACACTTTTAGAACAGCTCTGTTTATGACTGAAAACAGCTCTCGAAGAGATTGTCAAAAGAGACTCCGAAAACGAAACGTTGATCACTTTTGAGCAAAAGGCTGCACACACGCAATTCAAGTTGCTCTGATTGTCATTTAGAGTTACATTATAGGAGCATTCAGCAACAAGTCAAAATGTGCTCGTGAAAGGCAGAAAACAACACTTTGATAGTTTGATATAACTTGAGAACGAATGCAAAAAACTGTCCACTCTAAGAACAGGCCGCTTGGACACTTTCAGAACAGCTCTGTTAATGACTGAAAACAGCTCTCGAAGAGATTGTCAAAAGAGACTCCGAAAACGAAACGTTGATCACTTTTGAGCAAAAGGCTGCACACACGCAATTCAAGTTGCTCTGATTGTCATTTAGAGTTACATTATAGGAGCATTCAACAACAAGTCAAAATGTGCTCGTGAAAGGCAGAAAACAACCCTTTGATAGTTTGATATAACTTGAGAACGAATGCAAAAAACAGTCCACTCTCAGAACAGGCCGCTTGGACACTTTCAGAACAGCTCTGTTAATGACTGAAAACAGCTCTCGAAGAGATTGTCAAAAGAGACTCCGAAAACGAAACGTTGATCACTTTTGAGCAAAAGGCTGCACACACGCAATTCAAATTGCTCTGATTGTCATTTAGAGTTACATTATAGGATTATTCAACAACAAGTCAAAATGTGCTCGTGAAAGGCAGAAAACAACACTTTGATAGTTTGATATAACTTGAGAACGAATGCAAAAAACAGTCCACTCTAAGAACAGGCCGCTTGGACACTTTCAGAACAGCTCTGTTAATGACTGAAAACAGCTCTCGAAGAGATTGTCAAAAGAGACTCCGAAAACGAAACGTTGATCACTTTTGAGCAAAAGGCTGCACACACGCAATTCAAGTTGCTCTGATTGTCATTTAGAGTTACATTATAGGATTATTCAACAACAAGTCAAAATGTGCTCGTGAAAGGCAGAAAACAACACTTTGATAGTTTGATATAACTTGAGAACGAATGCAAAAAACAGTCCACTCTCAGAACAGGCCGCTTGGACACTTTCAGAACAGCTCTGTTAATGACTGAAAACAGCTCTCGAAGAGATTGTCAAAAGAGACTCCGAAAACGAAACGTTGATCACTTTTGAGCAAAAGGCTGCACACACGCAATTCAAGGTGCTCTGGTTGTCATTTAGAGTTACATTATAGGATTATTCAACAACAAGTCAAAATGTGCTCGTGAAAGGCAGAAAACAACACTTTGATAGTTTGATATAACTTGAGAACGAATGCAAAAAACAGTCCACTCTAAGAACAGGCCGCTTGGACACTTTCAGAACAGCTCTGTTAATGACTGAAAACAGCTCTCGAAGAGATTGTCAAAAGAGACTCCGAAAACGAAACGTTGATCACTTTTGAGCAAAAGGCTGCACACACGCAATTCAAGTTGCTCTGATTGTCATTTAGAGTTACATTATAGGATTATTCAACAACAAGTCAAAATGTGCTCGTGAAAGGCAGAAACAACACTTTGATAGTTTGATATAACTTGAGAACGAATGCAAAAAACAGTCCACTCTAAGAACAGGCCGCTTGGACACTTTCAGAACAGCTCTGTTAATGACTGAAAACAGCTCTCGAAGAGATTGTCAAAAGAGACTCTGAAAACGAAACGTTGATCACTTTTGAGCAAAAGGCTGCACACACGCAATTCAAGTTGCTCTGATTGTCATTTAGAGTTACATTATAGGATTATTCAACAACAAGTCAAAATGTGCTCGTGAAAGGCAGAAAACAACACTTTGATAGTTTGATATAACTTGAGAACGAATGCAAAAAACAGTCCACTCTAAGAACAGGCCGCTTGGACACTTTCAGAACAGCTCTGTTAATGACTGAAAACAGCTCTCGAAGAGATTGTCAAAAGAGACTCCGAAAACGAAACGTTGATCACTTTTGAGCAAAAAGCTGCACACACGCAATTCAAGTTGCTCTGATTGTCATTTAGAGTTACATTATAGGATTATTCAACAACAAGTCAAAATGTGCTCGTGAAAGGCAGAAAACAACACTTTGATAGTTTGATATAACTTGAGAACGAATGCAAAAAACAGTCCACTCTAAGAACAGGCCGCTTGGACACTTTCAGAACAGCTCTGTTAATGACTGAAAACAGCTCTCGAAGAGATTGTCAAAAGAGACTCCGAAAACGAAACGTTGATCACTTTTGAGCAAAAAGCTGCACACACGCAATTCAAGTTGCTCTGATTGTCATTTAGAGTTACATTATAGGATTATTCAACAACAAGTCAAAATGTGCTCGTGAAAGGCAGAAAACAACACTTTGATAGTTTGATATAACTTGAGAACGAATGCAAAAAACAGTCCACTCTCAGAACAGGCCGCTTGGACACTTTCAGAACAGCTCTGTTAATGACTGAAAACAGCTCTCGAAGAGATTGTCAAAAGAGACTCCGAAAACGAAACGTTGATCACTTTTGAGCAAAAGGCTGCACACACGCAATTCAAGTTGCTCTGATTGTCATTTAGAGTTACATTATAGGATTATTCAACAACAAGTCAAAATGTGCTCGTGAAAGGCAGAAACAACACTTTGATAGTTTGATATAACTTGAGAACGAATGCAAAAAACAGTCCACTCTAAGAACAGGCCGCTTGGACACTTTCAGAACAGCTCTGTTAATGACTGAAAACAGCTCTCGAAGAGATTGTCAAAAGAGACTCCGAAAACGAAACGTTGATCACTTTTGAGCAAAAGGCTGCACACACGCAATTCAAGTTGCTCTGATTGTCATTTAGAGTTACATTATAGGATTATTCAACAACAAGTCAAAATGTGCTCGTGAAAGGCAGAAAACAACACTTTGATAGTTTGATATAACTTGAGAACGAATGCAAAAAACAGTCCACTCTAAGAACAGGCCGCTTGGACACTTTCAGAACAGCTCTGTTAATGACTGAAAACAGCTCTCGAAGAGATTGTCAAAAGAGACTCCGAAAACGAAACGTTGATCACTTTTGAGCAAAAAGCTGCACACACGCAATTCAAGTTGCTCTGATTGTCATTTAGAGTTACATTATAGGATTATTCAACAACAAGTCAAAATGTGCTCGTGAAAGGCAGAAAACAACACTTTGATAGTTTGATATAACTTGAGAACGAATGCAAAAAACAGTCCACTCTAAGAACAGGCCGCTTGGACACTTTCAGAACAGCTCTGTTAATGACTGAAAACAGCTCTCGAAGAGATTGTCAAAAGAGACTCCGAAAACGAAACGTTGATCACTTTTGAGCAAAAAGCTGCACACACGCAATTCAAGTTGCTCTGATTGTCATTTAGAGTTACATTATAGGATTATTCAACAACAAGTCAAAATGTGCTCGTGAAAGGCAGAAAACAACACTTTGATAGTTTGATATAACTTGAGAACGAATGCAAAAAACAGTCCACTCTAAGAACAGGCCGCTTGGACACTTTCAGAACAGCTCTGTTAATGACTGAAAACAGCTCTCGAAGAGATTGTCAAAAGAGACTCCGAAAACGAAACGTTGATCACTTTTGAGCAAAAAGCTGCACACACGCAATTCAAGTTGCTCTGATTGTCATTTAGAGTTACATTATAGGATTATTCAACAACAAGTCAAAATGTGCTCGTGAAAGGCAGAAAACAACACTTTGATAGTTTGATATAACTTGAGAACGAATGCAAAAAACAGTCCACTCTAAGAACAGGCCGCTTGGACACTTTCAGAACAGCTCTGTTAATGACTGAAAACAGCTCTCGAAGAGATTGTCAAAAGAGACTCCGAAAACGAAACGTTGATCACTTTTGAGCAAAAAGCTGCACACACGCAATTCAAGTTGCTCTGATTGTCATTTAGAGTTACATTATAGGATTATTCAACAACAAGTCAAAATGTGCTCGTGAAAGGCAGAAAACAACACTTTGATAGTTTCATATAACTTGAGAACGAATGCAAAAAACAGTCCACTCTCAGAACAGGCCGCTTGGACACTTTCAGAACAGCTCTGTTAATGACTGAAAACAGCTCTCGAAGAGATTGTCAAAAGAGACTCCGAAAACGAAACGTTGATCACTTTTGAGCAAAAGGCTGCACACACGCAATTCAAGTTGCTCTGATTGTCATTTAGAGTTACATTATAGGATTATTCAACAACAAGTCAAAATGTGCTCGTGAAAGGCAGAAACAACACTTTGATAGTTTGATATAACTTGAGAACGAATGCAAAAAACAGTCCACTCTAAGAACAGGCCGCTTGGACACTTTCAGAACAGCTCTGTTAATGACTGAAAACAGCTCTCGAAGAGATTGTCAAAAGAGACTCCGAAAACGAAACGTTGATCACTTTTGAGCAAAAGGCTGCACACACGCAATTCAAGTTGCTCTGATTGTCATTTAGAGTTACATTATAGGATTATTCAACAACAAGTCAAAATGTGCTCGTGAAAGGCAGAAAACAACACTTTGATAGTTTGATATAACTTGAGAACGAATGCAAAAAACAGTCCACTCTAAGAACAGGCCGCTTGGACACTTTCAGAACAGCTCTGTTAATGACTGAAAACAGCTCTCGAAGAGATTGTCAAAAGAGACTCCGAAAACGAAACGTTGATCACTTTTGAGCAAAAAGCTGCACACACGCAATTCAAGTTGCTCTGATTGTCATTTAGAGTTACATTATAGGATTATTCAACAACAAGTCAAAATGTGCTCGTGAAAGGCAGAAAACAACACTTTGATAGTTTGATATAACTTGAGAACGAATGCAAAAAACAGTCCACTCTAAGAACAGGCCGCTTGGACACTTTCAGAACAGCTCTGTTAATGACTGAAAACAGCTCTCGAAGAGATTGTCAAAAGAGACTCCGAAAACGAAACGTTGATCACTTTTGAGCAAAAAGCTGCACACACGCAATTCAAGTTGCTCTGATTGTCATTTAGAGTTACATTATAGGATTATTCAACAACAAGTCAAAATGTGCTCGTGAAAGGCAGAAAACAACACTTTGATAGTTTGATATAACTTGAGAACGAATGCAAAAAACAGTCCACTCTCAGAACAGGCCGCTTGGACACTTTCAGAACAGCTCTGTTAATGACTGAAAACAGCTCTCGAAGAGATTGTGAAAAGAGACTCCGAAAACGAAACGTTGATCACTTTTGAGCAAAAGGCTGCACACACGCAATTCAAGTTGCTCTGATTGTCATTTAGAGTTACATTATAGGAGCATTCAGCAACAACTCAAAATGTGCTCCAGAAAAGCAGAAAACAACACTGATAGAACTTGAGAACGAATGCAAAAAACAGTCCACTCTCAGAACAGGCCGCTTGGACACTTTCAGAACAGCTCTGTTAATGACTGAAAACAGCTCTCGAAGAGATTGTCAAAAGATACTCTGAAAACGAAACGTTGATCACTTTTGAGCAAAAGGCTGCACACACGCAATTCAAGTTGCTCTGATTGTCATTTAGAGTTACATTATAGGATTATTCAACAACAAGTCAAAATGTGCTCGTGAAAGGCAGAAAACAACACTTTGATAGTTTGATATAACTTGAGAACGAATGCAAAAAACAGTCCACTCTAAGAACAGGCCGCTTGGACACTTTCAGAACAGCTCTGTTAATGACTGAAAACAGCTCTCGAAGAGATTGTCAAAAGAGACTCCGAAAACGAAACGTTGATCACTTTTGAGCAAAAGGCTGCACACACGCAATTCAAGTTGCTCTGATTGTCATTTAGAGTTACATTATAGGATTATTCAACAACAAGTCAAAATGTGCTCGTGAAAGGCAGAAAACAACCCTTTGATAGTTTGATATAACTTGAGAACGAATGCAAAAAACAGTCCACTCTAAGAACAGGCCGCTTGGACACTTTCAGAACAGCTCTGTTAATGACTGAAAACAGCTCTCGAAGAGATTGTCAAAAGAGACTCTGAAAACGAAACGTTGATCACTTTTGAGCAAAAGGCTGCACACACGCAATTCAAGTTGCTCTGATTGTCATTTAGAGTTACATTATAGGATTATTCAACAACAAGTCAAAATGTGCTCGTGAAAGGCAGAAAACAACACTTTGATAGTTTGATATAACTTGAGAACGAATGCAAAAAACAGTCCACTCTAAGAACAGGCCGCTTGGACACTTTTAGAACAGCTCTGTTAATGACTGAAAACAGCTCTCGAAGAGATTGTCAAAAGAGACTCCGAAAACGAAACGTTGATCACTTTTGAGCAAAAGGCTGCACACACGCAATTCAAGTTGCTCTGATTGTCATTTAGAGTTACATTATAGGAGCATTCAGCAACAAGTCAAAATGTGCTCGTGAAAGGCAGAAAACAACACTTTGATAGTTTGATATAACTTGAGAACGAATGCAAAAAACAGTCCACTCTAAGAACAGGCCGCTTGGACACTTTCAGAACAGCTCTGTTAATGACTGAAAACAGCTCTCGAAGAGATTGTCAAAAGAGACTCCGAAAACGAAACGTTGATCACTTTTGAGCAAAAGGCTGCACACACGCAATTCAAGTTGCTCTGATTGTCATTTAGAGTTACATTATAGGATTATTCAACAACAAGTCAAAATGTGCTCGTGAAAGGCAGAAAACAACACTTTGATAGTTTGATATAACTTGAGAACGAATGCAAAAAACAGTCCACTCTAAGAACAGGCCGCTTGGACACTTTCAGAACAGCTCTGTTAATGGCTGAAAACAGCTCTCGAAGAGATTGTCAAAAGAGACTCCGAAAACGAAACGTTGATCACTTTTGAGCAAAAGGCTGCACACACGGAATTCAAGTTGCTCTGATTGTCATTTAGAGTTACATTATAGGATTATTCAACAACAAGTCAAAATGTGCTCGTGAAAGGCAGAAAACAACACTTTGATAGTTTGATATAACTTGAGAACGAATGCAAACAACAGTCCACTCTAAGAACAGGCCGCTTGGACACTTTCAGAACAGCTCTGTTAATGACTGAAAACAGCTCTCGAAGAGATTGTCAAAAGAGACTCCGAAAACGAAACGTTGATCACTTTTGAGCAAAAGGCTGCACACACGCAATTCAAGTTGCTCTGATTGTCATTTAGAGTTACATTATAGGAGCATTCAGCAACAAGTCAAAATGTGCTCCAGAAAAGCAGAAAACAACACTGATAGAACTTGAGAACGAATGCAAAAAACAGTCCACTCTCAGAACAGGCCGCTTGGACACTTTCAGAACAGCTCTGTTAATGACTGAAAACAGCTCTCGAAGAGATTGTCAAAAGAGACTCCGAAAACGAAACGTTGATCACTTTTGAGCAAAAGGCTGCACACACGCAATTCAAGTTGCTCTGATTGTCATTTAGAGTTACATTATAGGATTATTCAACAACAAGTCAAAATGTGCTCGTGAAAGGCAGAAAACAACACTTTGATAGTTTGATATAACTTGAGAACGAATGCAAAAACCAGTCCACTCTAAGAACAGGCCGCTTGGACACTTTCAGAACAGCTCTGTTAATGACTGAAAACAGCTCTCGAAGAGATTGTCAAAAGAGACTCCGAAAACGAAACGTTGATCACTTTTGAGCAAAAGGCTGCACACACGCAATTCAAGTTGCTCTGATTGTCATTTAGAGTTACATTATAGGAGCATTCAACAACAAGTCAAAATGTGCTCGTGAAAGGCAGAAAACAACACTTTGATAGTTTGATATAACTTGAGAACGAATGCAAAAAACAGTCCACTCTCAGAACAGGCCGCTTGGACACTTTCAGAACAGCTCTGTTAATGACTGAAAACAGCTCTCGAAGAGATTGTCAAAAGAGACTCCGAAAACGAAACGTTGATCACTTTTGAGCAAAAGGCTGCACACACGCAATTCAAGTTGCTCTGATTGTCATTTAGAGTTACATTATAGGATTATTCAACAACAAGTCAAAATGTGCTCGTGAAAGGCAGAAAACAACACTTTGATAGTTTGATATAACTTGAGAACGAATGCAAAAACCAGTCCACTCTAAGAACAGGCCGCTTGGACACTTTCAGAACAGCTCTGTTAATGACTGAAAACAGCTCTCGAAGAGATTGTCAAAAGAGACTCCGAAAACGAAACGTTGATCACTTTTGAGCAAAAGGCTGCACACACGCAATTCAAGTTGCTCTGATTGTCATTTAGAGTTACATTATAGGATTATTCAACAACAAGTCAAAATGTGCTCGTGAAAGGCAGAAAACAACACTTTGATAGTTTGATATAACTTGAGAACGAATGCAAAAACCAGTCCACTCTAAGAACAGGCCGCTTGGACACTTTCAGAACAGCTCTGTTAATGACTGAAAACAGCTCTCGAAGAGATTGTCAAAAGAGACTCCGAAAACGAAACGTTGATCACTTTTGAGCAAAAGGCTGCACACACGCAATTCAAGTTGCTCTGATTGTCATTTAGAGTTACATTATAGGAGCATTCAACAACAAGTCAAAATGTGCTCGTGAAAGGCAGAAAACAACACTTTGATAGTTTGATATAACTTGAGAACGAATGCAAAAAACAGTCCACTCTCAGAACAGGCCGCTTGGACACTTTCAGAACAGCTCTGTTAATGACTGAAAACAGCTCTCGAAGAGATTGTCAAAAGAGACTCCGAAAACGAAACGTTGATCACTTTTGAGCAAAAGGCTGCACACACGCAATTCAAGTTGCTTCGATTGTCATTTAGAGTTACATTATAGGATTATTCAACAACAAGTCAAAATGTGCTCGTGAAAGGCAGAAAACAACACTTTGATAGTTTGATATAACTTGAGAACGAATGCAAAAAACAGTCCACTCTAAGAACAGGCCGCTTGGACACTTTCAGAACAGCTCTGTTAATGACTGAAAACAGCTCTCGAAGAGATTGTCAAAAGAGACTCCGAAAACGAAACGTTGATCACTTTTGAGCAAAAGGCTGCACACACGCAATTCAAGTTGCTCTGATTGTCATTTAGAGTTACATTATAGGATTATTCAACAACAAGTCAAAATGTGCTCGTGAAAGGCAGAAAACAACCCTTTGATAGTTTGATATAACTTGAGAACGAATGCAAAAAACAGTCCACTCTAAGAACAGGCCGCTTGGACACTTTCAGAACAGCTCTGTTAATGACTGAAAACAGCTCTCGAAGAGATTGTCAAAAGAGACTCCGAAAACGAAACGTTGATCACTTTTGAGCAAAAGGCTGCACACACGCAATTCAAGTTGCTCTGATTGTCATTTAGAGTTACATTATAGGAGCATTCAGCAACAAGTCAAAATGTGCTCGTGAAAGGCAGAAAACAACACTTTGATAGTTTGATATAACTTGAGAACGAATGCAAAAAACAGTCCACTCTAAGAGCAGGCCGCTTGGACACTTTCAGAACAGCTCTGTTAATGACTGAAAACAGCTCTCGAAGAGATTGTCAAAAGAGACTCCGAAAACGAAACGTTGATCACTTTTGAGCAAAAGGCTGCACACACGCAATTCAAGTTGCTCTGATTGTCATTTAGAGTTACATTATAGGAGCATTCAGCAACAAGTCAAAATGTGCTCCAGAAAAGCAGAAAACAACACTGATAGAACTTAAGAACGAATGCAAAAAACAGTCCACTCTCAGAACAGGCCGCTTGGACACTTTCAGAACAGCTCTGTTAATGACTGAAAACAGCTCTCGAAGAGATTGTCAAAAGAGACTCCGAAAACGAAACGTTGATCACTTTTGAGCAAAAGGCTGCACACACGCAATTCAAGTTTCTCTGATTGTCATTTAGAGTTACATTATAGGATTATTCAACAACAAGTCAAAATGTGCTCATGAAAGGCAGAAAACAACACTGATAGAACTTGAGAACGAATGCAAAAAACAGTCCACTCTAAGAACAGGCCGCTTGGACACTTTCAGAACAGCTCTGTTAATGACTGAAAACAGCTCTCGAAGAGATTGTCAAAAGAGACTCCGAAAACGAAACGTTGATCACTTTTGAGCAAAAGGCTGCACACACGCAATTCAAGTTGCTCTGATTGTCATTTAGAGTTACATTATAGGATTATTCAACAACAAGTCAAAATGTGCTCGTGAAAGGCAGAAAACAACACTTTGATAGTTTGATATAACTTGAGAACGAATGCAAAAACCAGTCCACTCTAAGAACAGGCCGCTTGGACACTTTCAGAACAGCTCTGTTAATGACTGAAAACAGCTCTCGAAGAGATTGTCAAAAGAGACTCCGAAAACGAAACGTTGATCACTTTTGAGCAAAAGGCTGCACACACGCAATTCAAGTTGCTCTGATTGTCATTTAGAGTTACATTATAGGAGCATTCAACAACAAGTCAAAATGTGCTCGTGAAAGGCAGAAAACAACACTTTGATAGTTTGATATAACTTAAGAACGAATGCAAAAAACAGTCCACTCTCAGAACAGGCCGCTTGGACACTTTCAGAACAGCTCTGTTAATGACTGAAAACAGCTCTCGAAGAGATTGTCAAAAGAGACTCCGAAAACGAAACGTTGATCACTTTTGAGCAAAAGGCTGCACACACGCAATTCAAGTTTCTCTGATTGTCATTTAGAGTTACATTATAGGATTATTCAACAACAAGTCAAAATGTGCTCATGAAAGGCAGAAAACAACACTGATAGAACTTGAGAACGAATGCAAAAAACAGTCCACTCTAAGAACAGGCCGCTTGGACACTTTCAGAACAGCTCTGTTAATGACTGAAAACAGCTCTCGAAGAGATTGTCAAAAGAGACTCCGAAAACGAAACGTTGATCACTTTTGAGCAAAAGGCTGCACACACGCAATTCAAGTTGCTCTGATTGTCATTTAGAGTTACATTATAGGATTATTCAACAACAAGTCAAAATGTGCTCGTGAAAGGCAGAAAACAACACTTTGATAGTTTGATATAACTTGAGAACGAATGCAAAAACCAGTCCACTCTAAGAACAGGCCGCTTGGACACTTTCAGAACAGCTCTGTTAATGACTGAAAACAGCTCTCGAAGAGATTGTCAAAAGAGACTCCGAAAACGAAACGTTGATCACTTTTGAGCAAAAGGCTGCACACACGCAATTCAAGTTGCTCTGATTGTCATTTAGAGTTACATTATAGGAGCATTCAACAACAAGTCAAAATGTGCTCGTGAAAGGCAGAAAACAACACTTTGATAGTTTGATATAACTTGAGAACGAATGCAAAAAACAGTCCACTCTCAGAACAGGCCGCTTGGACACTTTCAGAACAGCTCTGTTAATGACTGAAAACAGCTCTCGAAGAGATTGTCAAAAGAGACTCCGAAAACGAAACGTTGATCACTTTTGAGCAAAAGGCTGCACACACGCAATTCAAGTTGCTCTGATTGTCATTTAGAGTTACATTATAGGATTATTCAACAACAAGTCAAAATGTGCTCGTGAAAGGCAGAAAACAACACTTTGATAGTTTGATATAACTTGAGAACGAATGCAAAAACCAGTCCACTCTAAGAACAGGCCGCTTGGACACTTTCAGAACAGCTCTGTTAATGACTGAAAACAGCTCTCGAAGAGATTGTCAAAAGAGACTCCGAAAACGAAACGTTGATCACTTTTGAGCAAAAGGCTGCACACACGCAATTCAAGTTGCTCTGATTGTCATTTAGAGTTACATTATAGGATTATTCAACAACAAGTCAAAATGTGCTCATGAAAGGCAGAAAACAACACTGATAGAACTTGAGAACGAATGCAAAAAACAGTCCACTCTAAGAACAGGCCGCTTGGACACTTTCAGAACAGCTCTGTTAATGACTGAAAACAGCTCTCGAAGAGATTGTCAAAAGAGACTCCGAAAACGAAACGTTGATCACTTTTGAGCAAAAGGCTGCACACACGCAATTCAAGTTGCTCTGATTGTCATTTAGAGTTACATTATAGGATTATTCAACAACAAGTCAAAATGTGCTCGTGAAAGGCAGAAAACAACACTTTGATAGTTTGATATAACTTGAGAACGAATGCAAAAACCAGTCCACTCTAAGAACAGGCCGCTTGGACACTTTCAGAACAGCTCTGTTAATGACTGAAAACAGCTCTCGAAGAGATTGTCAAAAGAGACTCCGAAAACGAAACGTTGATCACTTTTGAGCAAAAGGCTGCACACACGCAATTCAAGTTGCTCTGATTGTCATTTAGAGTTACATTATAGGATTATTCAACAACAAGTCAAAATGTGCTCATGAAAGGCAGAAAACAACACTGATAGAACTTGAGAACGAATGCAAAAAACAGTCCACTCTAAGAACAGGCCGCTTGGACACTTTCAGAACAGCTCTGTTAATGACTGAAAACAGCTCTCGAAGAGATTGTCAAAAGAGACTCCGAAAACGAAACGTTGATCACTTTTGAGCAAAAGGCTGCACACACGCAATTCAAGTTGCTCTGATTGTCATTTAGAGTTACATTATAGGATTATTCAACAACAAGTCAAAATGTGCTCGTGAAAGGCAGAAAACAACACTTTGATAGTTTGATATAACTTGAGAACGAATGCAAAAACCAGTCCACTCAAAGAACAGGCCGCTTGGACACTTTCAGAACAGCTCTGTTAATGACTGAAAACAGCTCTCGAAGAGATTGTCAAAAGAGACTCCGAAAACGAAACGTTGATCACTTTTGAGCAAAAGGCTGCACACACGCAATTCAAGTTGCTCTGATTGTCATTTAGAGTTACATTATAGGAGCATTCAACAACAAGTCAAAATGTGCTCGTGAAAGGCAGAAAACAACACTTTGATAGTTTGATATAACTTGAGAACGAATGCAAAAAACAGTCCACTCTCAGAACAGGCCGCTTGGACACTTTCAGAACAGCTCTGTTAATGACTGAAAACAGCTCTCGAAGAGATTGTCAAAAGAGACTCCGAAAACGAAACGTTGATCACTTTTGAGCAAAAGGCTGCACACACGCAATTCAAGTTGCTCTGATTGTCATTTAGAGTTACATTATAGGATTATTCAACAACAAGTCAAAATGTGCTCGTGAAAGGCAGAAAACAACACTTTGATAGTTTGATATAACTTGAGAACGAATGCAAAAACCAGTCCACTCTAAGAACAGGCCGCTTGGACACTTTCAGAACAGCTCTGTTAATGACTGAAAACAGCTCTCGAAGAGATTGTCAAAAGAGACTCCGAAAACGAAACGTTGATCACTTTTGAGCAAAAGGCTGCACACACGCAATTCAAGTTGCTCTGATTGTCATTTAGAGTTACATTATAGGAGCATTCAACAACAAGTCAAAATGTGCTCGTGAAAGGCAGAAAACAACACTTTGATAGTTTGATATAACTTGAGAACGAATGCAAAAAACAGTCCACTCTCAGAACAGGCCGCTTGGACACTTTCAGAACAGCTCTGTTAATGACTGAAAACAGCTCTCGAAGAGATTGTCAAAAGAGACTCCGAAAACGAAACGTTGATCACTTTTGAGCAAAAGGCTGCACACACGCAATTCAAGTTGCTTCGATTGTCATTTAGAGTTACATTATAGGATTATTCAACAACAAGTCAAAATGTGCTCGTGAAAGGCAGAAAACAACACTTTGATAGTTTGATATAACTTGAGAACGAATGCAAAAAACAGTCCACTCTAAGAACAGGCCGCTTGGACACTTTCAGAACAGCTCTGTTAATGACTGAAAACAGCTCTCGAAGAGATTGTCAAAAGAGACTCCGAAAACGAAACGTTGATCACTTTTGAGCAAAAGGCTGCACACACGCAATTCAAGTTGCTCTGATTGTCATTTAGAGTTACATTATAGGATTATTCAACAACAAGTCAAAATGTGCTCGTGAAAGGCAGAAAACAACCCTTTGATAGTTTGATATAACTTGAGAACGAATGCAAAAAACAGTCCACTCTAAGAACAGGCCGCTTGGACACTTTCAGAACAGCTCTGTTAATGACTGAAAACAGCTCTCGAAGAGATTGTCAAAAGAGACTCTGAAAACGAAACGTTGATCACTTTTGAGCAAAAGGCTGCACACACGCAATTCAAGTTGCTCTGATTGTCATTTAGAGTTACATTATAGGATTATTCAACAACAAGTCAAAATGTGCTCGTGAAAGGCAGAAAACAACACTTTGATAGTTTGATATAACTTGAGAACGAATGCAAAAAACAGTCCACTCTAAGAACAGGCCGCTTGGACACTTTTAGAACAGCTCTGTTAATGACTGAAAACAGCTCTCGAAGAGATTGTCAAAAGAGACTCCGAAAACGAAACGTTGATCACTTTTGAGCAAAAGGCTGCACACACGCAATTCAAGTTGCTCTGATTGTCATTTAGAGTTACATTATAGGAGCATTCAGCAACAAGTCAAAATGTGCTCGTGAAAGGCAGAAAACAACACTTTGATAGTTTGATATAACTTGAGAACGAATGCAAAAAACAGTCCACTCTAAGAGCAGGCCGCTTGGACACTTTCAGAACAGCTCTGTTAATGACTGAAAACAGCTCTCGAAGAGATTGTCAAAAGAGACTCCGAAAACGAAACGTTGATCACTTTTGAGCAAAAGGCTGCACACACGCAATTCAAGTTGCTCTGATTGTCATTTAGAGTTACATTATAGGAGCATTCAGCAACAAGTCAAAATGTGCTCCAGAAAAGCAGAAAACAACACTGATAGAACTTGAGAACGAATGCAAAAAACAGTCCACTCTCAGAACAGGCCGCTTGGACACTTTCAGAACAGCTCTGTTAATGACTGAAAACAGCTCTCGAAGAGATTGTCAAAAGAGACTCCGAAAACGAAACGTTGATCACTTTTGAGCAAAAGGCTGCACACACGCAATTCAAGTTTCTCTGATTGTCATTTAGAGTTACATTATAGGATTATTCAACAACAAGTCAAAATGTGCTCATGAAAGGCAGAAAACAACACTGATAGAACTTGAGAACGAATGCAAAAAACAGTCCACTCTAAGAACAGGCCGCTTGGACACTTTCAGAACAGCTCTGTTAATGACTGAAAACAGCTCTCGAAGAGATTGTCAAAAGAGACTCCGAAAACGAAACGTTGATCACTTTTGAGCAAAAGGCTGCACACACGCAATTCAAGTTGCTCTGATTGTCATTTAGAGTTACATTATAGGATTATTCAACAACAAGTCAAAATGTGCTCGTGAAAGGCAGAAAACAACACTTTGATAGTTTGATATAACTTGAGAACGAATGCAAAAACCAGTCCACTCTAAGAACAGGCCGCTTGGACACTTTCAGAACAGCTCTGTTAATGACTGAAAACAGCTCTCGAAGAGATTGTCAAAAGAGACTCCGAAAACGAAACGTTGATCACTTTTGAGCAAAAGGCTGCACACACGCAATTCAAGTTGCTCTGATTGTCATTTAGAGTTACATTATAGGAGCATTCAACAACAAGTCAAAATGTGCTCGTGAAAGGCAGAAAACAACACTTTGATAGTTTGATATAACTTGAGAACGAATGCAAAAAACAGTCCACTCTCAGAACAGGCCGCTTGGACACTTTCAGAACAGCTCTGTTAATGACTGAAAACAGCTCTCGAAGAGATTGTCAAAAGAGACTCCGAAAACGAAACGTTGATCACTTTTGAGCAAAAGGCTGCACACACGCAATTCAAGTTGCTCTGATTGTCATTTAGAGTTACATTATAGGATTATTCAACAACAAGTCAAAATGTGCTCGTGAAAGGCAGAAAACAACACTTTGATAGTTTGATATAACTTGAGAACGAATGCAAAAACCAGTCCACTCTAAGAACAGGCCGCTTGGACACTTTCAGAACAGCTCTGTTAATGACTGAAAACAGCTCTCGAAGAGATTGTCAAAAGAGACTCCGAAAACGAAACGTTGATCACTTTTGAGCAAAAGGCTGCACACACGCAATTCAAGTTGCTCTGATTGTCATTTAGAGTTACATTATAGGATTATTCAACAACAAGTCAAAATGTGCTCATGAAAGGCAGAAAACAACACTGATAGAACTTGAGAACGAATGCAAAAAACAGTCCACTCTAAGAACAGGCCGCTTGGACACTTTCAGAACAGCTCTGTTAATGACTGAAAACAGCTCTCGAAGAGATTGTCAAAAGAGACTCCGAAAACGAAACGTTGATCACTTTTGAGCAAAAGGCTGCACACACGCAATTCAAGTTGCTCTGATTGTCATTTAGAGTTACATTATAGGATTATTCAACAACAAGTCAAAATGTGCTCGTGAAAGGCAGAAAACAACACTTTGATAGTTTGATATAACTTGAGAACGAATGCAAAAACCAGTCCACTCTAAGAACAGGCCGCTTGGACACTTTCAGAACAGCTCTGTTAATGACTGAAAACAGCTCTCGAAGAGATTGTCAAAAGAGACTCCGAAAACGAAACGTTGATCACTTTTGAGCAAAAGGCTGCACACACGCAATTCAAGTTGCTCTGATTGTCATTTAGAGTTACATTATAGGAGCATTCAACAACAAGTCAAAATGTGCTCGTGAAAGGCAGAAAACAACACTTTGATAGTTTGATATAACTTGAGAACGAATGCAAAAAACAGTCCACTCTCAGAACAGGCCGCTTGGACACTTTCAGAACAGCTCTGTTAATGACTGAAAACAGCTCTCGAAGAGATTGTCAAAAGAGACTCCGAAAACGAAACGTTGATCACTTTTGAGCAAAAGGCTGCACACACGCAATTCAAGTTGCTCTGATTGTCATTTAGAGTTACATTATAGGATTATTCAACAACAAGTCAAAATGTGCTCGTGAAAGGCAGAAAACAACACTTTGATAGTTTGATATAACTTGAGAACGAATGCAAAAACCAGTCCACTCTAAGAACAGGCCGCTTGGACACTTTCAGAACAGCTCTGTTAATGACTGAAAACAGCTCTCGAAGAGATTGTCAAAAGAGACTCCGAAAACGAAACGTTGATCACTTTTGAGCAAAAGGCTGCACACACGCAATTCAAGTTGCTCTGATTGTCATTTAGAGTTACATTATAGGAGCATTCAACAACAAGTCAAAATGTGCTCGTGAAAGGCAGAAAACAACACTTTGATAGTTTGATATAACTTGAGAACGAATGCAAAAAACAGTCCACTCTCAGAACAGGCCGCTTGGACACTTTCAGAACAGCTCTGTTAATGACTGAAAACAGCTCTCGAAGAGATTGTCAAAAGAGACTCCGAAAACGAAACGTTGATCACTTTTGAGCAAAAGGCTGCACACACGCAATTCAAGTTGCTTCGATTGTCATTTAGAGTTACATTATAGGATTATTCAACAACAAGTCAAAATGTGCTCGTGAAAGGCAGAAAACAACACTTTGATAGTTTGATATAACTTGAGAACGAATGCAAAAAACAGTCCACTCTAAGAACAGGCCGCTTGGACACTTTCAGAACAGCTCTGTTAATGACTGAAAACAGCTCTCGAAGAGATTGTCAAAAGAGACTCCGAAAACGAAACGTTGATCACTTTTGAGCAAAAGGCTGCACACACGCAATTCAAGTTGCTCTGATTGTCATTTAGAGTTACATTATAGGATTATTCAACAACAAGTCAAAATGTGCTCGTGAAAGGCAGAAAACAACCCTTTGATAGTTTGATATAACTTGAGAACGAATGCAAAAAACAGTCCACTCTAAGAACAGGCCGCTTGGACACTTTCAGAACAGCTCTGTTAATGACTGAAAACAGCTCTCGAAGAGATTGTCAAAAGAGACTCTGAAAACGAAACGTTGATCACTTTTGAGCAAAAGGCTGCACACACGCAATTCAAGTTGCTCTGATTGTCATTTAGAGTTACATTATAGGATTATTCAACAACAAGTCAAAATGTGCTCGTGAAAGGCAGAAAACAACACTTTGATAGTTTGATATAACTTGAGAACGAATGCAAAAAACAGTCCACTCTAAGAACAGGCCGCTTGGACACTTTTAGAACAGCTCTGTTAATGACTGAAAACAGCTCTCGAAGAGATTGTCAAAAGAGACTCCGAAAACGAAACGTTGATCACTTTTGAGCAAAAGGCTGCACACACGCAATTCAAGTTGCTCTGATTGTCATTTAGAGTTACATTATAGGAGCATTCAGCAACAAGTCAAAATGTGCTCGTGAAAGGCAGAAAACAACACTTTGATAGTTTGATATAACTTGAGAACGAATGCAAAAAACAGTCCACTCTAAGAGCAGGCCGCTTGGACACTTTCAGAACAGCTCTGTTAATGACTGAAAACAGCTCTCGAAGAGATTGTCAAAAGAGACTCCGAAAACGAAACGTTGATCACTTTTGAGCAAAAGGCTGCACACACGCAATTCAAGTTGCTCTGATTGTCATTTAGAGTTACATTATAGGAGCATTCAGCAACAAGTCAAAATGTGCTCCAGAAAAGCAGAAAACAACACTGATAGAACTTGAGAACGAATGCAAAAAACAGTCCACTCTCAGAACAGGCCGCTTGGACACTTTCAGAACAGCTCTGTTAATGACTGAAAACAGCTCTCGAAGAGATTGTCAAAAGAGACTCCGAAAACGAAACGTTGATCACTTTTGAGCAAAAGGCTGCACACACGCAATTCAAGTTTCTCTGATTGTCATTTAGAGTTACATTATAGGATTATTCAACAACAAGTCAAAATGTGCTCATGAAAGGCAGAAAACAACACTGATAGAACTTGAGAACGAATGCAAAAAACAGTCCACTCTAAGAACAGGCCGCTTGGACACTTTCAGAACAGCTCTGTTAATGACTGAAAACAGCTCTCGAAGAGATTGTCAAAAGAGACTCCGAAAACGAAACGTTGATCACTTTTGAGCAAAAGGCTGCACACACGCAATTCAAGTTGCTCTGATTGTCATTTAGAGTTACATTATAGGATTATTCAACAACAAGTCAAAATGTGCTCGTGAAAGGCAGAAAACAACACTTTGATAGTTTGATATAACTTGAGAACGAATGCAAAAACCAGTCCACTCTAAGAACAGGCCGCTTGGACACTTTCAGAACAGCTCTGTTAATGACTGAAAACAGCTCTCGAAGAGATTGTCAAAAGAGACTCCGAAAACGAAACGTTGATCACTTTTGAGCAAAAGGCTGCACACACGCAATTCAAGTTGCTCTGATTGTCATTTAGAGTTACATTATAGGAGCATTCAACAACAAGTCAAAATGTGCTCGTGAAAGGCAGAAAACAACACTTTGATAGTTTGATATAACTTGAGAACGAATGCAAAAAACAGTCCACTCTCAGAACAGGCCGCTTGGACACTTTCAGAACAGCTCTGTTAATGACTGAAAACAGCTCTCGAAGAGATTGTCAAAAGAGACTCCGAAAACGAAACGTTGATCACTTTTGAGCAAAAGGCTGCACACACGCAATTCAAGTTGCTCTGATTGTCATTTAGAGTTACATTATAGGATTATTCAACAACAAGTCAAAATGTGCTCGTGAAAGGCAGAAAACAACACTTTGATAGTTTGATATAACTTGAGAACGAATGCAAAAACCAGTCCACTCTAAGAACAGGCCGCTTGGACACTTTCAGAACAGCTCTGTTAATGACTGAAAACAGCTCTCGAAGAGATTGTCAAAAGAGACTCCGAAAACGAAACGTTGATCACTTTTGAGCAAAAGGCTGCACACACGCAATTCAAGTTGCTCTGATTGTCATTTAGAGTTACATTATAGGATTATTCAACAACAAGTCAAAATGTGCTCATGAAAGGCAGAAAACAACACTGATAGAACTTGAGAACGAATGCAAAAAACAGTCCACTCTAAGAACAGGCCGCTTGGACACTTTCAGAACAGCTCTGTTAATGACTGAAAACAGCTCTCGAAGAGATTGTCAAAAGAGACTCCGAAAACGAAACGTTGATCACTTTTGAGCAAAAGGCTGCACACACGCAATTCAAGTTGCTCTGATTGTCATTTAGAGTTACATTATAGGATTATTCAACAACAAGTCAAAATGTGCTCGTGAAAGGCAGAAAACAACACTTTGATAGTTTGATATAACTTGAGAACGAATGCAAAAACCAGTCCACTCTAAGAACAGGCCGCTTGGACACTTTCAGAACAGCTCTGTTAATGACTGAAAACAGCTCTCGAAGAGATTGTCAAAAGAGACTCCGAAAACGAAACGTTGATCACTTTTGAGCAAAAGGCTGCACACACGCAATTCAAGTTGCTCTGATTGTCATTTAGAGTTACATTATAGGAGCATTCAACAACAAGTCAAAATGTGCTCGTGAAAGGCAGAAAACAACACTTTGATAGTTTGATATAACTTGAGAACGAATGCAAAAAACAGTCCACTCTCAGAACAGGCCGCTTGGACACTTTCAGAACAGCTCTGTTAATGACTGAAAACAGCTCTCGAAGAGATTGTCAAAAGAGACTCCGAAAACGAAACGTTGATCACTTTTGAGCAAAAGGCTGCACACACGCAATTCAAGTTGCTTCGATTGTCATTTAGAGTTACATTATAGGATTATTCAACAACAAGTCAAAATGTGCTCGTGAAAGGCAGAAAACAACACTTTGATAGTTTGATATAACTTGAGAACGAATGCAAAAAACAGTCCACTCTAAGAACAGGCCGCTTGGACACTTTCAGAACAGCTCTGTTAATGACTGAAAACAGCTCTCGAAGAGATTGTCAAAAGAGACTCCGAAAACGAAACGTTGATCACTTTTGAGCAAAAGGCTGCACACACGCAATTCAAGTTGCTCTGATTGTCATTTAGAGTTACATTATAGGATTATTCAACAACAAGTCAAAATGTGCTCGTGAAAGGCAGAAAACAACCCTTTGATAGTTTGATATAACTTGAGAACGAATGCAAAAAACAGTCCACTCTAAGAACAGGCCGCTTGGACACTTTCAGAACAGCTCTGTTAATGACTGAAAACAGCTCTCGAAGAGATTGTCAAAAGAGACTCTGAAAACGAAACGTTGATCACTTTTGAGCAAAAGGCTGCACACACGCAATTCAAGTTGCTCTGATTGTCATTTAGAGTTACATTATAGGATTATTCAACAACAAGTCAAAATGTGCTCGTGAAAGGCAGAAAACAACACTTTGATAGTTTGATATAACTTGAGAACGAATGCAAAAAACAGTCCACTCTGAGAACAGGCCGCTTGGACACTTTTAGAACAGCTCTGTTAATGACTGAAAACAGCTCTCGAAGAGATTGTCAAAAGAGACTCCGAAAACGAAACGTTGATCACTTTTGAGCAAAAGGCTGCACACACGCAATTCAAGTTGCTCTGATTGTCATTTAGAGTTACATTATAGGAGCATTCAGCAACAAGTCAAAATGTGCTCGTGAAAGGCAGAAAACAACACTTTGATAGTTTGATATAACTTGAGAACGAATGCAAAAAACAGTCCACTCTAAGAGCAGGCCGCTTGGACACTTTCAGAACAGCTCTGTTAATGACTGAAAACAGCTCTCGAAGAGATTGTCAAAAGAGACTCCGAAAACGAAACGTTGATCACTTTTGAGCAAAAGGCTGCACACACGCAATTCAAGTTGCTCTGATTGTCATTTAGAGTTACATTATAGGAGCATTCAGCAACAAGTCAAAATGTGCTCCAGAAAAGCAGAAAACAACACTGATAGAACTTGAGAACGAATGCAAAAAACAGTCCACTCTCAGAACAGGCCGCTTGGACACTTTCAGAACAGCTCTGTTAATGACTGAAAACAGCTCTCGAAGAGATTGTCAAAAGAGACTCCGAAAACGAAACGTTGATCACTTTTGAGCAAAAGGCTGCACACACGCAATTCAAGTTTCTCTGATTGTCATTTAGAGTTACATTATAGGATTATTCAACAACAAGTCAAAATGTGCTCATGAAAGGCAGAAAACAACACTGATAGAACTTGAGAACGAATGCAAAAAACAGTCCACTCTAAGAACAGGCCGCTTGGACACTTTCAGAACAGCTCTGTTAATGACTGAAAACAGCTCTCGAAGAGATTGTCAAAAGAGACTCCGAAAACGAAACGTTGATCACTTTTGAGCAAAAGGCTGCACACACGCAATTCAAGTTGCTCTGATTGTCATTTAGAGTTACATTATAGGATTATTCAACAACAAGTCAAAATGTGCTCGTGAAAGGCAGAAAACAACACTTTGATAGTTTGATATAACTTGAGAACGAATGCAAAAACCAGTCCACTCTAAGAACAGGCCGCTTGGACACTTTCAGAACAGCTCTGTTAATGACTGAAAACAGCTCTCGAAGAGATTGTCAAAAGAGACTCCGAAAACGAAACGTTGATCACTTTTGAGCAAAAGGCTGCACACACGCAATTCAAGTTGCTCTGATTGTCATTTAGAGTTACATTATAGGAGCATTCAACAACAAGTCAAAATGTGCTCGTGAAAGGCAGAAAACAACACTTTGATAGTTTGATATAACTTGAGAACGAATGCAAAAAACAGTCCACTCTCAGAACAGGCCGCTTGGACACTTTCAGAACAGCTCTGTTAATGACTGAAAACAGCTCTCGAAGAGATTGTCAAAAGAGACTCCGAAAACGAAACGTTGATCACTTTTGAGCAAAAGGCTGCACACACGCAATTCAAGTTGCTCTGATTGTCATTTAGAGTTACATTATAGGATTATTCAACAACAAGTCAAAATGTGCTCGTGAAAGGCAGAAAACAACACTTTGATAGTTTGATATAACTTGAGAACGAATGCAAAAACCAGTCCACTCTAAGAACAGGCCGCTTGGACACTTTCAGAACAGCTCTGTTAATGACTGAAAACAGCTCTCGAAGAGATTGTCAAAATAGACTCCGAAAACGAAACGTTGATCACTTTTGAGCAAAAGGCTGCACACACGCAATTCAAGTTGCTCTGATTGTCATTTAGAGTTACATTATAGGATTATTCAACAACAAGTCAAAATGTGCTCATGAAAGGCAGAAAACAACACTGATAGAACTTGAGAACGAATGCAAAAAACAGTCCACTCTAAGAACAGGCCGCTTGGACACTTTCAGAACAGCTCTGTTAATGACTGAAAACAGCTCTCGAAGAGATTGTCAAAAGAGACTCCGAAAACGAAACGTTGATCACTTTTGAGCAAAAGGCTGCACACACGCAATTCAAGTTGCTCTGATTGTCATTTAGAGTTACATTATAGGATTATTCAACAACAAGTCAAAATGTGCTCGTGAAAGGCAGAAAACAACACTTTGATAGTTTGATATAACTTGAGAACGAATGCAAAAACCAGTCCACTCAAAGAACAGGCCGCTTGGACACTTTCAGAACAGCTCTGTTAATGACTGAAAACAGCTCTCGAAGAGATTGTCAAAAGAGACTCCGAAAACGAAACGTTGATCACTTTTGAGCAAAAGGCTGCACACACGCAATTCAAGTTGCTCTGATTGTCATTTAGAGTTACATTATAGGAGCATTCAACAACAAGTCAAAATGTGCTCGTGAAAGGCAGAAAACAACACTTTGATAGTTTGATATAACTTGAGAACGAATGCAAAAAACAGTCCACTCTCAGAACAGGCCGCTTGGACACTTTCAGAACAGCTCTGTTAATGACTGAAAACAGCTCTCGAAGAGATTGTCAAAAGAGACTCCGAAAACGAAACGTTGATCACTTTTGAGCAAAAGGCTGCACACACGCAATTCAAGTTGCTCTGATTGTCATTTAGAGTTACATTATAGGATTATTCAACAACAAGTCAAAATGTGCTCGTGAAAGGCAGAAAACAACACTTTGATAGTTTGATATAACTTGAGAACGAATGCAAAAACCAGTCCACTCTAAGAACAGGCCGCTTGGACACTTTCAGAACAGCTCTGTTAATGACTGAAAACAGCTCTCGAAGAGATTGTCAAAAGAGACTCCGAAAACGAAACGTTGATCACTTTTGAGCAAAAGGCTGCACACACGCAATTCAAGTTGCTCTGATTGTCATTTAGAGTTACATTATAGGATTATTCAACAACAAGTCAAAATGTGCTCGTGAAAGGCAGAAAACAACCCTTTGATAGTTTGATATAACTTGAGAACGAATGCAAAAAACAGTCCACTCTAAGAACAGGCCGCTTGGACACTTTCAGAACAGCTCTGTTAATGACTGAAAACAGCTCTCGAAGAGATTGTCAAAAGAGACTCTGAAAACGAAACGTTGATCACTTTTGAGCAAAAGGCTGCACACACGCAATTCAAGTTGCTCTGATTGTCATTTAGAGTTACATTATAGGATTATTCAACAACAAGTCAAAATGTGCTCGTGAAAGGCAGAAAACAACACTTTGATAGTTTGATATAACTTGAGAACGAATGCAAAAAACAGTCCACTCTAAGAACAGGCCGCTTGGACACTTTTAGAACAGCTCTGTTAATGACTGAAAACAGCTCTCGAAGAGATTGTCAAAAGAGACTCCGAAAACGAAACGTTGATCACTTTTGAGCAAAAGGCTGCACACACGCAATTCAAGTTGCTCTGATTGTCATTTAGAGTTACATTATAGGAGCATTCAGCAACAAGTCAAAATGTGCTCGTGAAAGGCAGAAAACAACACTTTGATAGTTTGATATAACTTGAGAACGAATGCAAAAAACAGTCCACTCTAAGAGCAGGCCGCTTGGACACTTTCAGAACAGCTCTGTTAATGACTGAAAACAGCTCTCGAAGAGATTGTCAAAAGAGACTCCGAAAACGAAACGTTGATCACTTTTGAGCAAAAGGCTGCACACACGCAATTCAAGTTGCTCTGATTGTCATTTAGAGTTACATTATAGGAGCATTCAGCAACAAGTCAAAATGTGCTCCAGAAAAGCAGAAAACAACACTGATAGAACTTGAGAACGAATGCAAAAAACAGTCCACTCTCAGAACAGGCCGCTTGGACACTTTCAGAACAGCTCTGTTAATGACTGAAAACAGCTCTCGAAGAGATTGTCAAAAGAGACTCCGAAAACGAAACGTTGATCACTTTTGAGCAAAAGGCTGCACACACGCAATTCAAGTTTCTCTGATTGTCATTTAGAGTTACATTATAGGATTATTCAACAACAAGTCAAAATGTGCTCATGAAAGGCAGAAAACAACACTGATAGAACTTGAGAACGAATGCAAAAAACAGTCCACTCTAAGAACAGGCCGCTTGGACACTTTCAGAACAGCTCTGTTAATGACTGAAAACAGCTCTCGAAGAGATTGTCAAAAGAGACTCCGAAAACGAAACGTTGATCACTTTTGAGCAAAAGGCTGCACACACGCAATTCAAGTTGCTCTGATTGTCATTTAGAGTTACATTATAGGATTATTCAACAACAAGTCAAAATGTGCTCGTGAAAGGCAGAAAACAACACTTTGATAGTTTGATATAACTTGAGAACGAATGCAAAAACCAGTCCACTCTAAGAACAGGCCGCTTGGACACTTTCAGAACAGCTCTGTTAATGACTGAAAACAGCTCTCGAAGAGATTGTCAAAAGAGACTCCGAAAACGAAACGTTGATCACTTTTGAGCAAAAGGCTGCACACACGCAATTCAAGTTGCTCTGATTGTCATTTAGAGTTACATTATAGGAGCATTCAACAACAAGTCAAAATGTGCTCGTGAAAGGCAGAAAACAACACTTTGATAGTTTGATATAACTTGAGAACGAATGCAAAAAACAGTCCACTCTCAGAACAGGCCGCTTGGACACTTTCAGAACAGCTCTGTTAATGACTGAAAACAGCTCTCGAAGAGATTGTCAAAAGAGACTCCGAAAACGAAACGTTGATCACTTTTGAGCAAAAGGCTGCACACACGCAATTCAAGTTGCTCTGATTGTCATTTAGAGTTACATTATAGGATTATTCAACAACAAGTCAAAATGTGCTCGTGAAAGGCAGAAAACAACACTTTGATAGTTTGATATAACTTGAGAACGAATGCAAAAACCAGTCCACTCTAAGAACAGGCCGCTTGGACACTTTCAGAACAGCTCTGTTAATGACTGAAAACAGCTCTCGAAGAGATTGTCAAAAGAGACTCCGAAAACGAAACGTTGATCACTTTTGAGCAAAAGGCTGCACACACGCAATTCAAGTTGCTCTGATTGTCATTTAGAGTTACATTATAGGATTATTCAACAACAAGTCAAAATGTGCTCATGAAAGGCAGAAAACAACACTGATAGAACTTGAGAACGAATGCAAAAAACAGTCCACTCTAAGAACAGGCCGCTTGGACACTTTCAGAACAGCTCTGTTAATGACTGAAAACAGCTCTCGAAGAGATTGTCAAAAGAGACTCCGAAAACGAAACGTTGATCACTTTTGAGCAAAAGGCTGCACACACGCAATTCAAGTTGCTCTGATTGTCATTTAGAGTTACATTATAGGATTATTCAACAACAAGTCAAAATGTGCTCGTGAAAGGCAGAAAACAACACTTTGATAGTTTGATATAACTTGAGAACGAATGCAAAAACCAGTCCACTCTAAGAACAGGCCGCTTGGACACTTTCAGAACAGCTCTGTTAATGACTGAAAACAGCTCTCGAAGAGATTGTCAAAAGAGACTCCGAAAACGAAACGTTGATCACTTTTGAGCAAAAGGCTGCACACACGCAATTCAAGTTGCTCTGATTGTCATTTAGAGTTACATTATAGGAGCATTCAACAACAAGTCAAAATGTGCTCGTGAAAGGCAGAAAACAACACTTTGATAGTTTGATATAACTTGAGAACGAATGCAAAAAACAGTCCACTCTCAGAACAGGCCGCTTGGACACTTTCAGAACAGCTCTGTTAATGACTGAAAACAGCTCTCGAAGAGATTGTCAAAAGAGACTCCGAAAACGAAACGTTGATCACTTTTGAGCAAAAGGCTGCACACACGCAATTCAAGTTGCTCTGATTGTCATTTAGAGTTACATTATAGGATTATTCAACAACAAGTCAAAATGTGCTCGTGAAAGGCAGAAAACAACACTTTGATAGTTTGATATAACTTGAGAACGAATGCAAAAACCAGTCCACTCTAAGAACAGGCCGCTTGGACACTTTCAGAACAGCTCTGTTAATGACTGAAAACAGCTCTCGAAGAGATTGTCAAAAGAGACTCCGAAAACGAAACGTTGATCACTTTTGAGCAAAAGGCTGCACACACGCAATTCAAGTTGCTCTGATTGTCATTTAGAGTTACATTATAGGAGCATTCAACAACAAGTCAAAATGTGCTCGTGAAAGGCAGAAAACAACACTTTGATAGTTTGATATAACTTGAGAACGAATGCAAAAAACAGTCCACTCTCAGAACAGGCCGCTTGGACACTTTCAGAACAGCTCTGTTAATGACTGAAAACAGCTCTCGAAGAGATTGTCAAAAGAGACTCCGAAAACGAAACGTTGATCACTTTTGAGCAAAAGGCTGCACACACGCAATTCAAGTTGCTTCGATTGTCATTTAGAGTTACATTATAGGATTATTCAACAACAAGTCAAAATGTGCTCGTGAAAGGCAGAAAACAACACTTTGATAGTTTGATATAACTTGAGAACGAATGCAAAAAACAGTCCACTCTAAGAACAGGCCGCTTGGACACTTTCAGAACAGCTCTGTTAATGACTGAAAACAGCTCTCGAAGAGATTGTCAAAAGAGACTCCGAAAACGAAACGTTGATCACTTTTGAGCAAAAGGCTGCACACACGCAATTCAAGTTGCTCTGATTGTCATTTAGAGTTACATTATAGGATTATTCAACAACAAGTCAAAATGTGCTCGTGAAAGGCAGAAAACAACCCTTTGATAGTTTGATATAACTTGAGAACGAATGCAAAAAACAGTCCACTCTAAGAACAGGCCGCTTGGACACTTTCAGAACAGCTCTGTTAATGACTGAAAACAGCTCTCGAAGAGATTGTCAAAAGAGACTCTGAAAACGAAACGTTGATCACTTTTGAGCAAAAGGCTGCACACACGCAATTCAAGTTGCTCTGATTGTCATTTAGAGTTACATTATAGGATTATTCAACAACAAGTCAAAATGTGCTCGTGAAAGGCAGAAAACAACACTTTGATAGTTTGATATAACTTGAGAACGAATGCAAAAAACAGTCCACTCTAAGAACAGGCCGCTTGGACACTTTTAGAACAGCTCTGTTAATGACTGAAAACAGCTCTCGAAGAGATTGTCAAAAGAGACTCCGAAAACGAAACGTTGATCACTTTTGAGCAAAAGGCTGCACACACGCAATTCAAGTTGCTCTGATTGTCATTTAGAGTTACATTATAGGAGCATTCAGCAACAAGTCAAAATGTGCTCGTGAAAGGCAGAAAACAACACTTTGATAGTTTGATATAACTTGAGAACGAATGCAAAAAACAGTCCACTCTAAGAGCAGGCCGCTTGGACACTTTCAGAACAGCTCTGTTAATGACTGAAAACAGCTCTCGAAGAGATTGTCAAAAGAGACTCCGAAAACGAAACGTTGATCACTTTTGAGCAAAAGGCTGCACACACGCAATTCAAGTTGCTCTGATTGTCATTTAGAGTTACATTATAGGAGCATTCAGCAACAAGTCAAAATGTGCTCCAGAAAAGCAGAAAACAACACTGATAGAACTTGAGAACGAATGCAAAAAACAGTCCACTCTCAGAACAGGCCGCTTGGACACTTTCAGAACAGCTCTGTTAATGACTGAAAACAGCTCTCGAAGAGATTGTCAAAAGAGACTCCGAAAACGAAACGTTGATCACTTTTGAGCAAAAGGCTGCACACACGCAATTCAAGTTTCTCTGATTGTCATTTAGAGTTACATTATAGGATTATTCAACAACAAGTCAAAATGTGCTCATGAAAGGCAGAAAACAACACTGATAGAACTTGAGAACGAATGCAAAAAACAGTCCACTCTAAGAACAGGCCGCTTGGACACTTTCAGAACAGCTCTGTTAATGACTGAAAACAGCTCTCGAAGAGATTGTCAAAAGAGACTCCGAAAACGAAACGTTGATCACTTTTGAGCAAAAGGCTGCACACACGCAATTCAAGTTGCTCTGATTGTCATTTAGAGTTACATTATAGGATTATTCAACAACAAGTCAAAATGTGCTCGTGAAAGGCAGAAAACAACACTTTGATAGTTTGATATAACTTGAGAACGAATGCAAAAACCAGTCCACTCTAAGAACAGGCCGCTTGGACACTTTCAGAACAGCTCTGTTAATGACTGAAAACAGCTCTCGAAGAGATTGTCAAAAGAGACTCCGAAAACGAAACGTTGATCACTTTTGAGCAAAAGGCTGCACACACGCAATTCAAGTTGCTCTGATTGTCATTTAGAGTTACATTATAGGAGCATTCAACAACAAGTCAAAATGTGCTCGTGAAAGGCAGAAAACAACACTTTGATAGTTTGATATAACTTGAGAACGAATGCAAAAAACAGTCCACTCTCAGAACAGGCCGCTTGGACACTTTCAGAACAGCTCTGTTAATGACTGAAAACAGCTCTCGAAGAGATTGTCAAAAGAGACTCCGAAAACGAAACGTTGATCACTTTTGAGCAAAAGGCTGCACACACGCAATTCAAGTTGCTCTGATTGTCATTTAGAGTTACATTATAGGATTATTCAACAACAAGTCAAAATGTGCTCGTGAAAGGCAGAAAACAACACTTTGATAGTTTGATATAACTTGAGAACGAATGCAAAAACCAGTCCACTCTAAGAACAGGCCGCTTGGACACTTTCAGAACAGCTCTGTTAATGACTGAAAACAGCTCTCGAAGAGATTGTCAAAAGAGACTCCGAAAACGAAACGTTGATCACTTTTGAGCAAAAGGCTGCACACACGCAATTCAAGTTGCTCTGATTGTCATTTAGAGTTACATTATAGGATTATTCAACAACAAGTCAAAATGTGCTCATGAAAGGCAGAAAACAACACTGATAGAACTTGAGAACGAATGCAAAAAACAGTCCACTCTAAGAACAGGCCGCTTGGACACTTTCAGAACAGCTCTGTTAATGACTGAAAACAGCTCTCGAAGAGATTGTCAAAAGAGACTCCGAAAACGAAACGTTGATCACTTTTGAGCAAAAGGCTGCACACACGCAATTCAAGTTGCTCTGATTGTCATTTAGAGTTACATTATAGGATTATTCAACAACAAGTCAAAATGTGCTCGTGAAAGGCAGAAAACAACACTTTGATAGTTTGATATAACTTGAGAACGAATGCAAAAACCAGTCCACTCTAAGAACAGGCCGCTTGGACACTTTCAGAACAGCTCTGTTAATGACTGAAAACAGCTCTCGAAGAGATTGTCAAAAGAGACTCCGAAAACGAAACGTTGATCACTTTTGAGCAAAAGGCTGCACACACGCAATTCAAGTTGCTCTGATTGTCATTTAGAGTTACATTATAGGAGCATTCAACAACAAGTCAAAATGTGCTCGTGAAAGGCAGAAAACAACACTTTGATAGTTTGATATAACTTGAGAACGAATGCAAAAAACAGTCCACTCTCAGAACAGGCCGCTTGGACACTTTCAGAACAGCTCTGTTAATGACTGAAAACAGCTCTCGAAGAGATTGTCAAAAGAGACTCCGAAAACGAAACGTTGATCACTTTTGAGCAAAAGGCTGCACACACGCAATTCAAGTTGCTTCGATTGTCATTTAGAGTTACATTATAGGATTATTCAACAACAAGTCAAAATGTGCTCGTGAAAGGCAGAAAACAACACTTTGATAGTTTGATATAACTTGAGAACGAATGCAAAAAACAGTCCACTCTAAGAACAGGCCGCTTGGACACTTTCAGAACAGCTCTGTTAATGACTGAAAACAGCTCTCGAAGAGATTGTCAAAAGAGACTCCGAAAACGAAACGTTGATCACTTTTGAGCAAAAGGCTGCACACACGCAATTCAAGTTGCTCTGATTGTCATTTAGAGTTACATTATAGGATTATTCAACAACAAGTCAAAATGTGCTCGTGAAAGGCAGAAAACAACCCTTTGATAGTTTGATATAACTTGAGAACGAATGCAAAAAACAGTCCACTCTAAGAACAGGCCGCTTGGACACTTTCAGAACAGCTCTGTTAATGACTGAAAACAGCTCTCGAAGAGATTGTCAAAAGAGACTCTGAAAACGAAACGTTGATCACTTTTGAGCAAAAGGCTGCACACACGCAATTCAAGTTGCTCTGATTGTCATTTAGAGTTACATTATAGGATTATTCAACAACAAGTCAAAATGTGCTCGTGAAAGGCAGAAAACAACACTTTGATAGTTTGATATAACTTGAGAACGAATGCAAAAAACAGTCCACTCTGAGAACAGGCCGCTTGGACACTTTTAGAACAGCTCTGTTAATGACTGAAAACAGCTCTCGAAGAGATTGTCAAAAGAGACTCCGAAAACGAAACGTTGATCACTTTTGAGCAAAAGGCTGCACACACGCAATTCAAGTTGCTCTGATTGTCATTTAGAGTTACATTATAGGAGCATTCAGCAACAAGTCAAAATGTGCTCGTGAAAGGCAGAAAACAACACTTTGATAGTTTGATATAACTTGAGAACGAATGCAAAAAACAGTCCACTCTAAGAGCAGGCCGCTTGGACACTTTCAGAACAGCTCTGTTAATGACTGAAAACAGCTCTCGAAGAGATTGTCAAAAGAGACTCCGAAAACGAAACGTTGATCACTTTTGAGCAAAAGGCTGCACACACGCAATTCAAGTTGCTCTGATTGTCATTTAGAGTTACATTATAGGAGCATTCAGCAACAAGTCAAAATGTGCTCCAGAAAAGCAGAAAACAACACTGATAGAACTTGAGAACGAATGCAAAAAACAGTCCACTCTCAGAACAGGCCGCTTGGACACTTTCAGAACAGCTCTGTTAATGACTGAAAACAGCTCTCGAAGAGATTGTCAAAAGAGACTCCGAAAACGAAACGTTGATCACTTTTGAGCAAAAGGCTGCACACACGCAATTCAAGTTTCTCTGATTGTCATTTAGAGTTACATTATAGGATTATTCAACAACAAGTCAAAATGTGCTCATGAAAGGCAGAAAACAACACTGATAGAACTTGAGAACGAATGCAAAAAACAGTCCACTCTAAGAACAGGCCGCTTGGACACTTTCAGAACAGCTCTGTTAATGACTGAAAACAGCTCTCGAAGAGATTGTCAAAAGAGACTCCGAAAACGAAACGTTGATCACTTTTGAGCAAAAGGCTGCACACACGCAATTCAAGTTGCTCTGATTGTCATTTAGAGTTACATTATAGGATTATTCAACAACAAGTCAAAATGTGCTCGTGAAAGGCAGAAAACAACACTTTGATAGTTTGATATAACTTGAGAACGAATGCAAAAACCAGTCCACTCTAAGAACAGGCCGCTTGGACACTTTCAGAACAGCTCTGTTAATGACTGAAAACAGCTCTCGAAGAGATTGTCAAAAGAGACTCCGAAAACGAAACGTTGATCACTTTTGAGCAAAAGGCTGCACACACGCAATTCAAGTTGCTCTGATTGTCATTTAGAGTTACATTATAGGAGCATTCAACAACAAGTCAAAATGTGCTCGTGAAAGGCAGAAAACAACACTTTGATAGTTTGATATAACTTGAGAACGAATGCAAAAAACAGTCCACTCTCAGAACAGGCCGCTTGGACACTTTCAGAACAGCTCTGTTAATGACTGAAAACAGCTCTCGAAGAGATTGTCAAAAGAGACTCCGAAAACGAAACGTTGATCACTTTTGAGCAAAAGGCTGCACACACGCAATTCAAGTTGCTCTGATTGTCATTTAGAGTTACATTATAGGATTATTCAACAACAAGTCAAAATGTGCTCGTGAAAGGCAGAAAACAACACTTTGATAGTTTGATATAACTTGAGAACGAATGCAAAAACCAGTCCACTCTAAGAACAGGCCGCTTGGACACTTTCAGAACAGCTCTGTTAATGACTGAAAACAGCTCTCGAAGAGATTGTCAAAATAGACTCCGAAAACGAAACGTTGATCACTTTTGAGCAAAAGGCTGCACACACGCAATTCAAGTTGCTCTGATTGTCATTTAGAGTTACATTATAGGATTATTCAACAACAAGTCAAAATGTGCTCATGAAAGGCAGAAAACAACACTGATAGAACTTGAGAACGAATGCAAAAAACAGTCCACTCTAAGAACAGGCCGCTTGGACACTTTCAGAACAGCTCTGTTAATGACTGAAAACAGCTCTCGAAGAGATTGTCAAAAGAGACTCCGAAAACGAAACGTTGATCACTTTTGAGCAAAAGGCTGCACACACGCAATTCAAGTTGCTCTGATTGTCATTTAGAGTTACATTATAGGATTATTCAACAACAAGTCAAAATGTGCTCGTGAAAGGCAGAAAACAACACTTTGATAGTTTGATATAACTTGAGAACGAATGCAAAAACCAGTCCACTCAAAGAACAGGCCGCTTGGACACTTTCAGAACAGCTCTGTTAATGACTGAAAACAGCTCTCGAAGAGATTGTCAAAAGAGACTCCGAAAACGAAACGTTGATCACTTTTGAGCAAAAGGCTGCACACACGCAATTCAAGTTGCTCTGATTGTCATTTAGAGTTACATTATAGGAGCATTCAACAACAAGTCAAAATGTGCTCGTGAAAGGCAGAAAACAACACTTTGATAGTTTGATATAACTTGAGAACGAATGCAAAAAACAGTCCACTCTCAGAACAGGCCGCTTGGACACTTTCAGAACAGCTCTGTTAATGACTGAAAACAGCTCTCGAAGAGATTGTCAAAAGAGACTCCGAAAACGAAACGTTGATCACTTTTGAGCAAAAGGCTGCACACACGCAATTCAAGTTGCTCTGATTGTCATTTAGAGTTACATTATAGGATTATTCAACAACAAGTCAAAATGTGCTCGTGAAAGGCAGAAAACAACACTTTGATAGTTTGATATAACTTGAGAACGAATGCAAAAACCAGTCCACTCTAAGAACAGGCCGCTTAGACACTTTCAGAACAGCTCTGTTAATGACTGAAAACAGCTCTCGAAGAGATTGTCAAAAGAGACTCCGAAAACGAAACGTTGATCACTTTTGAGCAAAAGGCTGCACACACGCAATTCAAGTTGCTCTGATTGTCATTTAGAGTTACATTATAGGATTATTCAACAACAAGTCAAAATGTGCTCGTGAAAGGCAGAAAACAACACTTTGATAGTTTGATATAACTTGAGAACGAATGCAAAAACCAGTCCACTCTAAGAACAGGCCGCTTGGACACTTTCAGAACAGCTCTGTTAATGACTGAAAACAGCTCTCGAAGAGATTGTCAAAAGAGACTCCGAAAACGAAACGTTGATCACTTTTGAGCAAAAGGCTGCACACACGCAATTCAAGTTGCTCTGATTGTCATTTAGAGTTACATTATAGGAGCATTCAACAACAAGTCAAAATGTGCTCGTGAAAGGCAGAAAACAACACTTTGATAGTTTGATATAACTTGAGAACGAATGCAAAAAACAGTCCACTCTCAGAACAGGCCGCTTGGACACTTTCAGAACAGCTCTGTTAATGACTGAAAACAGCTCTCGAAGAGATTGTCAAAAGAGACTCCGAAAACGAAACGTTGATCACTTTTGAGCAAAAGGCTGCACACACGCAATTCAAGTTGCTCTGATTGTCATTTAGAGTTACATTATAGGATTATTCAACAACAAGTCAAAATGTGCTCGTGAAAGGCAGAAAACAACACTTTGATAGTTTGATATAACTTGAGAACGAATGCAAAAACCAGTCCACTCTAAGAACAGGCCGCTTGGACACTTTCAGAACAGCTCTGTTAATGACTGAAAACAGCTCTCGAAGAGATTGTCAAAAGAGACTCCGAAAACGAAACGTTGATCACTTTTGAGCAAAAGGCTGCACACACGCAATTCAAGTTGCTCTGATTGTCATTTAGAGTTACATTATAGGATTATTCAACAACAAGTCAAAATGTGCTCGTGAAAGGCAGAAAACAACACTTTGATAGTTTGATATAACTTGAGAACGAATGCAAAAAACAGTCCACTCTCAGAACAGGCCGCTTGGACACTTTCAGAACAGCTCTGTTAATGACTGAAAACAGCTCTCGAAGAGATTGTCAAAAGAGACTCCGAAAACGAAACGTTGATCACTTTTGAGCAAAAGGCTGCACACACGCAATTCAAGGTGCTCTGGTTGTCATTTAGAGTTACATTATAGGATTATTCAACAACAAGTCAAAATGTGCTCGTGAAAGGCAGAAAACAACACTTTGATAGTTTGATATAACTTGAGAACGAATGCAAAAAACAGTCCACTCTAAGAACAGGCCGCTTGGACACTTTCAGAACAGCTCTGTTAATGACTGAAAACAGCTCTCGAAGAGATTGTCAAAAGAGACTCCGAAAACGAAACGTTGATCACTTTTGAGCAAAAGGCTGCACACACGCAATTCAAGTTGCTCTGATTGTCATTTAGAGTTACATTATAGGATTATTCAACAACAAGTCAAAATGTGCTCGTGAAAGGCAGAAACAACACTTTGATAGTTTGATATAACTTGAGAACGAATGCAAAAAACAGTCCACTCTAAGAACAGGCCGCTTGGACACTTTCAGAACAGCTCTGTTAATGACTGAAAACAGCTCTCGAAGAGATTGTCAAAAGAGACTCTGAAAACGAAACGTTGATCACTTTTGAGCAAAAGGCTGCACACACGCAATTCAAGTTGCTCTGATTGTCATTTAGAGTTACATTATAGGATTATTCAACAACAAGTCAAAATGTGCTCGTGAAAGGCAGAAAACAACACTTTGATAGTTTGATATAACTTGAGAACGAATGCAAAAAACAGTCCACTCTAAGAACAGGCCGCTTGGACACTTTCAGAACAGCTCTGTTAATGACTGAAAACAGCTCTCGAAGAGATTGTCAAAAGAGACTCCGAAAACGAAACGTTGATCACTTTTGAGCAAAAAGCTGCACACACGCAATTCAAGTTGCTCTGATTGTCATTTAGAGTTACATTATAGGATTATTCAACAACAAGTCAAAATGTGCTCGTGAAAGGCAGAAAACAACACTTTGATAGTTTGATATAACTTGAGAACGAATGCAAAAAACAGTCCACTCTAAGAACAGGCCGCTTGGACACTTTCAGAACAGCTCTGTTAATGACTGAAAACAGCTCTCGAAGAGATTGTCAAAAGAGACTCCGAAAACGAAACGTTGATCACTTTTGAACAAAAAGCTGCACACACGCAATTCAAGTTGCTCTGATTGTCATTTAGAGTTACATTATAGGATTATCCAACAACAAGTCAAAATGTGCTCGTGAAAGGCAGAAAACAACACTTTGATAGTTTGATATAACTTGAGAACGAATGCAAAAAACAGTCCACTCTCAGAACAGGCCGCTTGGACACTTTCAGAACAGCTCTGTTAATGACTGAAAACAGCTCTCGAAGAGATTGTCAAAAGAGACTCCGAAAACGAAACGTTGATCACTTTTGAGCAAAAGGCTGCACACACGCAATTCAAGTTGCTCTGATTGTCATTTAGAGTTACATTATAGGATTATTCAACAACAAGTCAAAATGTGCTCGTGAAAGGCAGAAAACAACACTTTGATAGTTTGATATAACTTGAGAACGAATGCAAAAACCAGTCCACTCTAAGAACAGGCCGCTTGGACACTTTCAGAACAGCTCTGTTAATGACTGAAAACAGCTCTCGAAGAGATTGTCAAAAGAGACTCCGAAAACGAAACGTTGATCACTTTTGAGCAAAAGGCTGCACACACGCAATTCAAGTTGCTCTGATTGTCATTTAGAGTTACATTATAGGATTATTCAACAACAAGTCAAAATGTGCTCGTGAAAGGCAGAAAACAACACTTTGATAGTTTGATATAACTTGAGAACGAATGCAAAAAACAGTCCACTCTCAGAACAGGCCGCTTGGACACTTTCAGAACAGCTCTGTTAATGACTGAAAACAGCTCTCGAAGAGATTGTCAAAAGAGACTCCGAAAACGAAACGTTGATCACTTTTGAGCAAAAGGCTGCACACACGCAATTCAAGGTGCTCTGGTTGTCATTTAGAGTTACATTATAGGATTATTCAACAACAAGTCAAAATGTGCTCGTGAAAGGCAGAAAACAACACTTTGATAGTTTGATATAACTTGAGAACGAATGCAAAAAACAGTCCACTCTAAGAACAGGCCGCTTGGACACTTTCAGAACAGCTCTGTTAATGACTGAAAACAGCTCTCGAAGAGATTGTCAAAAGAGACTCCGAAAACGAAACGTTGATCACTTTTGAGCAAAAGGCTGCACACACGCAATTCAAGTTGCTCTGATTGTCATTTAGAGTTACATTATAGGATTATTCAACAACAAGTCAAAATGTGCTCGTGAAAGGCAGAAAACAACACTTTGATAGTTTGATATAACTTGAGAACGAATGCAAAAAACAGTCCACTCTCAGAACAGGCCGCTTGGACACTTTCAGAACAGCTCTGTTAATGACTGAAAACAGCTCTCGAAGAGATTGTCAAAAGAGACTCCGAAAACGAAACGTTGATCACTTTTGAGCAAAAGGCTGCACACACGCAATTCAAGGTGCTCTGGTTGTCATTTAGAGTTACATTATAGGATTATTCAACAACAAGTCAAAATGTGCTCGTGAAAGGCAGAAAACAACACTTTGATAGTTTGATATAACTTGAGAACGAATGCAAAAAACAGTCCACTCTAAGAACAGGCCGCTTGGACACTTTCAGAACAGCTCTGTTAATGACTGAAAACAGCTCTCGAAGAGATTGTCAAAAGAGACTCCGAAAACGAAACGTTGATCACTTTTGAGCAAAAGGCTGCACACACGCAATTCAAGTTGCTCTGATTGTCATTTAGAGTTACATTATAGGATTATTCAACAACAAGTCAAAATGTGCTCGTGAAAGGCAGAAACAACACTTTGATAGTTTGATATAACTTGAGAACGAATGCAAAAAACAGTCCACTCTAAGAACAGGCCGCTTGGACACTTTCAGAACAGCTCTGTTAATGACTGAAAACAGCTCTCGAAGAGATTGTCAAAAGAGACTCTGAAAACGAAACGTTGATCACTTTTGAGCAAAAGGCTGCACACACGCAATTCAAGTTGCTCTGATTGTCATTTAGAGTTACATTATAGGATTATTCAACAACAAGTCAAAATGTGCTCGTGAAAGGCAGAAAACAACACTTTGATAGTTTGATATAACTTGAGAACGAATGCAAAAAACAGTCCACTCTAAGAACAGGCCGCTTGGACACTTTCAGAACAGCTCTGTTAATGACTGAAAACAGCTCTCGAAGAGATTGTCAAAAGAGACTCCGAAAACGAAACGTTGATCACTTTTGAGCAAAAAGCTGCACACACGCAATTCAAGTTGCTCTGATTGTCATTTAGAGTTACATTATAGGATTATTCAACAACAAGTCAAAATGTGCTCGTGAAAGGCAGAAAACAACACTTTGATAGTTTGATATAACTTGAGAACGAATGCAAAAAACAGTCCACTCTCAGAACAGGCCGCTTGGACACTTTCAGAACAGCTCTGTTAATGACTGAAAACAGCTCTCGAAGAGATTGTCAAAAGAGACTCCGAAAACGAAACGTTGATCACTTTTGAGCAAAAGGCTGCACACACGCAATTCAAGTTGCTCAGATTGTCATTTAGAGTTACATTATAGGAGCATTCAGCAACAAGTCAAAATGTGCTCCAGAAAAGCAGAAAACAACACTGATAGAACTTGAGAACGAATGCAAAAAACAGTCCACTCTCAGAACAGGCCGCTTGGACACTTTCAGAACAGCTCTGTTAATGACTGAAAACAGCTCTCGAAGAGATTGTCAAAAGATACTCTGAAAACGAAACGTTGATCACTTTTGAGCAAAAGGCTGCACACACGCAATTCAAGTTGCTCTGATTGTCATTTAGAGTTACATTATAGGATTATTCAACAACAAGTCAAAATGTGCTCGTGAAAGGCAGAAAACAACACTTTGATAGTTTGATATAACTTGAGAACGAATGCAAAAAACAGTCCACTCTAAGAACAGGCCGCTTGGACACTTTCAGAACAGCTCTGTTAATGACTGAAAACAGCTCTCGAAGAGATTGTCAAAAGAGACTCCGAAAACGAAACGTTGATCACTTTTGAGCAAAAGGCTGCACACACGCAATTCAAGTTGCTCTGATTGTCATTTAGAGTTACATTATAGGATTATTCAACAACAAGTCAAAATGTGCTCGTGAAAGGCAGAAAACAACCCTTTGATAGTTTGATATAACTTGAGAACGAATGCAAAAAACAGTCCACTCTAAGAACAGGCCGCTTGGACACTTTCAGAACAGCTCTGTTAATGACTGAAAACAGCTCTCGAAGAGATTGTCAAAAGAGACTCTGAAAACGAAACGTTGATCACTTTTGAGCAAAAGGCTGCACACACGCAATTCAAGTTGCTCTGATTGTCATTTAGAGTTACATTATAGGATTATTCAACAACAAGTCAAAATGTGCTCGTGAAAGGCAGAAAACAACACTTAGATAGTTTGATATAACTTGAGAACGAATGCAAAAAACAGTCCACTCTAAGAACAGGCCGCTTGGACACTTTTAGAACAGCTCTGTTAATGACTGAAAACAGCTCTCGAAGAGATTGTCAAAAGAGACTCCGAAAACGAAACGTTGATCACTTTTGAGCAAAAGGCTGCACACACGCAATTCAAGTTGCTCTGATTGTCATTTAGAGTTACATTATAGGAGCATTCAGCAACAAGTCAAAATGTGCTCGTGAAAGGCAGAAAACAACACTTTGATAGTTTGATATAACTTGAGAACGAATGCAAAAAACAGTCCACTCTAAGAACAGGCCGCTTGGTCACTTTCAGAACAGCTCTGTTAATGACTGAAAACAGCTCTCGAAGAGATTGTCAAAAGAGACTCCGAAAACGAAACGTTGATCACTTTTGAGCAAAAGGCTGCACACACGCAATTCAAGTTGCTCTGATTGTCATTTAGAGTTACATTATAGGAGCATTCAACAACAAGTCAAAATGTGCTCGTGAAAGGCAGAAAACAACACTTTGATAGTTTGATATAACTTGAGAACGAATGCAAAAAACAGTCCACTCTAAGAACAGGCCGCTTGGACACTTTTAGAACAGCTCTGTTAATGACTGAAAACAGCTCTCGAAGAGATTGTCAAAAGAGACTCCGAAAACGAAACGTTGATCACTTTTGAGCAAAAGGCTGCACACACGCAATTCAAGTTGCTCTGATTGTCATTTAGAGTTACATTATAGGAGCATTCAGCAACAAGTCAAAATGTGCTCGTGAAAGGCAGAAAACAACACTTTGATAGTTTGATATAACTTGAGAACGAATGCAAAAAACAGTCCACTCTAAGAACAGGCCGCTTGGTCACTTTCAGAACAGCTCTGTTAATGACTGAAAACAGCTCTCGAAGAGATTGTCAAAAGAGACTCCGAAAACGAAACGTTGATCACTTTTGAGCAAAAGGCTGCACACACGCAATTCAAGTTGCTCTGATTGTCATTTAGAGTTACATTATAGGAGCATTCAACAACAAGTCAAAATGTGCTCGTGAAAGGCAGAAAACAACACTTTGATAGTTTGATATAACTTGAGAACGAATGCAAAAAACAGTCCACTCTCAGAACAGGCCGCTTGGACACTTTCAGAACAGCTCTGTTAATGACTGAAAACAGCTCTCGAAGAGATTGTCAAAAGAGACTCCGAAAACGAAACGTTGATCACTTTTGAGCAAAAGGCTGCACACACGCAATTCAAGTTGCTCTGATTGTCATTTAGAGTTACATTATAGGATTATTCAACAACAAGTCAAAATGTGCTCGTGAAAGGCAGAAAACAACACTTTGATAGTTTGATATAACTTGAGAACGAATGCAAAAACCAGTCCACTCTAAGAACAGGCCGCTTGGACACTTTCAGAACAGCTCTGTTAATGACTGAAAACAGCTCTCGAAGAGATTGTCAAAAGAGACTCCGAAAACGAAACGTTGATCACTTTTGAGCAAAAGGCTGCACACACGCAATTCAAGTTGCTCTGATTGTCATTTAGAGTTACATTATAGGATTATTCAACAACAAGTCAAAATGTGCTCGTGAAAGGCAGAAAACAACACTTTGATAGTTTGATATAACTTGAGAACGAATGCAAAAAACAGTCCACTCTCAGAACAGGCCGCTTGGACACTTTCAGAACAGCTCTGTTAATGACTGAAAACAGCTCTCGAAGAGATTGTCAAAAGAGACTCCGAAAACGAAACGTTGATCACTTTTGAGCAAAAGGCTGCACACACGCAATTCAAGGTGCTCTGGTTGTCATTTAGAGTTACATTATAGGATTATTCAACAACAAGTCAAAATGTGCTCGTGAAAGGCAGAAAACAACACTTTGATAGTTTGATATAACTTGAGAACGAATGCAAAAAACAGTCCACTCTAAGAACAGGCCGCTTGGACACTTTCAGAACAGCTCTGTTAATGACTGAAAACAGCTCTCGAAGAGATTGTCAAAAGAGACTCCGAAAACGAAACGTTGATCACTTTTGAGCAAAAGGCTGCACACACGCAATTCAAGTTGCTCTGATTGTCATTTAGAGTTACATTATAGGATTATTCAACAACAAGTCAAAATGTGCTCGTGAAAGGCAGAAACAACACTTTGATAGTTTGATATAACTTGAGAACGAATGCAAAAAACAGTCCACTCTAAGAACAGGCCGCTTGGACACTTTCAGAACAGCTCTGTTAATGACTGAAAACAGCTCTCGAAGAGATTGTCAAAAGAGACTCTGAAAACGAAACGTTGATCACTTTTGAGCAAAAGGCTGCACACACGCAATTCAAGTTGCTCTGATTGTCATTTAGAGTTACATTATAGGATTATTCAACAACAAGTCAAAATGTGCTCGTGAAAGGCAGAAAACAACACTTTGATAGTTTGATATAACTTGAGAACGAATGCAAAAAACAGTCCACTCTAAGAACAGGCCGCTTGGACACTTTCAGAACAGCTCTGTTAATGACTGAAAACAGCTCTCGAAGAGATTGTCAAAAGAGACTCCGAAAACGAAACGTTGATCACTTTTGAGCAAAAAGCTGCACACACGCAATTCAAGTTGCTCTGATTGTCATTTAGAGTTACATTTGTAGCCGTACAGGATATACTAGGACCCTTGAGTACACAACAAGAGGAGGCGATATACAGTATATTGCAACCATAAGTTTATTAACAATTCATAAAAAAACACCTGCACCAGGATCAGGACGAGTAATATTAAAAGTATAAAATCAATCTCTAAGGCAGAGTGGTCAGGCGGCACCAGTCACAGCCACTATGCTTTGGGACAACGATACAGTTGGGCCCAGTTTGGCTCCCCCTGATGGAGAGTCTGAGTAATGCTGCTCTAAAATAACACTGCACACAGTAAACCACAATAAAACCGTATCACTGCAAATACACTGCAAAACGTATCACTGCAAATACACTGTTAAATAACGTATGGGGTAGGCTGTACCCAATAAGGCATGCGAAACACTGCACACTGCAGCTGACTACACTGGTCCTACCTGAACTATACTGTTACCTCCAAGCGGGCAGCCGAGACTAGGCTTCTAACCGGAACTCTGCTAAAAATACTAGTATACCTAAAACTACTAAACCTGATGGTGAGGATAGTTCGAATGGATAGCGCCGCCCACTCAAGGCCCAACCCACAGTCTCGTCTAATCGGGAGAGGGGTGAGAGGGAATCCCAGCACTTCAGTGTCAGTGATGTCGCTCAGTCTTGCGACTCTCGGTGGAAGTCCAGGGAGCGGGTTGTTCGCGATAGGCGCCCGTGGATAGGTGTTGATCGTTCCCGCAATCCTCACTCGTCGCCCGGCGTTCGGCGATGGTTGGCTGGTCCGGTGTGCTGCGGGTAGGGGGAGGGGGAGGCAGAATCAGTCGTCAGACACATACAAAAGGAGAAAACCGGTGTTGCTCAACTCACACACAGGCAAGGGTAGTATGACTTCCCTTTACTGTGATGAATTGAGGGCGTTGTATAAAGTCTCTCGGGTGGTGTGGAATCGTAGGTCCGTTCTCGTCGTTCGAGCCCTCGATTTCGCCGGTGCGTGGAAGGAAGGTCGGATCTCTCGTGGAACGGAAGCGCCGGCATTTATACTCACAATCATGGGAGTGATTGTGATTGGGACCACCTGTGGAGAAGCAGATGGACGTACACACAAACACTCATTCGCACCATCCCACTTCTGACACGCCCACTCATTCATACCAGTCATTCCAACCCGCTTCATTCGCCCCCCTTTTACACGTGGTCGTCCCGAGCACGACTAGTCAGTCTGTTTCGACCCTTAAGGTGAAAACCGTGATGGAGGGTTGCCACGATTGGGGCGGAGTGAATACCGCCGTGAATCGCCTTGGTCTGCCCCTAGTTGGTGCTCTGGGGCCTCCTGAGGCTGGGCAGTCGGCGCCGGTGCCATTGCTGGAGGGAAGGGTGGTCCTTGGATTGGACTTGGTGGTCCAGATGTACGGCCGTGTCGAGGCGGAGCAGGTGGCTGTGGCTGGACCATCCACCTGCATGGCCAAACGGGCTGCGGTTGTCCATGTTGAGCACGATCTGGATTGCTTGCTGGAAGATTCATACCCTGGTCGTCCCTCATCGCCGAGTCTCCTGGGCATGGCCTCAAGTTGTTGCGGTGGATGGTTCGGATGGGGCCGTCTTTCCCTTCTGGTCGTATGGCGAAGACTGGCTGATCCGATAGCTGGGAAACCACCACAAAAGGTGTTGGGAGCCACCGGGGGGCTAGCTTCCCTTGTGCTTGGCGGCGAAAGTTCCTCATCAACACCCTCTCTCCTGGTAGCAGTGGTAAGCTCCGTGCGTTCCGGTTGTAGTTCTCCTCGTTCCAGTTGTTGCGCCGCTCTACGTTGTTGCGAACCGTGACATAGGCTTGCAGAAGGGCTTGATGATGTCTTTTGACCCACCCGTCCAGGTCGTCTCTCTGTTGGGGCGGTGCGACTTCATGGAGCATGTCCACTGGAAGCCTGGCGTGGCGGCCGAAGACGACGTAGTGGGGCGTCATGCCTGTGCTTGCATGGGTGGTGTTGTTGAAGGCTTGTAGAAGTGCAGGGAGCTGGGCTGGCCACTGGGCTTGGTGCTTGGCTTCAATCGTACTCAGTAGCGAGAGGAGTGTGCGGTTGAGCCTTTCGCAGGCCCCGTTGCCTTGTGGATGGTAGGGGGTTGTTCTCACCTTCTGGCAGCCATACATTGCACAGAGTTGCTGCATCAGGGCCGACTCAAATGCTCCCCCTCGGTCCGTAAGGATGCGTTCTGGACAGCCGAAGGGAAGGATGAGCGCAGTCCAGAGGGCTTTCACTGTAGTAGCAGCCGTCTGGTCCTTGGTGGGGACTGCCAGCGCATAGCGAGAGAACAGATCTGTGATGACAAGAATGTATTGGTAAGTGTCAGCAGGCCGTCCGAGGGTCAAATAATCTATGGCTACAGTCTCGAAGGGATAGCTGGATAGAATGGAACACAGAGGTGCCTTTGGCTGTGCACCTGCTTTCCCTACCACACAAGTGATGCACTCTGCTGACCAAGCCCGGGCATTTCTGCTCATACCCGTCCAGTAGAATCTCCTCCTTAGCAATGACATCATTCGGTCACCGTTTGGATGTCCTGCCGCCTTGTGGTAATCCTCCCACAGGGCACGAGCTTGGGATTCCGGGACAACGATCTGTTTCACTGGAGCGCCCGTGTCTGGCTCAGTCACATGTCTCACCAGGATCCCCTCACAGAGCTCTAGGTGCGCCCATTCGCGGAGCAGGCAGCGGAGCTGGGGGGACAAAACTGAACGATCAATAGGTGCAGGGGGCTCACCTTTGGTTATCCAGGCCTGGAGCAGTCGAAAGTCGGGGTCTCCCATCTGTCGTTCCCTCCATAGCTCCAGCTCGGAGGATTGGCTCGTAGCCCCGGGTGAGGTGGATATGGTGGCCCCTACGATGGCGCCCGTCGCCTCCCCGGGTAGTCGTGACAAGATGTCAGCGTTCTGATTCTTCGCCCCAGGTCGGTACCGGATCTCATACGAGTAGTTGGCAAGTTGGGCTGCCCATCGCTGCTCAGTTGCTCCAAGCCTCGCCGTTTCGAGATGGACCAACGGGTTGTTGTCGGTGAATATGGTGACCTGCGCGCCCCACAGGTAATCCTTGAATTTTTCCGTGACGGCCCACTTCAGTGCCAATAGCTCTAACTTAAAGGAGCTGTAGTTCTGGTCGTTGCGTTCGGCGGGGTGGAGACTACGACTTGCATATGCAATGACCCTCTCTTTCCCCTCTTGGACCTGGGACAGGACAGCCCCGAGACCATCCAGGCTAGCGTCTGTGTACAGTCGGAATGGGAGATGGAAGTCTGCGTATGCCAGGATGGGGGCGCTGAGGAGGGCCTGCTTCAACTTGTCGAAGGCCACCTGACAAGCGGTCGTCCATTGGATGGGGGCTGCGGGCCTATTGGCTTGACCTTGGAGGAGCTGGTGGAGTGGGGCTGCTATCTTGGAGAACCCCTGGATGAATCGCCGGTAGTAGCCTGCAAAGCCAAGAAAGGACCGCACCTGCTTGACTGTAATAGGTGGTGCCCAGTCGCGGACAACAGCGGCCTTGTCGGGATCTGTCGCCACCCCCTGGCCACTGACTATATGTCCAAGGTAAGTCACCTTCTTCTGGAACAAGTGGCACTTGCGTGGCTGAAGCTTTAAGCCGTGGTCGTCGAGACGAGCGAATACTTGTTCTAAGTGTTGCAGGTGGGCAGTGAAGTTGGGGGAGTAGACGATTACGTCATCGAGGTAGATGAGAAGATGGTCGTAGACCTGGGCCCCCAAGCAGCGCTGCATGAGCCTCTGAAACGTGGCCGGGGCATTGCAGAGGCCGAAGGGCATCCTGTCAAATTGGTAGAGGCCAAAGGGCGTGGTGAAGGCCGTTTTCTCCTGATCTTCTGTCGCCACCTCCACCTGCCAATATCCGCTAGCCAAATCGAGGGTTGAATACCATTCTGACTTGGACAGGCTTGTGAGTGACTCTTCGATTCGTGGCAGTGGGAAGGAGTCTTTGTGGGTCACTGCGTTTAATTTGCGGTAATCCACACAGAATCTCCAAGACCCATCCTTCTTCTTGACGAGGACCACTGGGGCAGCCCAAGGGCTCGAGCTCTCCCGCACGACTCCACTGTCCAGCATACCCTGCAGCAGTGACCGGAGCTCTGGGTAGAGATTTGGGGGGACGGGGCGGTAGCGTTCCCGTATCGGGGGAGCTGTGCCAGTCGGAATCTGGTGAGTGATGATGGCTGTCCTCCCAAAATCTTCGTCGTGTGTGGCAAATACGTGCGACCACTTCCGTAGCAGGACTTCCAGTTGGGCTTGTTGATCCCTATCCAGGCTGTCGCCCTTTAGAGCCAGGGCTGGGTGGTCCTCACTTGCAGTCTGTGCAGTGTGCTGGACGTCCACCTCAATCGCCTGGGGGCCAGCGCTGCGCAGCGTCAGGGTCGTCTTCCCCCTAATCTCGTGCTGGTCGACTTGGGTAACGGTGGCTAGGGGGCACCGTTGGGGCAGTTCAAGGGGGAAAGGGTTCGGGTTGCAGATGCGTAGGGGGACTCTCCCCCCTCGGGTCCAGGCCAGCGACCTAGCCACCCGCCATTTCCGACCGTAGCCGTCCAAATCCTCCAGCAGGACAGGGCAATCTGCCAGGCCAGCAGCTTGTGGTACCTGGGCCCAGATAATTGTCTCTGTTGAGGGAGGCAGCACCACTGGGGGCTGTCGCTGTAGTCTGGCCACCCCCTGTAGTTCCACTCGAGTGGTTGAGGCCTCAGCCCTCTGGCAGGCCGCAAAGGCCACGTCCCACAACTTCTCTGCAGAGGGGGAGAAGACCGATTTAAAGGCTGCAGCCCCAGGGTGCCCACCCTGAAAAATACTGGCCCAGCAATCCGTTACTACATTCATTCCTAGCAACCCATACTCCGTATTGATACAGTCGTCACGAACAATAACCACCCCCTTTTTCTTCACCTCTATACCCCCAATGTTGAAATCGAGTACGGCGTAACCCACGTAAGGGATGTTAAGTCCATTGGCTGCTTTCAAGGCCAGCCATGATATGCGGTCGGGGTCACTTATGCATTCCTCTCCGAAGTGCCGCTGAAATAATGTTTGGCTCATGAGTGTGACTTGTGAACCAGTGTCAAGGATGCATGGAATGGTCTTACCCTGGACAGTCACTTCAATTTCTGGGCACCTTCCTACCATGGCGGGCCTTTGTGGGGGCGCAGTTGGGGGCCCCTCCCGGTTCACTTGCCCTGTTGTGACCGGGGTTGCCGAAAATCCTGTTGTGGCTGCCGGCGAGGGCAGAACCGTTGGATGTGTCCGGCGTCCCCGCAGTCACGGCAGATTGCACAGCCTTGGCCGTCCCACTGGTAGTGTGATAGCCCCGGAGGCGCCGACTCCAGGCGCTGACGTTGGGGGTTGTTCGGTTGCGGGCGCCAGAGTGGTTGAGAGGCTGCAGCGGCTGTTGGGGGTGTGGCAATTTGTGCTGTGCTCAGGCGTTCCTGCAGCTCGTCTACCACAGACTTACTCAGGAGGGCCAGCTGTTCTTTAAGCTCTTGGCGCAGCTCTGTCCGCAAGTCTTCTTTGATCTGCTGCCAATCAGGAGTTGTTGGTGGGGCTCTCCTAGATGCAGGGACAAACACAGGGTAGGCTCGAGCTTCTTCAGACCCTGCTAACTCTCGTTCCAGTGCTCGTGCCTCCCGACAAGTTTCTGTGAAGGTGGTCGTCGAGTTCCTCCTGAGCTGCCGCTGTAGCTCTTGTTTCATGGGTACGGGTCTCAGACCCATGACGAATTGAGTCCGTAGTAGCTCGTCGTCCGACCCCTCGTGGGGGTCTTGAGTTCTCCAACTGTGGTGCAGTTCCCGCAGTCGGAGGGTGAATGCCTTCACTTCTTCTCCAGGTTCTTGTTTGCAGTTAAAGAACTTTACTCGCAGCTGTGCTACTGACTTCTGTCCCCCATATAGTTTCTCTAGCTCCTCTAAGATCTTAGCGTCAGTGTTATGCTCCCCTGCAACTAACAGCGCCACTTCTCTTTTGGCATCTCCATCTAATGCGCTCAGCACAAAATCGACCCTTTGCTGTGCATTTAGCCCCTGGGCTCGAATACCTGCCGCAATCTGAGTTTTCCACTCTGAAAACTTTGATGACTCTCCTCCATCAAACCGGGGCACCCAAGGCCCACCCATAAACCAAGGCATAACTACTGCTCCCTGTGGCTGCCCGCCAGCATCGTCAACGTCAACCATCTTGCTATGTAGGTCAAGGATCCTGCCGACAACGCCAAAATTGTAGCCGTACAGGATATACTAGGACCCTTGAGTACACAACAAGAGGAGGCGATATACAGTATATTGCAACCATAAGTTTATTAACAATTCATAAAAAAACACCTGCACCAGGATCAGGACGAGTAATATTAAAAGTATAAAATCAATCTCTAAGGCAGAGTGGTCAGGCGGCACCAGTCACAGCCACTATGCTTTGGGACAACGATACAGTTGGGCCCAGTTTGGCTCCCCCTGATGGAGAGTCTGAGTAATGCTGCTCTAAAATAACACTGCACACAGTAAACCACAATAAAACCGTATCACTGCAAATACACTGCAAAACGTATCACTGCAAATACACTGTTAAATAACGTATGGGGTAGGCTGTACCCAATAAGGCATGCGAAACACTGCACACTGCAGCTGACTACACTGGTCCTACCTGAACTATACTGTTACCTCCAAGCGGGCAGCCGAGACTAGGCTTCTAACCGGAACTCTGCTAAAAATACTAGTATACCTAAAACTACTAAACCTGATGGTGAGGATAGTTCGAATGGATAGCGCCGCCCACTCAAGGCCCAACCCACAGTCTCGTCTAATCGGGAGAGGGGTGAGAGGGAATCCCAGCACTTCAGTGTCAGTGATGTCGCTCAGTCTTGCGACTCTCGGTGGAAGTCCAGGGAGCGGGTTGTTCGCGATAGGCGCCCGTGGATAGGTGTTGATCGTTCCCGCAATCCTCACTCGTCGCCCGGCGTTCGGCGATGGTTGGCTGGTCCGGTGTGCTGCGGGTAGGGGGAGGGGGAGGCAGAATCAGTCGTCAGACACATACAAAAGGAGAAAACCGGTGTTGCTCAACTCACACACAGGCAAGGGTAGTACGACTTCCCTTTACTGTGATGAATTGAGGGCGTTGTATAAAGTCTCTCGGGTGGTGTGGAATCGTAGGTCCGTTCCCGTCGTTTGAGCCCTCGATTTCGCCGGTGCGTGGAAGGAAGGTCGGATCTCTCGTGGAACGGAAGCGCCGGCATTTATACTCACAATCATGGGAGTGATTGTGATTGGGACCACCTGTGGAGAAGCAGATGGACGTACACACAAACACTCATTCGCACCATCCCACTTCTGACACGCCCACTCATTCATACCAGTCATTCCAACCCGCTTCATTACATTATAGGATTATTCAACAACAAGTCAAAATGTGCTCGTGAAAGGCAGAAAACAACACTTTGATAGTTTGATATAACTTGAGAACGAATGCAAAAAACAGTCCACTCTAAGAACAGGCCGCTTGGACACTTTCAGAACAGCTCTGTTAATGACTGAAAACAGCTCTCGAAGAGATTGTCAAAAGAGACTCCGAAAACGAAACGTTGATCACTTTTGAGCAAAAAGCTGCACACACGCAATTCAAGTTGCTCTGATTGTCATTTAGAGTTACATTATAGGATTATTCAACAACAAGTCAAAATGTGCTCGTGAAAGGCAGAAAACAACACTTTGATAGTTTGATATAACTTGAGAACGAATGCAAAAAACAGTCCACTCTCAGAACAGGCCGCTTGGACACTTTCAGAACAGCTCTGTTAATGACTGAAAACAGCTCTCGAAGAGATTGTCAAAAGAGACTCCGAAAACGAAACGTTGATCACTTTTGAGCAAAAGGCTGCACACACGCAATTCAAGTTGCTCTGATTGTCATTTAGAGTTACATTATAGGAGCATTCAGCAACAACTCAAAATGTGCTCCAGAAAAGCAGAAAACAACACTGATAGAACTTGAGAACGAATGCAAAAAACAGTCCACTCTCAGAACAGGCCGCTTGGACACTTTCAGAACAGCTCTGTTAATAACTGAAAACAGCTCTCGAAGAGATTGTCAAAAGATACTCTGAAAACGAAACGTTGATCACTTTTGAGCAAAAGGCTGCACACACGCAATTCAAGTTGCTCTGATTGTCATTTAGAGTTACATTATAGGATTATTCAACAACAAGTCAAAATGTGCTCGTGAAAGGCAGAAAACAACACTTTGATAGTTTGATATAACTTGAGAACGAATGCAAAAAACAGTCCACTCTAAGAACAGGCCGCTTGGACACTTTCAGAACAGCTCTGTTAATGACTGAAAACAGCTCTCGAAGAGATTGTCAAAAGAGACTCCGAAAACGAAACGTTGATCACTTTTGAGCAAAAGGCTGCACACACGCAATTCAAGTTGCTCTGATTGTCATTTAGAGTTACATTATAGGATTATTCAACAACAAGTCAAAATGTGCTCGTGAAAGGCAGAAAACAACCCTTTGATAGTTTGATATAACTTGAGAACGAATGCAAAAAACAGTCCACTCTAAGAACAGGCCGCTTGGACACTTTCAGAACAGCTCTGTTAATGACTGAAAACAGCTCTCGAAGAGATTGTCAAAAGAGACTCTGAAAACGAAACGTTGATCACTTTTGAGCAAAAGGCTGCACACACGCAATTCAAGTTGCTCTGATTGTCATTTAGAGTTACATTATAGGATTATTCAACAACAAGTCAAAATGTGCTCGTGAAAGGCAGAAAACAACACTTTGATAGTTTGATATAACTTGAGAACGAATGCAAAAAACAGTCCACTCTAAGAACAGGCCGCTTGGACACTTTTAGAACAGCTCTGTTAATGACTGAAAACAGCTCTCGAAGAGATTGTCAAAAGAGACTCCGAAAACGAAACGTTGATCACTTTTGAGCAAAAGGCTGCACACACGCAATTCAAGTTGCTCTGATTGTCATTTAGAGTTACATTATAGGAGCATTCAGCAACAAGTCAAAATGTGCTCGTGAAAGGCAGAAAACAACACTTTGATAGTTTGATATAACTTGAGAACGAATGCAAAAAACAGTCCACTCTAAGAACAGGCCGCTTGGACACTTTCAGAACAGCTCTGTTAATGACTGAAAACAGCTCTCGAAGAGATTGTCAAAAGAGACTCCGAAAACGAAACGTTGATCACTTTTGAGCAAAAGGCTGCACACACGCAATTCAAGTTGCTCTGATTGTCATTTAGAGTTACATTATAGGATTATTCAACAACAAGTCAAAATGTGCTCGTGAAAGGCAGAAAACAACACTTTGATAGTTTGATATAACTTGAGAACGAATGCAAACAACAGTCCACTCTAAGAACAGGCCGCTTGGACACTTTCAGAACAGCTCTGTTAATGACTGAAAACAGCTCTCGAAGAGATTGTCAAAAGAGACTCCGAAAACGAAACGTTGATCACTTTTGAGCAAAAGGCTGCACACACGCAATTCAAGTTGCTCTGATTGTCATTTAGAGTTACATTATAGGAGCATTCAGCAACAAGTCAAAATGTGCTCCAGAAAATCAGAAAACAACACTGATAGAACTTGAGAACGAATGCAAAAAACAGTCCACTCTCAGAACAGGCCGCTTGGACACTTTCAGAACAGCTCTGTTAATGACTGAAAACAGCTCTCGAAGAGATTGTCAAAAGAGACTCCGAAAACGAAACGTTGATCACTTTTGAGCAAAAGGCTGCACACACGCAATTCAAGTTTCTCTGATTGTCATTTAGAGTTACATTATAGGATTATTCAACAACAAGTCAAAATGTGCTCATGAAAGGCAGAAAACAACACTGATAGAACTTGAGAACGAATGCAAAAAACAGTCCACTCTAAGAACAGGCCGCTTGGACACTTTCAGAACAGCTCTGTTAATGACTGAAAACAGCTCTCGAAGAGATTGTCAAAAGAGACTCCGAAAACGAAACGTTGATCACTTTTGAGCAAAAGGCTGCACACACGCAATTCAAGTTGCTCTGATTGTCATTTAGAGTTACATTATAGGATTATTCAACAACAAGTCAAAATGTGCTCGTGAAAGGCAGAAAACAACACTTTGATAGTTTGATATAACTTGAGAACGAATGCAAAAACCAGTCCACTCTAAGAACAGGCCGCTTGGACACTTTCAGAACAGCTCTGTTAATGACTGAAAACAGCTCTCGAAGAGATTGTCAAAAGAGACTCCGAAAACGAAACGTTGATCACTTTTGAGCAAAAGGCTGCACACACGCAATTCAAGTTGCTCTGATTGTCATTTAGAGTTACATTATAGGATTATTCAACAACAAGTCAAAATGTGCTCGTGAAAGGCAGAAAACAACACTTTGATAGTTTGATATAACTTGAGAACGAATGCAAAAAACAGTCCACTCTCAGAACAGGCCGCTTGGACACTTTCAGAACAGCTCTGTTAATGACTGAAAACAGCTCTCGAAGAGATTGTCAAAAGAGACTCCGAAAACGAAACGTTGATCACTTTTGAGCAAAAGGCTGCACACACGCAATTCAAGTTGCTCTGATTGTCATTTAGAGTTACATTATAGGATTATTCAACAACAAGTCAAAATGTGCTCGTGAAAGGCAGAAAACAACACTTTGATAGTTTGATATAACTTGAGAACGAATGCAAAAACCAGTCCACTCTAAGAACAGGCCGCTTGGACACTTTCAGAACAGCTCTGTTAATGACTGAAAACAGCTCTCGAAGAGATTGTCAAAAGAGACTCCGAAAACGAAACGTTGATCACTTTTGAGCAAAAGGCTGCACACACGCAATTCAAGTTGCTCTGATTGTCATTTAGAGTTACATTATAGGATTATTCAACAACAAGTCAAAATGTGCTCGTGAAAGGCAGAAAACAACACTTTGATAGTTTGATATAACTTGAGAACGAATGCAAAAACCAGTCCACTCTAAGAACAGGCCGCTTGGACACTTTCAGAACAGCTCTGTTAATGACTGAAAACAGCTCTCGAAGAGATTGTCAAAAGAGACTCCGAAAACGAAACGTTGATCACTTTTGAGCAAAAGGCTGCACACACGCAATTCAAGTTGCTCTGATTGTCATTTAGAGTTACATTATAGGAGCATTCAACAACAAGTCAAAATGTGCTCGTGAAAGGCAGAAAACAACACTTTGATAGTTTGATATAACTTGAGAACGAATGCAAAAAACAGTCCACTCTCAGAACAGGCCGCTTGGACACTTTCAGAACAGCTCTGTTAATGACTGAAAACAGCTCTCGAAGAGATTGTCAAAAGAGACTCCGAAAACGAAACGTTGATCACTTTTGAGCAAAAGGCTGCACACAAGCAATTCAAGTTGCTCTGATTGTCATTTAGAGTTACATTATAGGATTATTCAACAACAAGTCAAAATGTGCTCGTGAAAGGCAGAAAACAACACTTTGATAGTTTGATATAACTTGAGAACGAATGCAAAAAACAGTCCACTCTCAGAACAGGCCGCTTGGACACTTTCAGAACAGCTCTGTTAATGACTGAAAACAGCTCTCGAAGAGATTGTCAAAAGAGACTCCGAAAACGAAACGTTGATCACTTTTGAGCAAAAGGCTGCACACACGCAATTCAAGTTGCTCTGATTGTCATTTAGAGTTACATTATAGGATTATTCAACAACAAGTCAAAATGTGCTCGTGAAAGGCAGAAAACAACACTTTGATAGTTTGATATAACTTGAGAACGAATGCAAAAACCAGTCCACTCTAAGAACAGGCCGCTTGGACACTTTCAGAACAGCTCTGTTAATGACTGAAAACAGCTCTCGAAGAGATTGTCAAAAGAGACTCCGAAAACGAAACGTTGATCACTTTTGAGCAAAAGGCTGCACACACGCAATTCAAGTTGCTCTGATTGTCATTTAGAGTTACATTATAGGATTATTCAACAACAAGTCAAAATGTGCTCGTGAAAGGCAGAAAACAACACTTTGATAGTTTGATATAACTTGAGAACGAATGCAAAAACCAGTCCACTCTAAGAACAGGCCGCTTGGACACTTTCAGAACAGCTCTGTTAATGACTGAAAACAGCTCTCGAAGAGATTGTCAAAAGAGACTCCGAAAACGAAACGTTGATCACTTTTGAGCAAAAGGCTGCACACACGCAATTCAAGTTGCTCTGATTGTCATTTAGAGTTACATTATAGGAGCATTCAACAACAAGTCAAAATGTGCTCGTGAAAGGCAGAAAACAACACTTTGATAGTTTGATATAACTTGAGAACGAATGCAAAAAACAGTCCACTCTCAGAACAGGCCGCTTGGACACTTTCAGAACAGCTCTGTTAATGACTGAAAACAGCTCTCGAAGAGATTGTCAAAAGAGACTCCGAAAACGAAACGTTGATCACTTTTGAGCAAAAGGCTGCACACAAGCAATTCAAGTTGCTCTGATTGTCATTTAGAGTTACATTATAGGATTATTCAACAACAAGTCAAAATGTGCTCGTGAAAGGCAGAAAACAACACTTTGATAGTTTGATATAACTTGAGAACGAATGCAAAAACCAGTCCACTCTAAGAACAGGCCGCTTGGACACTTTCAGAACAGCTCTGTTAATGACTGAAAACAGCTCTCGAAGAGATTGTCAAAAGAGACTCCGAAAACGAAACGTTGATCACTTTTGAGCAAAAGGCTGCACACACGCAATTCAAGGTGCTCTGGTTGTCATTTAGAGTTACATTATAGGATTATTCAACAACAAGTCAAAATGTGCTCGTGAAAGGCAGAAAACAACACTTTGATAGTTTGATATAACTTGAGAACGAATGCAAAAAACAGTCCACTCTAAGAACAGGCCGCTTGGACACTTTCAGAACAGCTCTGTTAATGACTGAAAACAGCTCTCGAAGAGATTGTCAAAAGAGACTCCGAAAACGAAACGTTGATCACTTTTGAGCAAAAGGCTGCACACACGCAATTCAAGTTGCTCTGATTGTCATTTAGAGTTACATTATAGGATTATTCAACAACAAGTCAAAATGTGCTCGTGAAAGGCAGAAACAACACTTTGATAGTTTGATATAACTTGAGAACGAATGCAAAAAACAGTCCACTCTAAGAACAGGCCGCTTGGACACTTTCAGAACAGCTCTGTTAATGACTGAAAACAGCTCTCGAAGAGATTGTCAAAAGAGACTCTGAAAACGAAACGTTGATCACTTTTGAGCAAAAGGCTGCACACACGCAATTCAAGTTGCTCTGATTGTCATTTAGAGTTACATTATAGGATTATTCAACAACAAGTCAAAATGTGCTCGTGAAAGGCAGAAAACAACACTTTGATAGTTTGATATAACTTGAGAACGAATGCAAAAAACAGTCCACTCTAAGAACAGGCCGCTTGGACACTTTCAGAACAGCTCTGTTAATGACTGAAAACAGCTCTCGAAGAGATTGTCAAAAGAGACTCCGAAAACGAAACGTTGATCACTTTTGAGCAAAAAGCTGCACACACGCAATTCAAGTTGCTCTGATTGTCATTTAGAGTTACATTATAGGATTATTCAACAACAAGTCAAAATGTGCTCGTGAAAGGCAGAAAACAACACTTTGATAGTTTGATATAACTTGAGAACGAATGCAAAAAACAGTCCACTCTCAGAACAGGCCGCTTGGACACTTTCAGAACAGCTCTGTTAATGACTGAAAACAGCTCTCGAAGAGATTGTCAAAAGAGACTCCGAAAACGAAACGTTGATCACTTTTGAGCAAAAGGCTGCACACACGCAATTCAAGTTGCTCTGATTGTCATTTAGAGTTACATTATAGGAGCATTCAGCAACAAGTCAAAATGTGCTCCAGAAAAGCAGAAAACAACACTGATAGAACTTGAGAACGAATGCAAAAAACAGTCCACTCTCAGAACAGGCCGCTTGGACACTTTCAGAACAGCTCTGTTAATGACTGAAAACAGCTCTCGAAGAGATTGTCAAAAGATACTCTGAAAACGAAACGTTGATCACTTTTGAGCAAAAGGCTGCACACACGCAATTCAAGTTGCTCTGATTGTCATTTAGAGTTACATTATAGGATTATTCAACAACAAGTCAAAATGTGCTCGTGAAAGGCAGAAAACAACACTTTGATAGTTTGATATAACTTGAGAACGAATGCAAAAAACAGTCCACTCTAAGAACAGGCCGCTTGGACACTTTCAGAACAGCTCTGTTAATGACTGAAAACAGCTCTCGAAGAGATTGTCAAAAGAGACTCCGAAAACGAAACGTTGATCACTTTTGAGCAAAAGGCTGCACACACGCAATTCAAGTTGCTCTGATTGTCATTTAGAGTTACATTATAGGATTATTCAACAACAAGTCAAAATGTGCTCGTGAAAGGCAGAAAACAACCCTTTGATAGTTTGATATAACTTGAGAACGAATGCAAAAAACAGTCCACTCTAAGAACAGGCCGCTTGGACACTTTCAGAACAGCTCTGTTAATGACTGAAAACAGCTCTCGAAGAGATTGTCAAAAGAGACTCTGAAAACGAAACGTTGATCACTTTTGAGCAAAAGGCTGCACACACGCAATTCAAGTTGCTCTGATTGTCATTTAGAGTTATATTATAGGATTATTCAACAACAAGTCAAAATGTGCTCGTGAAAGGCAGAAAACAACACTTTGATAGTTTGATATAACTTGAGAACGAATGCAAAAAACAGTCCACTCTAAGAACAGGCCGCTTGGACACTTTTAGAACAGCTCTGTTTATGACTGAAAACAGCTCTCGAAGAGATTGTCAAAAGAGACTCCGAAAACGAAACGTTGATCACTTTTGAGCAAAAGGCTGCACACACGCAATTCAAGTTGCTCTGATTGTCATTTAGAGTTACATTATAGGAGCATTCAGCAACAAGTCAAAATGTGCTCGTGAAAGGCAGAAAACAACACTTTGATAGTTTGATATAACTTGAGAACGAATGCAAAAAACAGTCCACTCTAAGAACAGGCCGCTTGGACACTTTCAGAACAGCTCTGTTAATGACTGAAAACAGCTCTCAAAGAGATTGTCAAAAGAGACTCCGAAAACGATACGTTGATCACTTTTGAGCAAAAGGCTGCACACACGCAATTCAAGTTGCTCTGATTGTCATTTAGAGTTACATTATAGGAGCATTCAACAACAAGTCAAAATGTGCTCGTGAAAGGCAGAAAACAACACTTTGATAGTTTGATATAACTTGAGAACGAATGCAAAAAACAGTCCACTCTCAGAACAGGCCGCTTGGACACTTTCAGAACAGCTCTGTTAATGACTGAAAACAGCTCTCGAAGAGATTGTCAAAAGAGACTCCGAAAACGAAACGTTGATCACTTTTGAGCAAAAGGCTGCACACACGCAATTCAAGTTGCTCTGATTGTCATTTAGAGTTACATTATAGGATTATTCAACAACAAGTCAAAATGTGCTCGTGAAAGGCAGAAAACAACACTTTGATAGTTTGATATAACTTGAGAACGAATGCAAAAACCAGTCCACTCTAAGAACAGGCCGCTTGGACACTTTCAGAACAGCTCTGTTAATGACTGAAAACAGCTCTCGAAGAGATTGTCAAAAGAGACTCCGAAAACGAAACGTTGATCACTTTTGAGCAAAAGGCTGCACACACGCAATTCAAGTTGCTCTGATTGTCATTTAGAGTTACATTATAGGATTATTCAACAACAAGTCAAAATGTGCTCGTGAAAGGCAGAAAACAACACTTTGATAGTTTGATATAACTTGAGAACGAATGCAAAAAACAGTCCACTCTCAGAACAGGCCGCTTGGACACTTTCAGAACAGCTCTGTTAATGACTGAAAACAGCTCTCGAAGAGATTGTCAAAAGAGACTCCGAAAACGAAACGTTGATCACTTTTGAGCAAAAGGCTGCACACACGCAATTCAAGGTGCTCTGGTTGTCATTTAGAGTTACATTATAGGATTATTCAACAACAAGTCAAAATGTGCTCGTGAAAGGCAGAAAACAACACTTTGATAGTTTGATATAACTTGAGAACGAATGCAAAAAACAGTCCACTCTAAGAACAGGCCGCTTGGACACTTTCAGAACAGCTCTGTTAATGACTGAAAACAGCTCTCGAAGAGATTGTCAAAAGAGACTCCGAAAACGAAACGTTGATCACTTTTGAGCAAAAGGCTGCACACACGCAATTCAAGTTGCTCTGATTGTCATTTAGAGTTACATTATAGGATTATTCAACAACAAGTCAAAATGTGCTCGTGAAAGGCAGAAAACAACACTTTGATAGTTTAATATAACTTGAGAACGAATGCAAAAAACAGTCCACTCTAAGAACAGGCCGCTTGGACACTTTCAGAACAGCTCTGTTAATGACTGAAAACAGCTCTCGAAGAGATTGTCAAAAGAGACTCCGAAAACGAAACGTTGATCACTTTTGAGCAAAAAGCTGCACACACGCAATTCAAGTTGCTCTGATTGTCATTTAGAGTTACATTATAGGATTATTCAACAACAAGTCAAAATGTGCTCGTGAAAGGCAGAAAACAACACTTTGATAGTTTGATATAACTTGAGAACGAATGCAAAAAACAGTCCACTCTCAGAACAGGCCGCTTGGACACTTTCAGAACAGCTCTGTTAATGACTGAAAACAGCTCTCGAAGAGATTGTCAAAAGAGACTCCGAAAACGAAACGTTGATCACTTTTGAGCAAAAGGCTGCACACACGCAATTCAAGTTGCTCTGATTGTCATTTAGAGTTACATTATAGGAGCATTCAGCAACAAGTCAAAATGTGCTCCAGAAAAGCAGAAAACAACACTGATAGAACTTGAGAACGAATGCAAAAAACAGTCCACTCTCAGAACAGGCCGCTTGGACACTTTCAGAACAGCTCTGTTAATGACTGAAAACAGCTCTCGAAGAGATTGTCAAAAGATACTCTGAAAACGAAACGTTGATCACTTTTGAGCAAAAGGCTGCACACACGCAATTCAAGTTGCTCTGATTGTCATTTAGAGTTACATTATAGGATTATTCAACAACAAGTCAAAATGTGCTCGTGAAAGGCAGAAAACAACACTTTGATAGTTTGATATAACTTGAGAACGAATGCAAAAAACAGTCCACTCTAAGAACAGGCCGCTTGGACACTTTCAGAACAGCTCTGTTAATGACTGAAAACAGCTCTCGAAGAGATTGTCAAAAGAGACTCCGAAAACGAAACGTTGATCACTTTTGAGCAAAAGGCTGCACACACGCAATTCAAGTTGCTCTGATTGTCATTTAGAGTTACATTATAGGATTATTCAACAACAAGTCAAAATGTGCTCGTGAAAGGCAGAAAACAACCCTTTGATAGTTTGATATAACTTGAGAACGAATGCAAAAAACAGTCCACTCTAAGAACAGGCCGCTTGGACACTTTCAGAACAGCTCTGTTAATGACTGAAAACAGCTCTCGAAGAGATTGTCAAAAGAGACTCTGAAAACGAAACGTTGATCACTTTTGAGCAAAAGGCTGCACACACGCAATTCAAGTTGCTCTGATTGTCATTTAGAGTTACATTATAGGATTATTCAACAACAAGTCAAAATGTGCTCGTGAAAGGCAGAAAACAACACTTTGATAGTTTGATATAACTTGAGAACGAATGCAAAAAACAGTCCACTCTAAGAACAGGCCGCTTGGACACTTTTAGAACAGCTCTGTTTATGACTGAAAACAGCTCTCGAAGAGATTGTCAAAAGAGACTCCGAAAACGAAACGTTGATCACTTTTGAGCAAAAGGCTGCACACACGCAATTCAAGTTGCTCTGATTGTCATTTAGAGTTACATTATAGGAGCATTCAGCAACAAGTCAAAATGTGCTCGTGAAAGGCAGAAAACAACACTTTGATAGTTTGATATAACTTGAGAACGAATGCAAAAAACAGTCCACTCTAAGAACAGGCCGCTTGGACACTTTCAGAACAGCTCTGTTAATGACTGAAAACAGCTCTCGAAGAGATTGTCAAAAGAGACTCCGAAAACGATACGTTGATCACTTTTGAGCAAAAGGCTGCACACACGCAATTCAAGTTGCTCTGATTGTCATTTAGAGTTACATTATAGGAGCATTCAACAACAAGTCAAAATGTGCTCGTGAAAGGCAGAAAACAACACTTTGATAGTTTGATATAACTTGAGAACGAATGCAAAAAACACTCCACTCTCAGAACAGGCCGCTTGGACACTTTCAGAACAGCTCTGTTAATGACTGAAAACAGCTCTCGAAGAGATTGTCAAAAGAGACTCCGAAAACGAAACGTTGATCACTTTTGAGCAAAAGGCTGCACACACGCAATTCAAGTTGCTCTGATTGTCATTTAGAGTTACATTATAGGATTATTCAACAACAAGTCAAAATGTGCTCGTGAAAGGCAGAAAACAACACTTTGATAGTTTGATATAACTTGAGAACGAATGCAAAAAACAGTCCACTCTAAGAACAGGCCGCTTGGACACTTTTAGAACAGCTCTGTTTATGACTGAAAACAGCTCTCGAAGAGATTGTCAAAAGAGACTCCGAAAACGAAACGTTGATCACTTTTGAGCAAAAGGCTGCACACACGCAATTCAAGTTGCTCTGATTGTCATTTAGAGTTACATTATAGGAGCATTCAGCAACAAGTCAAAATGTGCTCGTGAAAGGCAGAAAACAACACTTTGATAGTTTGATATAACTTGAGAACGAATGCAAAAAACAGTCCACTCTAAGAACAGGCCGCTTGGACACTTTCAGAACAGCTCTGTTAATGACTGAAAACAGCTCTCGAAGAGATTGTCAAAAGAGACTCCGAAAACGATACGTTGATCACTTTTGAGCAAAAGGCTGCACACACGCAATTCAAGTTGCTCTGATTGTCATTTAGAGTTACATTATAGGAGCATTCAACAACAAGTCAAAATGTGCTCGTGAAAGGCAGAAAACAACACTTTGATAGTTTGATATAACTTGAGAACGAATGCAAAAAACACTCCACTCTCAGAACAGGCCGCTTGGACACTTTCAGAACAGCTCTGTTAATGACTGAAAACAGCTCTCGAAGAGATTGTCAAAAGAGACTCCGAAAACGAAACGTTGATCACTTTTGAGCAAAAGGCTGCACACACGCAATTCAAGTTGCTCTGATTGTCATTTAGAGTTACATTATAGGATTATTCAACAACAAGTCAAAATGTGCTCGTGAAAGGCAGAAAACAACACTTTGATAGTTTGATATAACTTGAGAACGAATGCAAAAACCAGTCCACTCTAAGAACAGGCCGCTTGGACACTTTCAGAACAGCTCTGTTAATGACTGAAAACAGCTCTCGAAGAGATTGTCAAAAGAGACTCCGAAAACGAAACGTTGATCACTTTTGAGCAAAAGGCTGCACACACGCAATTCAAGTTGCTCTGATTGTCATTTAGAGTTACATTATAGGATTATTCAACAACAAGTCAAAATGTGCTCGTGAAAGGCAGAAAACAACACTTTGATAGTTTGATATAACTTGAGAACGAATGCAAAAAACAGTCCACTCTCAGAACAGGCCGCTTGGACACTTTCAGAACAGCTCTGTTAATGACTGAAAACAGCTCTCGAAGAGATTGTCAAAAGAGACTCCGAAAACGAAACGTTGATCACTTTTGAGCAAAAGGCTGCACACACGCAATTCAAGGTGCTCTGGTTGTCATTTAGAGTTACATTATAGGATTATTCAACAACAAGTCAAAATGTGCTCGTGAAAGGCAGAAAACAACACTTTGATAGTTTGATATAACTTGAGAACGAATGCAAAAAACAGTCCACTCTAAGAACAGGCCGCTTGGACACTTTCAGAACAGCTCTGTTAATGACTGAAAACAGCTCTCGAAGAGATTGTCAAAAGAGACTCTGAAAACGAAACGTTGATCACTTTTGAGCAAAAGGCTGCACACACGCAATTCAAGTTGCTCTGATTGTCATTTAGAGTTACATTATAGGATTATTCAACAACAAGTCAAAATGTGCTCGTGAAAGGCAGAAAACAACACTTTGATAGTTTGATATAACTTGAGAACGAATGCAAAAAACAGTCCACTCTAAGAACAGGCCGCTTGGACACTTTCAGAACAGCTCTGTTAATGACTGAAAACAGCTCTCGAAGAGATTGTCAAAAGAGACTCCGAAAACGAAACGTTGATCACTTTTGAGCAAAAAGCTGCACACACGCAATTCAAGTTGCTCTGATTGTCATTTAGAGTTACATTATAGGATTATTCAACAACAAGTCAAAATGTGCTCGTGAAAGGCAGAAAACAACACTTTGATAGTTTGATATAACTTGAGAACGAATGCAAAAAACAGTCCACTCTAAGAACAGGCCGCTTGGACACTTTCAGAACAGCTCTGTTAATGACTGAAAACAGCTCTCGAAGAGATTGTCAAAAGAGACTCCGAAAACGAAACGTTGATCACTTTTGAGCAAAAAGCTGCACACACGCAATTCAAGTTGCTCTGATTGTCATTTAGAGTTACATTATAGGATTATTCAACAACAAGTCAAAATGTGCTCGTGAAAGGCAGAAAACAACACTTTGATAGTTTGATATAACTTGAGAACGAATGCAAAAAACAGTCCACTCTAAGAACAGGCCGCTTGGACACTTTCAGAACAGCTCTGTTAATGACTGAAAACAGCTCTCGAAGAGATTGTCAAAAGAGACTCCGAAAACGAAACGTTGATCACTTTTGAGCAAAAAGCTGCACACACGCAATTCAAGTTGCTCTGATTGTCATTTAGAGTTACATTATAGGATTATTCAACAACAAGTCAAAATGTGCTCGTGAAAGGCAGAAAACAACACTTTGATAGTTTGATATAACTTGAGAACGAATGCAAAAAACAGTCCACTCTAAGAACAGGCCGCTTGGACACTTTCAGAACAGCTCTGTTAATGACTGAAAACAGCTCTCGAAGAGATTGTCAAAAGAGACTCCGAAAACGAAACGTTGATCACTTTTGAGCAAAAAGCTGCACACACGCAATTCAAGTTGCTCTGATTGTCATTTAGAGTTACATTATAGGATTATTCAACAACAAGTCAAAATGTGCTCGTGAAAGGCAGAAAACAACACTTTGATAGTTTGATATAACTTGAGAACGAATGCAAAAAACAGTCCACTCTCAGAACAGGCCGCTTGGACACTTTCAGAACAGCTCTGTTAATGACTGAAAACAGCTCTCGAAGAGATTGTCAAAAGAGACTCCGAAAACGAAACGTTGATCACTTTTGAGCAAAAGGCTGCACACACGCAATTCAAGTTGCTCTGATTGTCATTTAGAGTTACATTATAGGAGCATTCAGCAACAACTCAAAATGTGCTCCAGAAAAGCAGAAAACAACACTGATAGAACTTGAGAACGAATGCAAAAAACAGTCCACTCTCAGAACAGGCCGCTTGGACACTTTCAGAACAGCTCTGTTAATGACTGAAAACAGCTCTCGAAGAGATTGTCAAAAGATACTCTGAAAACGAAACGTTGATCACTTTTGAGCAAAAGGCTGCACACACGCAATTCAAGTTGCTCTGATTGTCATTTAGAGTTACATTATAGGATTATTCAACAACAAGTCAAAATGTGCTCGTGAAAGGCAGAAAACAACACTTTGATAGTTTGATATAACTTGAGAACGAATGCAAAAAACAGTCCACTCTAAGAACAGGCCGCTTGGACACTTTCAGAACAGCTCTGTTAATGACTGAAAACAGCTCTCGAAGAGATTGTCAAAAGAGACTCCGAAAACGAAACGTTGATCACTTTTGAGCAAAAGGCTGCACACACGCAATTCAAGTTGCTCTGATTGTCATTTAGAGTTACATTATAGGATTATTCAACAACAAGTCAAAATGTGCTCGTGAAAGGCAGAAAACAACACTTTGATAGTTTGATATAACTTGAGAACGAATGCAAAAACCAGTCCACTCTAAGAACAGGCCGCTTGGACACTTTCAGAACAGCTCTGTTAATGACTGAAAACAGCTCTCGAAGAGATTGTCAAAAGAGACTCCGAAAACGAAACGTTGATCACTTTTGAGCAAAAGGCTGCACACACGCAATTCAAGTTGCTCTGATTGTCATTTAGAGTTACATTATAGGATTATTCAACAACAAGTCAAAATGTGCTTGTGAAAGGCAGAAAACAACACTTTGATAGTTTGATATAACTTGAGAACGAATGCAAAAAACAGTCCACTCTCAGAACAGGCCGCTTGGACACTTTCAGAACAGCTCTGTTAATGACTGAAAACAGCTCTCGAAGAGATTGTCAAAAGAGACTCCGAAAACGAAACGTTGATCACTTTTGAGCAAAAGGCTGCACACACGCAATTCAAGGTGCTCTGGTTGTCATTTAGAGTTACATTATAGGATTATTCAACAACAAGTCAAAATGTGCTCGTGAAAGGCAGAAAACAACACTTTGATAGTTTGATATAACTTGAGAACGAATGCAAAAAACAGTCCACTCTAAGAACAGGCCGCTTGGACACTTTCAGAACAGCTCTGTTAATGACTGAAAACAGCTCTCGAAGAGATTGTCAAAAGAGACTCCGAAAACGAAACGTTGATCACTTTTGAGCAAAAGGCTGCACACACGCAATTCAAGTTGCTCTGATTGTCATTTAGAGTTACATTATAGGATTATTCAACAACAAGTCAAAATGTGCTCGTGAAAGGCAGAAACAACACTTTGATAGTTTGATATAACTTGAGAACGAATGCAAAAAACAGTCCACTCTAAGAACAGGCCGCTTGGACACTTTCAGAACAGCTCTGTTAATGACTGAAAACAGCTCTCGAAGAGATTGTCAAAAGAGACTCTGAAAACGAAACGATGATCACTTTTGAGCAAAAGGCTGCACACAAGCAATTCAAGTTGCTCTGATTGTCATTTAGAGTTACATTATAGGATTATTCAACAACAAGTCAAAATGTGCTCGTGAAAGGCAGAAAACAACACTTTGATAGTTTGATATAACTTGAGAACGAATGCAAAAAACAGTCCACTCTAAGAACAGGCCGCTTGGACACTTTCAGAACAGCTCTGTTAATGACTGAAAACAGCTCTCGAAGAGATTGTCAAAAGAGACTCCGAAAACGAAACGTTGATCACTTTTGAGCAAAAAGCTGCACACACGCAATTCAAGTTGCTCTGATTGTCATTTAGAGTTACATTATAGGATTATTCAACAACAAGTCAAAATGTGCTCGTGAAAGGCAGAAAACAACACTTTGATAGTTTGATATAACTTGAGAACGAATGCAAAAAACAGTCCACTCTAAGAACAGGCCGCTTGGACACTTTCAGAACAGCTCTGTTAATGACTGAAAACAGCTCTCGAAGAGATTGTCAAAAGAGACTCCGAAAACGAAACGTTGATCACTTTTGAGCAAAAAGCTGCACACACGCAATTCAAGTTGCTCTGATTGTCATTTAGAGTTACATTATAGGATTATTCAACAACAAGTCAAAATGTGCTCGTGAAAGGCAGAAAACAACACTTTGATAGTTTGATATAACTTGAGAACGAATGCAAAAAACAGTCCACTCTCAGAACATTCCGCTTGGACACTTTCAGAACAGCTCTGTTAATGACTGAAAACAGCTCTCGAAGAGATTGTCAAAAGAGACTCCGAAAACGAAACGTTGATCACTTTTGAGCAAAAGGCTGCACACACGCAATTCAAGTTGCTCTGATTGTCATTTAGAGTTACATTATAGGATTATTCAACAACAAGTCAAAATGTGCTCGTGAAAGGCAGAAACAACACTTTGATAGTTTGATATAACTTGAGAACGAATGCAAAAAACAGTCCACTCTAAGAACAGGCCGCTTGGACACTTTCAGAACAGCTCTGTTAATGACTGAAAACAGCTCTCGAAGAGATTGTCAAAAGAGACTCCGAAAACGAAACGTTGATCACTTTTGAGCAAAAGGCTGCACACACGCAATTCAAGTTGCTCTGATTGTCATTTAGAGTTACATTATAGGATTATTCAACAACAAGTCAAAATGTGCTCGTGAAAGGCAGAAAACAACACTTTGATAGTTTGATATAACTTGAGAACGAATGCAAAAAACAGTCCACTCTAAGAACAGGCCGCTTGGACACTTTCAGAACAGCTCTGTTAATGACTGAAAACAGCTCTCGAAGAGATTGTCAAAAGAGACTCCGAAAACGAAACGTTGATCACTTTTGAGCAAAAAGCTGCACACACGCAATTCAAGTTGCTCTGATTGTCATTTAGAGTTACATTATAGGATTATTCAACAACAAGTCAAAATGTGCTCGTGAAAGGCAGAAAACAACACTTTGATAGTTTGATATAACTTGAGAACGAATGCAAAAAACAGTCCACTCTAAGAACAGGCCGCTTGGACACTTTCAGAACAGCTCTGTTAATGACTGAAAACAGCTCTCGAAGAGATTGTCAAAAGAGACTCCGAAAACGAAACGTTGATCACTTTTGAGCAAAAAGCTGCACACACGCAATTCAAGTTGCTCTGATTGTCATTTAGAGTTACATTATAGGATTATTCAACAACAAGTCAAAATGTGCTCGTGAAAGGCAGAAAACAACACTTTGATAGTTTGATATAACTTGAGAACGAATGCTAAAAACAGTCCACTCTCAGAACAGGCCGCTTGGACACTTTCAGAACAGCTCTGTTAATGACTGAAAACAGCTCTCGAAGAGATTGTCAAAAGAGACTCCGAGAACGAAACGTTGATCACTTTTGAGCAAAAGGCTGCACACACGCAATTCAAGTTGCTCTGATTGTCATTTAGAGTTACATTATAGGAGCATTCAGCAACAACTCAAAATGTGCTCCAGAAAAGCAGAAAACAACACTGATAGAACTTGAGAACGAATGCAAAAAACAGTCCACTCTCAGAACAGGCCGCTTGGACACTTTCAGAACAGCTCTGTTAATGACTGAAAACAGCTCTCGAAGAGATTGTCAAAAGATACTCTGAAAACGAAACGTTGATCACTTTTGAGCAAAAGGCTGCACACACGCAATTCAAGTTGCTCTGATTGTCATTTAGAGTTACATTATAGGATTATTCAACAACAAGTCAAAATGTGCTCGTGAAAGGCAGAAAACAACACTTTGATAGTTTGATATAACTTGAGAACGAATGCAAAAAACAGTCCACTCTAAGAACAGGCCGCTTGGACACTTTCAGAACAGCTCTGTTAATGACTGAAAACAGCTCTCGAAGAGATTGTCAAAAGAGACTCCGAAAACGAAACGTTGATCACTTTTGAGCAAAAGGCTGCACACACGCAATTCAAGTTGCTCTGATTGTCATTTAGAGTTACATTATAGGATTATTCAACAACAAGTCAAAATGTGCTCGTGAAAGGCAGAAAACAACACTTTGATAGTTTGATATAACTTGAGAACGAATGCAAAACCAGTCCACTCTAAGAACAGGCCGCTTGGACACTTTCAGAACAGCTCTGTTAATGACTGAAAACAGCTCTCGAAGAGATTGTCAAAAGAGACTCCGAAAACGAAACGTTGATCACTTTTGAGCAAAAGGCTGCACACACGCAATTCAAGTTGCTCTGATTGTCATTTAGAGTTACATTATAGGATTATTCAACAACAAGTCAAAATGTGCTCGTGAAAGGCAGAAAACAACACTTTGATAGTTTGATATAACTTGAGAACGAATGCAAAAAACAGTCCACTCTAAGAACAGGCCGCTTGGACACTTTCAGAACAGCTCTGTTAATGACTGAAAACAGCTCTCGAAGAGATTGTCAAAAGAGACTCCGAAAACGAAACGTTGATCACTTTTGAGCAAAAGGCTGCACACACGCAATTCAAGTTGCTCTGATTGTCATTTAGAGTTACATTATAGGATTATTCAACAACAAGTCAAAATGTGCTCGTGAAAGGCAGAAACAACACTTTGATAGTTTGATATAACTTGAGAACGAATGCAAAAAACAGTCCACTCTAAGAACAGGCCGCTTGGACACTTTCAGAACAGCTCTGTTAATGACTGAAAACAGCTCTCGAAGAGATTGTCAAAAGAGACTCTGAAAACGAAACGTTGATCACTTTTGAGCAAAAGGCTGCACACAAGCAATTCAAGTTGCTCTGATTGTCATTTAGAGTTACATTATAGGATTATTCAACAACAAGTCAAAATGTGCTCGTGAAAGGCAGAAAACAACACTTTGATAGTTTGATATAACTTGAGAACGAATGCAAAAAACAGTCCACTCTAAGAACAGGCCGCTTGGACACTTTCAGAACAGCTCTGTTAATGACTGAAAACAGCTCTCGAAGAGATTGTCAAAAGAGACTCCGAAAACGAAACGTTGATCACTTTTGAGCAAAAAGCTGCACACACGCAATTCAAGTTGCTCTGATTGTCATTTAGAGTTACATTATAGGATTATTCAACAACAAGTCAAAATGTGCTCGTGAAAGGCAGAAAACAACACTTTGATAGTTTGATATAACTTGAGAACGAATGCAAAAAACAGTCCACTCTAAGAACAGGCCGCTTGGACACTTTCAGAACAGCTCTGTTAATGACTGAAAACAGCTCTCGAAGAGATTGTCAAAAGAGACTCCGAAAACGAAACGTTGATCACTTTTGAGCAAAAAGCTGCACACACGCAATTCAAGTTGCTCTGATTGTCATTTAGAGTTACATTATAGGATTATTCAACAACAAGTCAAAATGTGCTCGTGAAAGGCAGAAAACAACACTTTGATAGTTTAATATAACTTGAGAACGAATGCAAAAAACAGTCCACTCTCAGAACAGGCCGCTTGGACACTTTCAGAACAGCTCTGTTAATGACTGAAAACAGCTCTCGAAGAGATTGTCAAAAGAGACTCCGAAAACGAAACGTTGATCACTTTTGAGCAAAAGGCTGCACACACGCAATTCAAGTTGCTCTGATTGTCATTTAGAGTTACATTATAGGATTATTCAACAACAAGTCAAAATGTGCTCGTGAAAGGCAGAAACAACACTTTGATAGTTTGATATAACTTGAGAACGAATGCAAAAAACAGTCCACTCTAAGAACAGGCCGCTTGGACACTTTCAGAACAGCTCTGTTAATGACTGAAAACAGCTCTCGAAGAGATTGTCAAAAGAGACTCCGAAAACGAAACGTTGATCACTTTTGAGCAAAAGGCTGCACACACGCAATTCAAGTTGCTCTGATTGTCATTTAGAGTTACATTATAGGATTATTCAACAACAAGTCAAAATGTGCTCGTGAAAGGCAGAAAACAACACTTTGATAGTTTGATATAACTTGAGAACGAATGCAAAAAACAGTCCACTCTAAGAACAGGCCGCTTGGACACTTTCAGAACAGCTCTGTTAATGACTGAAAACAGCTCTCGAAGAGATTGTCAAAAGAGACTCCGAAAACGAAACGTTGATCACTTTTGAGCAAAAAGCTGCACACACGCAATTCAAGTTGCTCTGATTGTCATTTAGAGTTACATTATAGGATTATTCAACAACAAGTCAAAATGTGCTCGTGAAAGGCAGAAAACAACACTTTGATAGTTTGATATAACTTGAGAACGAATGCAAAAAACAGTCCACTCTAAGAACAGGCCGCTTGGACACTTTCAGAACAGCTCTGTTAATGACTGAAAACAGCTCTCGAAGAGATTGTCAAAAGAGACTCCGAAAACGAAACGTTGATCACTTTTGAGCAAAAAGCTGCACACACGCAATTCAAGTTGCTCTGATTGTCATTTAGAGTTACATTATAGGATTATTCAACAACAAGTCAAAATGTGCTCGTGAAAGGCAGAAAACAACACTTTGATAGTTTGATATAACTTGAGAACGAATGCTAAAAACAGTCCACTCTCAGAACAGGCCGCTTGGACACTTTCAGAACAGCTCTGTTAATGACTGAAAACAGCTCTCGAAGAGATTGTCAAAAGAGACTCCGAGAACGAAACGTTGATCACTTTTGAGCAAAAGGCTGCACACACGCAATTCAAGTTGCTCTGATTGTCATTTAGAGTTACATTATAGGAGCATTCAGCAACAACTCAAAATGTGCTCCAGAAAAGCAGAAAACAACACTGATAGAACTTGAGAACGAATGCAAAAAACAGTCCACTCTCAGAACAGGCCGCTTGGACACTTTCAGAACAGCTCTGTTAATGACTGAAAACAGCTCTCGAAGAGATTGTCAAAAGATACTCTGAAAACGAAACGTTGATCACTTTTGAGCAAAAGGCTGCACACACGCAATTCAAGTTGCTCTGATTGTCATTTAGAGTTACATTATAGGATTATTCAACAACAAGTCAAAATGTGCTCGTCAAAGGCAGAAAACAACACTTTGATAGTTTGATATAACTTGAGAACGAATGCAAAAAACAGTCCACTCTAAGAACAGGCCGCTTGAACACTTTCAGAACAGCTCTGTTAATGACTGAAAACAGCTCTCGAAGAGATTGTCAAAAGAGACTCCGAAAACGAAACGTTGATCACTTTTGAGCAAAAGGCTGCACACACGCAATTCAAGTTGCTCTGATTGTCATTTAGAGTTACATTATAGGATTATTCAACAACAAGTCAAAATGTGCTCGTGAAAGGCAGAAAACAACACTTTGATAGTTTGATATAACTTGAGAACGAATGCAAAAAACAGTCCACTCTCAGAACATTCCGCTTGGACACTTTCAGAACAGCTCTGTTAATGACTGAAAACAGCTCTCGAAGAGATTGTCAAAAGAGACTCCGAAAACGAAACGTTGATCACTTTTGAGCAAAAGGCTGCACACACGCAATTCAAGTTGCTCTGATTGTCATTTAGAGTTACATTATAGGAGCATTCAACAACAAGTCAAAATGTGCTCGTGAAAGGCAGAAACAACACTTTGATAGTTTGATATAACTTGAGAACGAATGCAAAAAACAGTCCACTCTAAGAACAGGCCGCTTGGACACTTTCAGAACAGCTCTGTTAATGACTGAAAACAGCTCTCGAAGAGATTGTCAAAAGAGACTCCGAAAACGAAACGTTGATCACTTTTGAGCAAAAGGCTGCACACACGCAATTCAAGTTGCTCTGATTGTCATTTAGAGTTACATTATAGGATTATTCAACAACAAGTCAAAATGTGCTCGTGAAAGGCAGAAAACAACACTTTGATAGTTTGATATAACTTGAGAACGAATGCAAAAAACAGTCCACTCTAAGAACAGGCCGCTTGGACACTTTCAGAACAGCTCTGTTAATGACTGAAAACAGCTCTCGAAGAGATTGTCAAAAGAGACTCCGAAAACGAAACGTTGATCACTTTTGAGCAAAAAGCTGCACACACGCAATTCAAGTTGCTCTGATTGTCATTTAGAGTTACATTATAGGATTATTCAACAACAAGTCAAAATGTGCTCGTGAAAGGCAGAAAACAACACTTTGATAGTTTGATATAACTTGAGAACGAATGCAAAAAACAGTCCACTCTAAGAACAGGCCGCTTGGACACTTTCAGAACAGCTCTGTTAATGACTGAAAACAGCTCTCGAAGAGATTGTCAAAAGAGACTCCGAAAACGAAACGTTGATCACTTTTGAGCAAAAAGCTGCACACACGCAATTCAAGTTGCTCTGATTGTCATTTAGAGTTACATTATAGGATTATTCAACAACAAGTCAAAATGTGCTCGTGAAAGGCAGAAAACAACACTTTGATAGTTTGATATAACTTGAGAACGAATGCTAAAAACAGTCCACTCTCAGAACAGGCCGCTTGGACACTTTCAGAACAGCTCTGTTAATGACTGAAAACAGCTCTCGAAGAGATTGTCAAAAGAGACTCCGAGAACGAAACGTTGATCACTTTTGAGCAAAAGGCTGCACACACGCAATTCAAGTTGCTCTGATTGTCATTTAGAGTTACATTATAGGAGCATTCAGCAACAACTCAAAATGTGCTCCAGAAAAGCAGAAAACAACACTGATAGAACTTGAGAACGAATGCAAAAAACAGTCCACTCTCAGAACAGGCCGCTTGGACACTTTCAGAACAGCTCTGTTAATGACTGAAAACAGCTCTCGAAGAGATTGTCAAAAGATACTCTGAAAACGAAACGTTGATCACTTTTGAGCAAAAGGCTGCACACACGCAATTCAAGTTGCTCTGATTGTCATTTAGAGTTACATTATAGGATTATTCAACAACAAGTCAAAATGTGCTCGTGAAAGGCAGAAAACAACACTTTGATAGTTTGATATAACTTGAGAACGAATGCAAAAAACAGTCCACTCTAAGAACAGGCCGCTTGGACACTTTCAGAACAGCTCTGTTAATGACTGAAAACAGCTCTCGAAGAGATTGTCAAAAGAGACTCCGAAAACGAAACGTTGATCACTTTTGAGCAAAAGGCTGCACACACGCAATTCAAGTTGCTCTGATTGTCATTTAGAGTTACATTATAGGATTATTCAACAACAAGTCAAAATGTGCTCGTGAAAGGCAGAAAACAACACTTTGATAGTTTGATATAACTTGAGAACGAATGCAAAACCAGTCCACTCTAAGAACAGGCCGCTTGGACACTTTCAGAACAGCTCTGTTAATGACTGAAAACAGCTCTCGAAGAGATTGTCAAAAGAGACTCCGAAAACGAAACGTTGATCACTTTTGAGCAAAAGGCTGCACACACGCAATTCAAGTTGCTCTGATTGTCATTTAGAGTTACATTATAGGATTATTCAACAACAAGTCAAAATGTGCTCGTGAAAGGCAGAAAACAACACTTTGATAGTTTGATATAACTTGAGAACGAATGCAAAAAACAGTCCACTCTAAGAACAGGCCGCTTGGACACTTTCAGAACAGCTCTGTTAATGACTGAAAACAGCTCTCGAAGAGATTGTCAAAAGAGACTCCGAAAACGAAACGTTGATCACTTTTGAGCAAAAGGCTGCACACATGCAATTCAAGTTGCTCTGATTGTCATTTAGAGTTACATTATAGGATTATTCAACAACAAGTCAAAATGTGCTCGTGAAAGGCAGAAACAACACTTTGATAGTTTGATATAACTTGAGAACGAATGCAAAAAACAGTCCACTCTAAGAACAGGCCGCTTGGACACTTTCAGAACAGCTCTGTTAATGACTGAAAACAGCTCTCGAAGAGATTGTCAAAAGAGACTCTGAAAACGAAACGTTGATCACTTTTGAGCAAAAGGCTGCACACAAGCAATTCAAGTTGCTCTGATTGTCATTTAGAGTTACATTATAGGATTATTCAACAACAAGTCAAAATGTGCTCGTGAAAGGCAGAAAACAACACTTTGATAGTTTGATATAACTTGAGAACGAATGCAAAAAACAGTCCACTCTAAGAACAGGCCGCTTGGACACTTTCAGAACAGCTCTGTTAATGACTGAAAACAGCTCTCGAAGAGATTGTCAAAAGAGACTCCGAAAACGAAACGTTGATCACTTTTGAGCAAAAAGCTGCACACACGCAATTCAAGTTGCTCTGATTGTCATTTAGAGTTACATTATAGGATTATTCAACAACAAGTCAAAATGTGCTCGTGAAAGGCAGAAAACAACACTTTGATAGTTTGATATAACTTGAGAACGAATGCAAAAAACAGTCCACTCTAAGAACAGGCCGCTTGGACACTTTCAGAACAGCTCTGTTAATGACTGAAAACAGCTCTCGAAGAGATTGTCAAAAGAGACTCCGAAAACGAAACGTTGATCACTTTTGAGCAAAAAGCTGCACACACGCAATTCAAGTTGCTCTGATTGTCATTTAGAGTTACATTATAGGATTATTCAACAACAAGTCAAAATGTGCTCGTGAAAGGCAGAAAACAACACTTTGATAGTTTGATATAACTTGAGAACGAATGCAAAAAACAGTCCACTCTCAGAACAGGCCGCTTGGACACTTTCAGAACAGCTCTGTTAATGACTGAAAACAGCTCTCGAAGAGATTGTCAAAAGAGACTCCGAAAACGAAACGTTGATCACTTTTGAGCAAAAGGCTGCACACACGCAATTCAAGTTGCTCTGATTGTCATTTAGAGTTACATTATAGGATTATTCAACAACAAGTCAAAATGTGCTCGTGAAAGGCAGAAACAACACTTTGATAGTTTGATATAACTTGAGAACGAATGCAAAAAACAGTCCACTCTAAGAACAGGCCGCTTGGACACTTTCAGAACAGCTCTGTTAATGACTGAAAACAGCTCTCGAAGAGATTGTCAAAAGAGACTCCGAAAACGAAACGTTGATCACTTTTGAGCAAAAGGCTGCACACACGCAATTCAAGTTGCTCTGATTGTCATTTAGAGTTACATTATAGGATTATTCAACAACAAGTCAAAATGTGCTCGTGAAAGGCAGAAAACAACACTTTGATAGTTTGATATAACTTGAGAACGAATGCAAAAAACAGTCCACTCTAAGAACAGGCCGCTTGGACACTTTCAGAACAGCTCTGTTAATGACTGAAAACAGCTCTCGAAGAGATTGTCAAAAGAGACTCCGAAAACGAAACGTTGATCACTTTTGAGCAAAAAGCTGCACACACGCAATTCAAGTTGCTCTGATTGTCATTTAGAGTTACATTATAGGATTATTCAACAACAAGTCAAAATGTGCTCGTGAAAGGCAGAAAACAACACTTTGATAGTTTGATATAACTTGAGAACGAATGCAAAAAACAGTCCACTCTAAGAACAGGCCGCTTGGACACTTTCAGAACAGCTCTGTTAATGACTGAAAACAGCTCTCGAAGAGATTGTCAAAAGAGACTCCGAAAACGAAACGTTGATCACTTTTGAGCAAAAAGCTGCACACACGCAATTCAAGTTGCTCTGATTGTCATTTAGAGTTACATTATAGGATTATTCAACAACAAGTCAAAATGTGCTCGTGAAAGGCAGAAAACAACACTTTGATAGTTTGATATAACTTGAGAACGAATGCTAAAAACAGTCCACTCTCAGAACAGGCCGCTTGGACACTTTCAGAACAGCTCTGTTAATGACTGAAAACAGCTCTCGAAGAGATTGTCAAAAGAGACTCCGAGAACGAAACGTTGATCACTTTTGAGCAAAAGGCTGCACACACGCAATTCAAGTTGCTCTGATTGTCATTTAGAGTTACATTATAGGAGCATTCAGCAACAACTCAAAATGTGCTCCAGAAAAGCAGAAAACAACACTGATAGAACTTGAGAACGAATGCAAAAAACAGTCCACTCTCAGAACAGGCCGCTTGGACACTTTCAGAACAGCTCTGTTAATGACTGAAAACAGCTCTCGAAGAGATTGTCAAAAGATACTCTGAAAACGAAACGTTGATCACTTTTGAGCAAAAGGCTGCACACACGCAATTCAAGTTGCTCTGATTGTCATTTAGAGTTACATTATAGGATTATTCAACAACAAGTCAAAATGTGCTCGTCAAAGGCAGAAAACAACACTTTGATAGTTTGATATAACTTGAGAACGAATGCAAAAAACAGTCCACTCTAAGAACAGGCCGCTTGAACACTTTCAGAACAGCTCTGTTAATGACTGAAAACAGCTCTCGAAGAGATTGTCAAAAGAGACTCCGAAAACGAAACGTTGATCACTTTTGAGCAAAAGGCTGCACACACGCAATTCAAGTTGCTCTGATTGTCATTTAGAGTTACATTATAGGATTATTCAACAACAAGTCAAAATGTGCTCGTGAAAGGCAGAAAACAACCCTTTGATAGTTTGATATAACTTGAGAACGAATGCAAAAAACAGTCCACTCTAAGAACAGGCCGCTTGGACACTTTCAGAACAGCTCTGTTAATGACTGAAAACAGCTCTCGAAGAGATTGTCAAAAGAGACTCTGAAAACGAAACGTTGATCACTTTTGAGCAAAAGGCTGCACACACGCAATTCAAGTTGCTCTGATTGTCATTTAGAGTTACATTATAGGATTATTCAACAACAAGTCAAAATGTGCTCGTGAAAGGCAGAAAACAACACTTTGATAGTTTGATATAACTTGAGAACGAATGCAAAAAACAGTCCACTCTAAGAACAGGCCGCTTGGACACTTTTAGAACAGCTCTGTTAATGACTGAAAACAGCTCTCGAAGAGATTGTCAAAAGAGACTCCGAAAACGAAACGTTGATCACTTTTGAGCAAAAGGCTGCACACACGCAATTCAAGTTGCTCTGATTGTCATTTAGAGTTACATTATAGGAGCATTCAGCAACAAGTCAAAATGTGCTCGTGAAAGGCAGAAAACAACACTTTGATAGTTTGATATAACTTGAGAACGAATGCAAAAAACAGTCCACTCTAAGAACAGGCCGCTTGGACACTTTCAGAACAGCTCTGTTAATGACTGAAAACAGCTCTCGAAGAGATTGTCAAAAGAGACTCCGAAAACGAAACGTTGATCACTTTTGAGCAAAAGGCTGCACACACGCAATTCAAGTTGCTCTGATTGTCATTTAGAGTTACATTATAGGATTATTCAACAACAAGTCAAAATGTGCTCGTGAAAGGCAGAAAACAACACTTTGATAGTTTGATATAACTTGAGAACGAATGCAAAAAACAGTCCACTCTAAGAACAGGCCGCTTGGACACTTTCAGAACAGCTCTGTTAATGACTGAAAACAGCTCTCGAAGAGATTGTCAAAAGAGACTCCGAAAACGAAACGTTGATCACTTTTGAGCAAAAGGCTGCACACACGCAATTCAAGTTGCTCTGATTGTCATTTAGAGTTACATTATAGGATTATTCAACAACAAGTCAAAATGTGCTCGTGAAAGGCAGAAAACAACACTTTGATAGTTTGATATAACTTGAGAACGAATGCAAACAACAGTCCACTCTAAGAACAGGCCGCTTGGACACTTTCAGAACAGCTCTGTTAATGACTGAAAACAGCTCTCGAAGAGATTGTCAAAAGAGACTCCGAAAACGAAACGTTGATCACTTTTGAGCAAAAGGCTGCACACACGCAATTCAAGTTGCTCTGATTGTCATTTAGAGTTACATTATAGGAGCATTCAGCAACAAGTCAAAATGTGCTCCAGAAAAGCAGAAAACAACACTGATAGAACTTGAGAACGAATGCAAAAAACAGTCCACTCTCAGAACAGGCCGCTTGGACACTTTCAGAACAGCTCTGTTAATGACTGAAAACAGCTCTCGAAGAGATTGTCAAAAGAGACTCCGAAAACGAAACGTTGATCACTTTTGAGCAAAAGGCTGCACACACGCAATTCAAGTTTCTCTGATTGTCATTTAGAGTTACATTATAGGATTATTCAACAACAAGTCAAAATGTGCTCATGAAAGGCAGAAAACAACACTGATAGAACTTGAGAACGAATGCAAAAAACAGTCCACTCTAAGAACAGGCCGCTTGGACACTTTCAGAACAGCTCTGTTAATGACTGAAAACAGCTCTCGAAGAGATTGTCAAAAGAGACTCCGAAAACGAAACGTTGATCACTTTTGAGCAAAAGGCTGCACACACGCAATTCAAGTTGCTCTGATTGTCATTTAGAGTTACATTATAGGATTATTCAACAACAAGTCAAAATGTGCTCGTGAAAGGCAGAAAACAACACTTTGATAGTTTGATATAACTTGAGAACGAATGCAAAAACCAGTCCACTCTAAGAACAGGCCGCTTGGACACTTTCAGAACAGCTCTGTTAATGACTGAAAACAGCTCTCGAAGAGATTGTCAAAAGAGACTCCGAAAACGAAACGTTGATCACTTTTGAGCAAAAGGCTGCACACACGCAATTCAAGTTGCTCTGATTGTCATTTAGAGTTACATTATAGGAGCATTCAACAACAAGTCAAAATGTGCTCGTGAAAGGCAGAAAACAACACTTTGATAGTTTGATATAACTTGAGAACGAATGCAAAAAACAGTCCACTCTCAGAACAGGCCGCTTGGACACTTTCAGAACAGCTCTGTTAATGACTGAAAACAGCTCTCGAAGAGATTGTCAAAAGAGACTCCGAAAACGAAACGTTGATCACTTTTGAGCAAAAGGCTGCACACACGCAATTCAAGTTTCTCTGATTGTCATTTAGAGTTACATTATAGGATTATTCAACAACAAGTCAAAATGTGCTCATGAAAGGCAGAAAACAACACTGATAGAACTTGAGAACGAATGCAAAAAACAGTCCACTCTAAGAACAGGCCGCTTGGACACTTTCAGAACAGCTCTGTTAATGACTGAAAACAGCTCTCGAAGAGATTGTCAAAAGAGACTCCGAAAACGAAACGTTGATCACTTTTGAGCAAAAGGCTGCACACACGCAATTCAAGTTGCTCTGATTGTCATTTAGAGTTACATTATAGGATTATTCAACAACAAGTCAAAATGTGCTCGTGAAAGGCAGAAAACAACACTTTGATAGTTTGATATAACTTGAGAACGAATGCAAAAACCAGTCCACTCTAAGAACAGGCCGCTTGGACACTTTCAGAACAGCTCTGTTAATGACTGAAAACAGCTCTCGAAGAGATTGTCAAAAGAGACTCCGAAAACGAAACGTTGATCACTTTTGAGCAATAGGCTGCACACACGCAATTCAAGTTGCTCTGATTGTCATTTAGAGTTACATTATAGGAGCATTCAACAACAAGTCAAAATGTGCTCGTGAAAGGCAGAAAACAACACTTTGATAGTTTGATATAACTTGAGAACGAATGCAAAAAACAGTCCACTCTCAGAACAGGCCGCTTGGACACTTTCAGAACAGCTCTGTTAATGACTGAAAACAGCTCTCGAAGAGATTGTCAAAAGAGACTCCGAAAACGAAACGTTGATCACTTTTGAGCAAAAGGCTGCACACACGCAATTCAAGTTGCTCTGATTGTCATTTAGAGTTACATTATAGGATTATTCAACAACAAGTCAAAATGTGCTCGTGAAAGGCAGAAAACAACACTTTGATAGTTTGATATAACTTGAGAACGAATGCAAAAAACAGTCCACTCTAAGAGCAGGCCGCTTGGACACTTTCAGAACAGCTCTGTTAATGACTGAAAACAGCTCTCGAAGAGATTGTCAAAAGAGACTCCGAAAACGAAACGTTGATCACTTTTGAGCAAAAGGCTGCACACACGCAATTCAAGTTGCTCTGATTGTCATTTAGAGTTACATTATAGGAGCATTCAGCAACAAGTCAAAATGTGCTCCAGAAAAGCAGAAAACAACACTGATAGAACTTGAGAACGAATGCAAAAAACAGTCCACTCTCAGAACAGGCCGCTTGGACACTTTCAGAACAGCTCTGTTAATGACTGAAAACAGCTCTCGAAGAGATTGTCAAAAGAGACTCCGAAAACGAAACGTTGATCACTTTTGAGCAAAAGGCTGCACACACGCAATTCAAGTTTCTCTGATTGTCATTTAGAGTTACATTATAGGATTATTCAACAACAAGTCAAAATGTGCTCATGAAAGGCAGAAAACAACACTGATAGAACTTGAGAACGAATGCAAAAAACAGTCCACTCTAAGAACAGGCCGCTTGGACACTTTCAGAACAGCTCTGTTAATGACTGAAAACAGCTCTCGAAGAGATTGTCAAAAGAGACTCCGAAAACGAAACGTTGATCACTTTTGAGCAAAAGGCTGCACACACGCAATTCAAGTTGCTCTGATTGTCATTTAGAGTTACATTATAGGATTATTCAACAACAAGTCAAAATGTGCTCGTGAAAGGCAGAAAACAACACTTTGATAGTTTGATATAACTTGAGAACGAATGCAAAAACCAGTCCACTCTAAGAACAGGCCGCTTGGACACTTTCAGAACAGCTCTGTTAATGACTGAAAACAGCTCTCGAAGAGATTGTCAAAAGAGACTCCGAAAACGAAACGTTGATCACTTTTGAGCAAAAGGCTGCACACACGCAATTCAAGTTGCTCTGATTGTCATTTAGAGTTACATTATAGGAGCATTCAACAACAAGTCAAAATGTGCTCGTGAAAGGCAGAAAACAACACTTTGATAGTTTGATATAACTTGAGAACGAATGCAAAAAACAGTCCACTCTCAGAACAGGCCGCTTGGACACTTTCAGAACAGCTCTGTTAATGACTGAAAACAGCTCTCGAAGAGATTGTCAAAAGAGACTCCGAAAACGAAACGTTGATCACTTTTGAGCAAAAGGCTGCACACACGCAATTCAAGTTGCTCTGATTGTCATTTAGAGTTACATTATAGGATTATTCAACAACAAGTCAAAATGTGCTCGTGAAAGGCAGAAAACAACACTTTGATAGTTTGATATAACTTGAGAACGAATGCAAAAAACAGTCCACTCTAAGAACAGGCCGCTTGGACACTTTCAGAACAGCTCTGTTAATGACTGAAAACAGCTCTCGAAGAGATTGTCAAAAGAGACTCCGAAAACGAAACGTTGATCACTTTTGAGCAAAAGGCTGCACACACGCAATTCAAGTTGCTCTGATTGTCATTTAGAGTTACATTATAGGATTATTCAACAACAAGTCAAAATGTGCTCGTGAAAGGCAGAAAACAACCCTTTGATAGTTTGATATAACTTGAGAACGAATGCAAAAAACAGTCCACTCTAAGAACAGGCCGCTTGGACACTTTCAGAACAGCTCTGTTAATGACTGAAAACAGCTCTCGAAGAGATTGTCAAAAGAGACTCTGAAAACGAAACGTTGATCACTTTTGAGCAAAAGGCTGCACACACGCAATTCAAGTTGCTCTGATTGTCATTTAGAGTTACATTATAGGATTATTCAACAACAAGTCAAAATGTGCTCGTGAAAGGCAGAAAACAACACTTTGATAGTTTGATATAACTTGAGAACGAATGCAAAAAACAGTCCACTCTAAGAACAGGCCGCTTGGACACTTTTAGAACAGCTCTGTTAATGACTGAAAACAGCTCTCGAAGAGATTGTCAAAAGAGACTCCGAAAACGAAACGTTGATCACTTTTGAGCAAAAGGCTGCACACACGCAATTCAAGTTGCTCTGATTGTCATTTAGAGTTACATTATAGGAGCATTCAGCAACAAGTCAAAATGTGCTCGTGAAAGGCAGAAAACAACACTTTGATAGTTTGATATAACTTGAGAACGAATGCAAAAAACAGTCCACTCTAAGAACAGGCCGCTTGGACACTTTCAGAACAGCTCTGTTAATGACTGAAAACAGCTCTCGAAGAGATTGTCAAAAGAGACTCCGAAAACGAAACGTTGATCACTTTTGAGCAAAAGGCTGCACACACGCAATTCAAGTTGCTCTGATTGTCATTTAGAGTTACATTATAGGAGCATTCAGCAACAAGTCAAAATGTGCTCGTGAAAGGCAGAAAACAACACTTTGATAGTTTGATATAACTTGAGAACGAATGCAAAAAACAGTCCACTCTAAGAACAGGCCGCTTGGACACTTTCAGAACAGCTCTGTTAATGACTGAAAACAGCTCTCGAAGAGATTGTCAAAAGAGACTCCGAAAACGAAACGTTGATCACTTTTGAGCAAAAGGCTGCACACACGCAATTCAAGTTGCTCTGATTGTCATTTAGAGTTACATTATAGGATTATTCAACAACAAGTCAAAATGTGCTCGTGAAAGGCAGAAAACAACACTTTGATAGTTTGATATAACTTGAGAACGAATGCAAAAAACAGTCCACTCTAAGAACAGGCCGCTTGGACACTTTCAGAACAGCTCTGTTAATGACTGAAAACAGCTCTCGAAGAGATTGTCAAAAGAGACTCCGAAAACGAAACGTTGATCACTTTTGAGCAAAAGGCTGCACACACGCAATTCAAGTTGCTCTGATTGTCATTTAGAGTTACATTATAGGATTATTCAACAACAAGTCAAAATGTGCTCGTGAAAGGCAGAAAACAACACTTTGATAGTTTGATATAACTTGAGAACGAATGCAAACAACAGTCCACTCTAAGAACAGGCCGCTTGGACACTTTCAGAACAGCTCTGTTAATGACTGAAAACAGCTCTCGAAGAGATTGTCAAAAGAGACTCCGAAAACGAAACGTTGATCATTTTTGAGCAAAAGGCTGCACACACGCAATTCAAGTTGCTCTGATTGTCATTTAGAGTTACATTATAGGAGCATTCAGCAACAAGTCAAAATGTGCTCCAGAAAAGCAGAAAACAACACTGATAGAACTTGAGAACGAATGCAAAAAACAGTCCACTCTCAGAACAGGCCGCTTGGACACTTTCAGAACAGCTCTGTTAATGACTGAAAACAGCTCTCGAAGAGATTGTCAAAAGAGACTCCGAAAACGAAACGTTGATCACTTTTGAGCAAAAGGCTGCACACACGCAATTCAAGTTTCTCTGATTGTCATTTAGAGTTACATTATAGGATTATTCAACAACAAGTCAAAATGTGCTCATGAAAGGCAGAAAACAACACTGATAGAACTTGAGAACGAATGCAAAAAACAGTCCACTCTAAGAACAGGCCGCTTGGACACTTTCAGAACAGCTCTGTTAATGACTGAAAACAGCTCTCGAAGAGATTGTCAAAAGAGACTCCGAAAACGAAACGTTGATCACTTTTGAGCAAAAGGCTGCACACACGCAATTCAAGTTGCTCTGATTGTCATTTAGAGTTACATTATAGGATTATTCAACAACAAGTCAAAATGTGCTCGTGAAAGGCAGAAAACAACACTTTGATAGTTTGATATAACTTGAGAACGAATGCAAAAACCAGTCCACTCTAAGAACAGGCCGCTTGGACACTTTCAGAACAGCTCTGTTAATGACTGAAAACAGCTCTCGAAGAGATTGTCAAAAGAGACTCCGAAAACGAAACGTTGATCACTTTTGAGCAAAAGGCTGCACACACGCAATTCAAGTTGCTCTGATTGTCATTTAGAGTTACATTATAGGAGCATTCAACAACAAGTCAAAATGTGCTCGTGAAAGGCAGAAAACAACACTTTGATAGTTTGATATAACTTGAGAACGAATGCAAAAAACAGTCCACTCTCAGAACAGGCCGCTTGGACACTTTCAGAACAGCTCTGTTAATGACTGAAAACAGCTCTCGAAGAGATTGTCAAAAGAGACTCCGAAAACGAAACGTTGATCACTTTTGAGCAAAAGGCTGCACACACGCAATTCAAGTTGCTCTGATTGTCATTTAGAGTTACATTATAGGATTATTCAACAACAAGTCAAAATGTGCTCGTGAAAGGCAGAAAACAACACTTTGATAGTTTGATATAACTTGAGAACGAATGCAAAAAACAGTCCACTCTAAGAACAGGCCGCTTGGACACTTTCAGAACAGCTCTGTTAATGACTGAAAACAGCTCTCGAAGAGATTGTCAAAAGAGACTCCGAAAACGAAACGTTGATCACTTTTGAGCAAAAGGCTGCACACACGCAATTCAAGTTGCTCTGATTGTCATTTAGAGTTACATTATAGGATTATTCAACAACAAGTCAAAATGTGCTCGTGAAAGGCAGAAAACAACCCTTTGATAGTTTGATATAACTTGAGAACGAATGCAAAAAACAGTCCACTCTAAGAACAGGCCGCTTGGACACTTTCAGAACAGCTCTGTTAATGACTGAAAACAGCTCTCGAAGAGATTGTCAAAAGAGACTCTGAAAACGAAACGTTGATCACTTTTGAGCAAAAGGCTGCACACACGCAATTCAAGTTGCTCTGATTGTCATTTAGAGTTACATTATAGGATTATTCAACAACAAGTCAAAATGTGCTCGTGAAAGGCAGAAAACAACACTTTGATAGTTTGATATAACTTGAGAACGAATGCAAAAAACAGTCCACTCTAAGAACAGGCCGCTTGGACACTTTTAGAACAGCTCTGTTAATGACTGAAAACAGCTCTCGAAGAGATTGTCAAAAGAGACTCCGAAAACGAAACGTTGATCACTTTTGAGCAAAAGGCTGCACACACGCAATTCAAGTTGCTCTGATTGTCATTTAGAGTTACATTATAGGAGCATTCAGCAACAAGTCAAAATGTGCTCGTGAAAGGCAGAAAACAACACTTTGATAGTTTGATATAACTTGAGAACGAATGCAAAAAACAGTCCACTCTAAGAACAGGCCGCTTGGACACTTTCAGAACAGCTCTGTTAATGACTGAAAACAGCTCTCGAAGAGATTGTCAAAAGAGACTCCGAAAACGAAACGTTGATCACTTTTGAGCAAAAGGCTGCACACACGCAATTCAAGTTGCTCTGATTGTCATTTAGAGTTACATTATAGGAGCATTCAGCAACAAGTCAAAATGTGCTCGTGAAAGGCAGAAAACAACACTTTGATAGTTTGATATAACTTGAGAACGAATGCAAAAAACAGTCCACTCTAAGAACAGGCCGCTTGGACACTTTCAGAACAGCTCTGTTAATGACTGAAAACAGCTCTCGAAGAGATTGTCAAAAGAGACTCCGAAAACGAAACGTTGATCACTTTTGAGCAAAAGGCTGCACACACGCAATTCAAGTTGCTCTGATTGTCATTTAGAGTTACATTATAGGAGCATTCAGCAACAAGTCAAAATGTGCTCGTGAAAGGCAGAAAACAACACTTTGATAGTTTGATATAACTTGAGAACGAATGCAAAAAACAGTCCACTCTAAGAACAGGCCGCTTGGACACTTTCAGAACAGCTCTGTTAATGACTGAAAACAGCTCTCGAAGAGATTGTCAAAAGAGACTCCGAAAACGAAACGTTGATCACTTTTGAGCAAAAGGCTGCACACACGCAATTCAAGTTGCTCTGATTGTCATTTAGAGTTACATTATAGGATTATTCAACAACAAGTCAAAATGTGCTCGTGAAAGGCAGAAAACAACACTTTGATAGTTTGATATAACTTGAGAACGAATGCAAAAAACAGTCCACTCTAAGAACAGGCCGCTTGGACACTTTCAGAACAGCTCTGTTAATGACTGAAAACAGCTCTCGAAGAGATTGTCAAAAGAGACTCCGAAAACGAAACGTTGATCACTTTTGAGCAAAAGGCTGCACACACGCAATTCAAGTTGCTCTGATTGTCATTTAGAGTTACATTATAGGATTATTCAACAACAAGTCAAAATGTGCTCGTGAAAGGCAGAAAACAACACTTTGATAGTTTGATATAACTTGAGAACGAATGCAAACAACAGTCCACTCTAAGAACAGGCCGCTTGGACACTTTCAGAACAGCTCTGTTAATGACTGAAAACAGCTCTCGAAGAGATTGTCAAAAGAGACTCCGAAAACGAAACGTTGATCATTTTTGAGCAAAAGGCTGCACACACGCAATTCAAGTTGCTCTGATTGTCATTTAGAGTTACATTATAGGAGCATTCAGCAACAAGTCAAAATGTGCTCCAGAAAAGCAGAAAACAACACTGATAGAACTTGAGAACGAATGCAAAAAACAGTCCACTCTCAGAACAGGCCGCTTGGACACTTTCAGAACAGCTCTGTTAATGACTGAAAACAGCTCTCGAAGAGATTGTCAAAAGAGACTCCGAAAACGAAACGTTGATCACTTTTGAGCAAAAGGCTGCACACACGCAATTCAAGTTTCTCTGATTGTCATTTAGAGTTACATTATAGGATTATTCAACAACAAGTCAAAATGTGCTCATGAAAGGCAGAAAACAACACTGATAGAACTTGAGAACGAATGCAAAAAACAGTCCACTCTAAGAACAGGCCGCTTGGACACTTTCAGAACAGCTCTGTTAATGACTGAAAACAGCTCTCGAAGAGATTGTCAAAAGAGACTCCGAAAACGAAACGTTGATCACTTTTGAGCAAAAGGCTGCACACACGCAATTCAAGTTGCTCTGATTGTCATTTAGAGTTACATTATAGGATTATTCAACAACAAGTCAAAATGTGCTCGTGAAAGGCAGAAAACAACACTTTGATAGTTTGATATAACTTGAGAACGAATGCAAAAACCAGTCCACTCTAAGAACAGGCCGCTTGGACACTTTCAGAACAGCTCTGTTAATGACTGAAAACAGCTCTCGAAGAGATTGTCAAAAGAGACTCCGAAAACGAAACGTTGATCACTTTTGAGCAAAAGGCTGCACACACGCAATTCAAGTTGCTCTGATTGTCATTTAGAGTTACATTATAGGAGCATTCAACAACAAGTCAAAATGTGCTCGTGAAAGGCAGAAAACAACACTTTGATAGTTTGATATAACTTGAGAACGAATGCAAAAAACAGTCCACTCTCAGAACAGGCCGCTTGGACACTTTCAGAACAGCTCTGTTAATGACTGAAAACAGCTCTCGAAGAGATTGTCAAAAGAGACTCCGAAAACGAAACGTTGATCACTTTTGAGCAAAAGGCTGCACACACGCAATTCAAGTTGCTCTGATTGTCATTTAGAGTTACATTATAGGATTATTCAACAACAAGTCAAAATGTGCTCGTGAAAGGCAGAAAACAACACTTTGATAGTTTGATATAACTTGAGAACGAATGCAAAAACCAGTCCACTCTAAGAACAGGCCGCTTGGACACTTTCAGAACAGCTCTGTTAATGACTGAAAACAGCTCTCGAAGAGATTGTCAAAAGAGACTCCGAAAACGAAACGTTGATCACTTTTGAGCAAAAGGCTGCACACACGCAATTCAAGTTGCTCTGATTGTCATTTAGAGTTACATTATAGGATTATTCAACAACAAGTCAAAATGTGCTCGTGAAAGGCAGAAAACAACACTTTGATAGTTTGATATAACTTGAGAACGAATGCAAAAAACAGTCCACTCTCAGAACAGGCCGCTTGGACACTTTCAGAACAGCTCTGTTAATGACTGAAAACAGCTCTCGAAGAGATTGTCAAAAGAGACTCCGAAAACGAAACGTTGATCACTTTTGAGCAAAAGGCTGCACACACGCAATTCAAGTTGCTCTGATTGTCATTTAGAGTTACATTATAGGATTATTCAACAACAAGTCAAAATGTGCTCGTGAAAGGCAGAAAACAACACTTTGATAGTTTGATATAACTTGAGAACGAATGCAAAAAACAGTCCACTCTATGAACAGGCCGCTTGGACACTTTCAGAACAGCTCTGTTAATGACTGAAAACAGCTCTCGAAGAGATTGTCAAAAGAGACTCCGAAAACGAAACGTTGATCACTTTTGAGCAAAAGGCTGCACACACGCAATTCAAGTTGCTCTGATTGTCATTTAGAGTTACATTATAGGAGCATTCAACAACAAGTCAAAATGTGCTCGTGAAAGGCAGAAAACAACACTTTGATAGTTTGATATAACTTGAGAACGAATGCAAAAAACAGTCCACTCTCAGAACAGGCCGCTTGGACACTTTCAGAACAGCTCTGTTAATGACTGAAAACAGCTCTCGAAGAGATTGTCAAAAGAGACTCCGAAAACGAAACGTTGATCACTTTTGAGCAAAAGGCTGCACACACGCAATTCAAGTTGCTCTGATTGTCATTTAGAGTTACATTATAGGATTATTCAACAACAAGTCAAAATGTGCTCGTGAAAGGCAGAAAACAACACTTTGATAGTTTGATATAACTTGAGAACGAATGCAAAAACCAGTCCACTCTAAGAACAGGCCGCTTGGACATTTTCAGAACAGCTCTGTTAATGACTGAAAACAGCTCTCGAAGAGATTGTCAAAAGAGACTCCGAAAACGAAACGTTGATCACTTTTGAGCAAAAGGCTGCACACACGCAATTCAAGTTGCTCTGATTGTCATTTAGAGTTACATTATAGGATTATTCAACAACAAGTCAAAATGTGCTCGTGAAAGGCAGAAAACAACACTTTGATAGTTTGATATAACTTGAGAACGAATGCAAAAAACAGTCCACTCTAAGAACAGGCCGCTTGGACACTTTCAGAACAGCTCTGTTAATGACTGAAAACAGCTCTCGAAGAGATTGTCAAAAGAGACTCCGAAAACGAAACGTTGATCACTTTTGAGCAAAAGGCTGCACACACGCAATTCAAGTTGCTCTGATTGTCATTTAGAGTTACATTATAGGATTATTCAACAACAAGTCAAAATGTGCTCGTGAAAGGCAGAAAACAACACTTTGATAGTTTGATATAACTTGAGAACGAATGCAAAAACCAGTCCACTCTAAGAACAGGCCGCTTGGACACTTTCAGAACAGCTCTGTTAATGACTGAAAACAGCTCTCGAAGAGATTGTCAAAAGAGACTCCGAAAACGAAACGTTGATCACTTTTGAGCAAAAGGCTGCACACACGCAATTCAAGTTGCTCTGATTGTCATTTAGAGTTACATTATAGGAGCATTCAACAACAAGTCAAAATGTGCTCGTGAAAGGCAGAAAACAACACTTTGATAGTTTGATATAACTTGAGAACGAATGCAAAAAACAGTCCACTCTCAGAACAGGCCGCTTGGACACTTTCAGAACAGCTCTGTTAATGACTGAAAACAGCTCTCGAAGAGATTGTCAAAAGAGACTCCGAAAACGAAACGTTGATCACTTTTGAGCAAAAGGCTGCACACACGCAATTCAAGTTGCTCTGATTGTCATTTAGAGTTACATTATAGGATTATTCAACAACAAAGTCAAAATGTGCTCGTGAAAGGCAGAAAACAACACTTTGATAGTTTGATATAACTTGAGAACGAATGCAAAAAACAGTCCACTCTCAGAACAGGCCGCTTGGACACTTTCAGAACAGCTCTGTTAATGACTGAAAACAGCTCTCGAAGAGATTGTCAAAAGAGACTCCGAAAACGAAACGTTGATCACTTTTGAGCAAAAGGCTGCACACACGCAATTCAAGTTGCTCTGATTGTCATTTAGAGTTACATTATAGGATTATTCAACAACAAGTCAAAATGTGCTCGTGAAAGGCAGAAAACAACACTTTGATAGTTTGATATAACTTGAGAACGAATGCAAAAACCAGTCCACTCTAAGAACAGGCCGCTTGGACACTTTCAGAACAGCTCTGTTAATGACTGAAAACAGCTCTCGAAGAGATTGTCAAAAGAGACTCCGAAAACGAAACGTTGATCACTTTTGAGCAAAAGGCTGCACACACGCAATTCAAGTTGCTCTGATTGTCATTTAGAGTTACATTATAGGATTATTCAACAACAAGTCAAAATGTGCTCGTGAAAGGCAGAAAACAACACTTTGATAGTTTGATATAACTTGAGAACGAATGCAAAAAACAGTCCACTCTAAGAACAGGCCGCTTGGACACTTTCAGAACAGCTCTGTTAATGACTGAAAACAGCTCTCGAAGAGATTGTCAAAAGAGACTCCGAAAACGAAACGTTGATCACTTTTGAGCAAAAGGCTGCACACACGCAATTCAAGTTGCTCTGATTGTCATTTAGAGTTACATTATAGGATTATTCAACAACAAGTCAAAATGTGCTCGTGAAAGGCAGAAAACAACACTTTGATAGTTTGATATAACTTGAGAACGAATGCAAAAAACAGTCCACTCTAAGAACAGGCCGCTTGGACACTTTCAGAACAGCTCTGTTAATGACTGAAAACAGCTCTCGAAGAGATTGTCAAAAGAGACTCCGAAAACGAAACGTTGATCACTTTTGAGCAAAAGGCTGCACACACGCAATTCAAGTTGCTCTGATTGTCATTTAGAGTTACATTATAGGAGCATTCAACAACAAGTCAAAATGTGCTCGTGAAAGGCAGAAAACAACACTTTGATAGTTTGATATAACTTGAGAACGAATGCAAAAAACAGTCCACTCTAAGAACAGGCCGCTTGGACACTTTCAGAACAGCTCTGTTAATGACTGAAAACAGCTCTCGAAGAGATTGTCAAAAGAGACTCCGAAAACGAAACGTTGATCACTTTTGAGCAAAAGGCTGCACACACGCAATTCAAGTTGCTCTGATTGTCATTTAGAGTTACATTATAGGATTATTCAACAACAAGTCAAAATGTGCTCGTGAAAGGCAGAAAACAACACTTTGATAGTTTGATATAACTTGAGAACGAATGCAAAAAACAGTCCACTCTAAGAACAGGCCGCTTGGACACTTTCAGAACAGCTCTGTTAATGACTGAAAACAGCTCTCGAAGAGATTGTCAAAAGAGACTCCGAAAACGAAACGTTGATCACTTTTGAGCAAAAGGCTGCACACACGCAATTCAAGTTGCTCTGATTGTCATTTAGAGTTACATTATAGGATTATTCAACAACAAGTCAAAATGTGCTCGTGAAAGGCAGAAAACAACACTTTGATAGTTTGATATAACTTGAGAACGAATGCAAAAAACAGTCCACTCTAAGAACAGGCCGCTTGGACACTTTCAGAACAGCTCTGTTAATGACTGAAAACAGCTCTCGAAGAGATTGTCAAAAGAGACTCCGAAAACGAAACGTTGATCACTTTTGAGCAAAAGGCTGCACACACGCAATTCAAGTTGCTCTGATTGTCATTTAGAGTTACATTATAGGATTATTCAACAACAAGTCAAAATGTGCTCGTGAAAGGCAGAAAACAACACTTTGATAGTTTGATATAACTTGAGAACGAATGCAAAAAACAGTCCACTCTAAGAACAGGCCGCTTGGACACTTTCAGAACAGCTCTGTTAATGACTGAAAACAGCTCTCGAAGAGATTGTCAAAAGAGACTCCGAAAACGAAACGTTGATCACTTTTGAGCAAAAGGCTGCACACACGCAATTCAAGTTGCTCTGATTGTCATTTAGAGTTACATTATAGGAGCATTCAGCAACAAGTCAAAATGTGCTCGTGAAAGGCAGAAAACAACACTTTGATAGTTTGATATAACTTGAGAACGAATGCAAAAAACAGTCCACTCTAAGAACAGGCCGCTTGGACACTTTCAGAACAGCTCTGTTAATGACTGAAAACAGCTCTCGAAGAGATTGTCAAAAGAGACTCCGAAAACGAAACGTTGATCACTTTTGAGCAAAAGGCTGCACACACGCAATTCAAGTTGCTCTGATTGTCATTTAGAGTTACATTATAGGATTATTCAACAACAAGTCAAAATGTGCTCGTGAAAGGCAGAAAACAACACTTTGATAGTTTGATATAACTTGAGAACGAATGCAAAAAACAGTCCACTCTAAGAACAGGCCGCTTGGACACTTTCAGAACAGCTCTGTTAATGACTGAAAACAGCTCTCGAAGAGATTGTCAAAAGAGACTCTGAAAACGAAACGTTGATCACTTTTGAGCAAAAGGCTGCACACACGCAATTCAAGTTGCTCTGATTGTCATTTAGAGTTACATTATAGGATTATTCAACAACAAGTCAAAATGTGCTCGTGAAAGGCAGAAAACAACACTTTGATAGTTTGATATAACTTGAGAACGAATGCAAAAAACAGTCCACTCTAAGAACAGGCCGCTTGGACACTTTCAGAACAGCTCTGTTAATGACTGAAAACAGCTCTCGAAGAGATTGTCAAAAGAGACTCCGAAAACGAAACGTTGATCACTTTTGAGCAAAAGGCTGCACACACGCAATTCAAGTTGCTCTGATTGTCATTTAGAGTTACATTATAGGATTATTCAACAACAAGTCAAAATGTGCTCGTGAAAGGCAGAAAACAACACTTGAAGTTTTGTAGTTGATATAACTTGAGAACGAATGCAAAAAACAGTCCACTCTAAGAACAGGCCGCTTGGACACTTTCAGAACAGCTCTGTTAATGACTGAAAACAGCTCTCGAAGAGATTGTCAAAAGAGACTCCGAAAACGAAACGTTGATCACTTTTGAGCAAAAGGCTGCACACACGCAATTCAAGTTGCTCTGATTGTCATTTAGAGTTACATTATAGGATTATTCAACAACAAGTCAAAATGTGCTCGTGAAAGGCAGAAAACAACACTTTGAATAGTTGATAGTTTGATATAACTTGAGAACGAATGCAAAAACAGTCCACTCTAAGAACAGGCCGCTTGGACACTTTCAGAACAGCTCTGTTAATGACTGAAAACAGCTCTCGAAGAGATTGTCAAAAGAGACTCCGAAAACGAAACGTTGATCACTTTTGAGCAAAAGGCTGCACACACGCAATTCAAGTTGCTCTGATTGTCATTTAGAGTTACATTATAGGATTATTCAACAACAAGTCAAAATGTGCTCGTGAAAGGCAGAAAACAACACTTTGATAGTTTGATATAACTTGAGAACGAATGCAAAAAACAGTCCACTCTAAGAACAGGCCGCTTGGACACTTTCAGAACAGCTCTGTTAATGACTGAAAACAGCTCTCGAAGAGATTGTCAAAAGAGACTCCGAAAACGAAACGTTGATCACTTTTGAGCAAAAGGCTGCACACACGCAATTCAAGTTGCTCTGATTGTCATTTAGAGTTACATTATAGGATTATTCAACAACAAGTCAAAATGTGCTCGTGAAAGGCAGAAAACAACACTTTGATAGTTTGATATAACTTGAGAACGAATGCAAAAAACAGTCCACTCTAAGAACAGGCCGCTTGGACACTTTCAGAACAGCTCTGTTAATGACTGAAAACAGCTCTCGAAGAGATTGTCAAAAGAGACTCTGAAAACGAAACGTTGATCACTTTTGAGCAAAAGGCTGCACACACGCAATTCAAGTTGCTCTGATTGTCATTTAGAGTTACATTATAGGATTATTCAACAACAAGTCAAAATGTGCTCGTGAAAGGCAGAAAACAACCCTTTGATAGTTTGATATAACTTGAGAACGAATGCAAAAAACAGTCCACTCTAAGAACAGGCCGCTTGGACACTTTCAGAACAGCTCTGTTAATGACTGAAAACAGCTCTCGAAGAGATTGTCAAAAGAGACTCTGAAAACGAAACGTTGATCACTTTTGAGCAAAAGGCTGCACACACGCAATTCAAGTTGCTCTGATTGATACTCATTTAGAGTTACATTATAGGATTATTCAACAACAAGTCAAAATGTGCTCGTGAAAGGCAGAAAACAACACTTTGATAGTTTGATATAACTTGAGAACGAATGCAAAAACAGTCCACTCTAAGAACAGGCCGCTTGGACACTTTCAGAACAGCTCTGTTAATGACTGAAAACAGCTCTCGAAGAGATTGTCAAAAGAGACTCCGAAAACGAAACGTTGATCACTTTTGAGCAAAAGGGCTGCACACACGCAATTCAAGTTGCTCTGATTG